>NC_084537.1:13553905-13892476 GCF_024500275.1 Phycodurus eques
TGTTGGCGGCAGTGAATCTCGAAACCTTCCTTGGATAAAAGACCTCCTACTGGATGAGTCTCAGGTGACATCATCGTGGAAGAACATTTAAATGTGATGAAGTGATGGTCAATTAGTTGATGGTTAAATATGCTTCCGTTCTCATCTCCTGTCTGGGTTGCCTGTCTGCTGTGTCTCGCCTGGCGGTTAAGATGGAGGAGTATGATTCCACTCAGTATGTGAGTGCACGCGCTTCACCCTCTTCACGAACTCAATATCAGTACATACAGAACTGCAGTAGCACTCAATATAACACAGAACTCTCCGTCAAGACATTAAACGTAGCACCTATGAAATTAACGAGTGAATGATCCTTAATATCTTCAATTGAAACTGTAATCAGTTCCATACATTCATTCAAGTGTTAATAGAGTTTAAATGGTGTTTTTCATGTTAAATGTAAACATTTGTGTTTACCGTCACAGGAAATGATTTTGGGAGGCCTAAAAGCAGAAACTTTATATGCTGTGTCAGTGGCAGCTTACACCACCAAAGGTGATGGCGCACATAGCAAAGCCAAGCTGGTGAGGACCTCAGGGATAGGTAAGCACATGCTGAGTGTACACTTCTGAAATTAGCTACATACATCCTCTAAAGGGAATTTTAAAGTCAGCCGCAGCAGCCAAATTAATTTAAATAGTTTCAATGATTATTGAAACTAACTTTGTACTTCCCACGCTGTCGTTTGCAGTACCTGCCCCCCCCTGCCTGTGGGTGCATTCGGGATTAGGTCCATCAGTGGTGCTTCGATGGGCTCCTCCGCTGGAATGCGCAGCGTCAGGCTCTGATGGCCAGAGACTCCCTCTGGAAATTCAAGGCTACCGCCTCCAATTTGGCCTGAAGAATGCCTCCCTGGAGACCACAATAGATTTCACAAAAGAGAGAAACTTCACCGTCATAAACCTCTCCCCAGGCTCCTCCTACGTCTTTGAGCTCTCTGCAAAGAGCCGAGCAGGTTACGGAGATGTAATACAGCAGGAAATAACCGTTCCTGTCATCCCACCCTCAGGATACCCTAAAATATCTGACTTTGTTAACGCCACTTGCTGCTCCCTGCAGTTCTCCTGGCTTCCTCCTGACCAAGCGGAGAGCAATGGCGTCATCACAGAGTACAACATAGCTTACAAAGAAGCCTCAGGGTCCAAACCCTCAAGTGTTCCTGGCCACTTTTCATTACCGGCCCTCGTGGTCACGCTGCCAGCGAGCCAGTCTAGCTACACAATCCTGGGCCTCAATCACAGCACAGCCTACGAGGTGCAGCTCAGAGCCCACAACAAGGCAGGCCCCGGTCCCTTCAGCCCCGCTATGGTGTGCCGAACCTTGGCCTTTGAAACAGGTAGAGTTGGCCTTCAGACCCTGGAAATACCCTTCATCCAAGTACTGATTCAACTTCACATCCCTCCTGCTGTGGAATTCACGCCGAAACACTAAACTAAATGAAGTGCAGGCCAGTTCTTGCAGGTTGACCCTCCCCCCACACCCACTCCTGACCCCCCCTCCCTCCTCGCCGTGTACCTCAGAGATGCTGAAAACAAGTCGGAGGAAGGCGACAAACCCCTCAGTCTCTTCCACTCACTCACTTACCTCCATCACCTACCCTTCACCAATGGAAAAAGACTGAATGTTAATGGCTGTATGCTTCAAGAGCACTGCTTATCACATCCCTTCAGGTAAAAGTCAATATGGGGCATCAATATACAGTATCTAATCCAAAAGGTAAGTGGACAGTTGGAATGAAGTGAAAACTCTGGGCCTGGCGATTTATTCAATCCGATAAACTCCACTGCCACTTTATCTAAAGCCTTTGCTGACATGCGTACTTGGAAGTGTAACAAACACAACCTTACACTTGGTGAATGTGGCATGTCACATTCCCGCTGCTGTGCTGTCTTCTTTGTTCCTGCCACCATCCACTCTCCTCATCACCTGTCCATCCTCCTAAACACTTCGTCTCACCTCACTGACACCTTTTTTTTCTTTCCAGGTTCACAGGAAGGAGACAGAATTGTTGCTTTAAATAAAAATGTTCCACTGAGTGCCGTTTTTCTTCTCTTTCAGACGTGCCAAGAAATTTTTCAGTCAATCTGGCCACGAGGACTAGTGTTCTTCTGACGTGGGAGTTCCCAGAAAGCAGCAACCCGTATCGCTTTAGTGTATGTCCATCATCTGAAGCACCAACATGTTTTTAATGAAAAAATTAGTCACAAGCCAGTTTACGGGCACAACTTTTTACTATGTAGCCCTTTGGGCAAGACATCAAATTTAGTATCTTCATATAAACCCAGCATGCATCACTATGGAGCAGTAGAATCATCTAATTTCTCCCAGCCATATCACAAAAAGTAAAAATGTTTTGTAATGAACTCTGACAATTGTCAACAGGAGTATACTTGCATTTCCAAGTAAATGTTTGTAAAATACAAATTTAACAAGCTGTCCTGTAATCATGCAGACATTTTAATAGATCAATTTCACAACCCCAATTCCAATGACGTTGGGATGTTGTGTTAAACATAAATAAAAACAGAATACAATGATTTGCAAATCATGTCCAACCTATATTTAATTAACACGACAAACACAAGATATGTAATGTTCAAACTGATCAACTTTATTGTTTTTAGCAAATAATCATTAAATTAGAATTTTATGGCTGCAAAACATTCCCAAAAAACTGGGACAGGGTCATGTTTACCACTGTGTTACATCACCTTTTCTTTTAACAACATTCAATAAACGTTTGGGAACTGAGGACACTAATTGTTGAAGCTTTGCAGGTGGAATTCTTTCCCATTCTTTCTTGATGTACAGCTTCAGCTGTTCAACAGTCCGGGGTCTCCGTTGTCATATTTTACGCTTCATAATCCGCCACACATTTTCAATAGGAGAGAGGTCTGAACTGCAGGCAGGCCAGTCTAGTACCCGAAGCCACGCTGTTGTAACACGTGCAGAATGTGGTTTGGCATTGTCTTGCTGAAATAAGCAGGGGCGTCCATGAAAAAGACGTGGCTTGGATGGCAGCAAATGTTTCTTCAAAACCTGTATGTACCTTTGAGCATTAATGGTGCCTTCACAAATGTGTAAGTTACCCATGCCATTGGCGCTAACACAGCCCCATACCATTACAGATGCTGACTTTTGAACTTGGCGTCCATAACTGTCTGGATGGTTCTTTTTCTCTTCGGCCCGGACGACACGACGTCCACAATTTCCAAAAACAATTTGAAATGTGGACTCAGCGGAACACTTTTCCACTTTGCATCAGTCCATCTTAGATGAGCTCGGGCCCAGAGAAGCCAGCAGCATTTCTGGGTGTTGTTGATAAATGGCTTTTGCTTTGCATAGTAGACTTTCAAGTTACACTTACGGATGTAGCGCCGAACTGTATTTACTGACATTGGTTTTCTGAAGTATTCCTGAGCCCATGTGGTGATATCCTTTACACATTGATGTCGGTTTTTGATGCAGTGCCGCCTGAGGGATCGAAGGTCACGGCCATTCAATGCTGGTTTTCGGCCTTGCCGCTTACATGCAGTGATTTCTCCAGATTCTCTGAACCTTTTGATGATATTATGGACCGTAGATGATGAAATCCCTAAATTCCTTACAATTGTACGTTGAGGAACATCGTCCTTAACTGTTCGACTATTTTCTCACGCACATGTTCACAAAATGGTGAACCTCGCCCCATCTTTGCTTGTGAATGACTGAGCAATTCAGGGAAGCTCCTTTTATACCCAATCATGGCACTCACCTGTTCCCAATTAGCCTGTTCACCTGTGGGATGTTCCAAACAGGTGTTTGATGAGGATTCCTCAACTTTCTCAGTCTTTCTTGCCATCTGTCCCAGCTTTTTTGGAACGTGTTGTAGCCGTAAAATTCTAAATGAATGATTATTTGCTAAAAACATTTAAGTTTATCTGTTTGAACATTAAATATCTTGTCTTTGTAGTGTATTCAATTAAATATAGGTTGAACCTGATTTGCAAATCATTGTATTATTTTTTTATTAATGTTTAACACAACGTCCAAACTTCATTGGAATTGGGGTTGAAGTTTGGTATCCTCAAAATATGGTTGATGGATGCAAAATGCTCTCACTAGAATGTAGCAGGAAATTGTACAAACCTGTACTGGTCTCAGGTCATACTGACAGTTCTTCACAGATATGACAAAAAGTTTTTTTTTCATTTTTTTATTATTATTATTGCAAACTCCCCTTTAAGCCTATATTTAGCCTTTGCTAGCTCATCTTGCATGAGAAATCTCTTCAGTGGTCGTGACTAATGAAGCAACACACACAGACATGGATCAAACAAACGCAGTTAGAGTAGCGTGTAGTACTTTTGCTTGTTTGATTTATTTTGTATATATTTTTTTTTTTAAGTCAGCGTGTGTTTCAAATACATGTACTGTTTTATCATTCGGATTATCAATATAATAATTATCATCATTATACATGCTGACCTCACTAACTCTCTCCCAAGGTGGAGTACAATCGCCAAAAGATGGAGGTGGATGCTCGCCTAAAGAAGGCGGTCATCCCAAACCTTCAGCCCGACACCAGCTACGACTTCAAGATCACAGCTCCCGAAGGCAACATGGGAGGCCTTCGCCACCGTATCACCGCCAAAACATCCCCGCCAATCACCATCCGCCGCCCGGAGATTGACCACACCCGGGACACAGAGACTACAGTCACAATAATTCTGCCATCACTGGAGTCTCGAACGCCTGTCAAGTAAGAGTGAATGAGGAAGAACGTTTCACTTTTATAGACTTCTGGACTTTGCGTGCAATTTCTGGTAGTTCTTTTCTTATCATTGGTGGTTTTAGGTGAGAATTAATTGGTAAGGCACCAACCAATGACGCTTGGCTATCAAATGAAGGGCTGACAATTAATAATTTCACAATTGAATCATATCTCAGTGATTAAAAAAACAATGGCTAGAGAGAAACCTTCTCTTTTCACGGTCAAATTGATGTAATCAAGCTTAGAATTTATTCAGTCAATGCTACAAAAGTGGCAAAATGTGATATCACAAATTAGTTTCTGTAAAGTGAAATAAAAATGTCTTCTAAATTTCACAAACCACAGAGAAGAGTGTTGTGAACAACCGTACCAAAGTTGAATTATTGAAAAATGTATATCTCAAAAGCGGCTTCAAAATCGTGAAAAATCAAGCCATTCTCTCAGCTCTCGAACACTGTGGGTGTTTCCTCTGAATGCGCTAAAGCCACATCTCGCTCAACTGTCACTCAAATACCAGAAATCTCAGTTATGCCTCCACATTCTTACATTTGAGCTGTGAAAATCTAGCCTCCAATGACTGGAATACATCTCACGCATTTTTCACAGGGGCGTTACTAGGAATAATTAGGAAAGTGTTGTAGGCAGGACATGATTGGCTCCTGCGTTATGGGAAGGGCAGGCTACGTATATCTATCAAGATGGCCATTCCAAATACATTGGAACCTCGATAAAACGAATCCGGATAAAACGGACAGTCGGGATTGAACAATGTGTCCAAAAATTGTTTCCATTTGTCACTTTAATTCCCGTTGACAAAGTCTGTTAGTTCCAGAATTGGCCGCTGTTGTTTACTGGTGCTGTGGCGAAATGCAGGCAGAGACTGGCAGACACATTTTCCTTCATTTTCCTCGAAACAAATCTCTGAATTCACATTCCAGGGTCTTTAAAGTATGCCTAGAGTAGAGTCTGTGTAATAAGTTGCAAAAGAAACTGAGAAAAGTTTTAGTATTCTATTCTGTTGAGTCGTGCTGTACTTTTTTTCACCCAGGAATGTTTATGTTGTTGTGGTTCCACTGCGGAGGGCCCGTGGCGTCATCAGACACCTCAAGAGCCCGGACGAAATGGACCTCGAGGAGGTGAGAACCACAAAAAAACATTCCTTGATTTAGAAAGGTTAGGAAGGATCCATAAACACCCACACACCAGAAATCAGAACTCACTTTAAATTCAATATGAGTTTATATAAATGCAGTATTAGTCATGTTGGGATGCATCATTTCTCTCCCTCTCTCTGCTGGCCCATGTCTCAGCTGTTAAAAGACATCAGTCAAAAGCAGAGGGACTCTCGCCAGCAGAAGCAGGTGGACCTGCGCCGCGCTTACATCACGGCCCGCTTCACACCTGCCACCCTACCAGCCTTCTTCACCCTAGGGGACCAGCTGGACTATGGAGGCTTTGAGAACCGCGCATTAGAGCCTGGGCAGGAATATGTCTTCTTCATCCTGGCTGAACTCAACTCTACAACGGGGGTATGAAAGCCTACGTGTCACATCTCTTTTCACTCTTTTCTCGTGACCCCGCCCTCCGTTCCGCCGCTATCCAGCAGGCTGTCACTATGCATCGAGATCAATATGGCCTCACAGCTGCAACAATAAAATTCACGTCAGTCAAGGTGTAGCCAGCAAAAGGCAATAACCATCATGTATTTCCATCAACAGCATTAATAAAGATTGATTGGCGGCAGGAGAGATGTTGCCACTTTGTGTGCGGCTGCGAGATGTGAGTAATAGAATGGGAAAAGATGTAAATATTCAGCTCCGAGACTTATTTGTAGGGTGTATTTCAGCCTCAAGCTCTCTATAAGTCCATCTGAGCTAATAATTATACATCATTTTGTCACATGTCTGTAAGCTTAAACACATCTCTAATTACATTACTTATGCATCGTCTATAATGCTACAAAAACATTTATTATATTAACACACCTACCCTATCCTTGAGTCCTTAGTTCAACTACCAAAATTACGGTAGCATTCAAAAGCAATTGAGGACTTTTTAACTAGATGGATGGATGGACGGACGAACGGATAGATAGATAGTGTAAATAGAGAGATGCTCCATTTTTCCTGTGAGGGGAAATTATCCATTGTCACAGCCGTAATATTCAAACATATACATTTGTATTAATAATATCGAAATAGAATATATCTACAAAACACAAACAAGTACAAGAGCAGAATTGAGAAGGAATTTCAGACATTTGAATCAAATCTAGACCAGAAAAAAATGCTAAATACTATTGACAGTGTTATATAATGATATCATGATGATTTATAATTCACTCAATATGTACAATGTATGAAACTGTTATGCATAAAATATATGCATAACAGTTCTATTCCATGTTGAAACCTAAAGGAAATTACATTAAAATAATGAAAATATTGATTGTACACAGTGTGTGTGTGTATATATGTGTGTGTATATATATATATAATATGGAGAACATTATTGCAATATCCAAAAGTATTTATCTCTTTTTTTTATTTATTTATTTATTTATTTATTTTACTGATAATCTGAACTGAACTGATAATCACCCTATCTGCTTGTCAATAGAAGATGTACGTGGCCAGCCCTTACACTGATCCGGTGATCGCCCCAGATTCAGATCCCCAGCCCCTGGATGCAGGTGACGGTCTTATCTGGGTGGTGGGACCGGTACTAGCGGTGGTTTTCATCATCTGCATCGTCATCGCTATTTTACTCTACAAGAAGTGAGTAGAACGGAAGAGCGCCAAATATTGTAATCATGAGTTGTATTGTTAGAGTTGAAGATAAACTTTGTGAAGGTGGATGAGGGATTATTTTTGTGTTGACAGTGAACATTTTTGTTAGCCGCTGTAGCATTATCCGCTTAAATATTATAAAATAAAAACTTTAATACAAAAGTAATTAATTAATTAAACTGTATTGTAAATAAAGGAGCGGCACGGTGGTCGACTGGTTAGAGCGTCAGCCTCACAGTTCTGAGGACCTGGGTTCAATCTCTGACCCCGCCTGTGTGGAGTTTGTATGTTCTCCCCGTGCCTGCGTGGGTTTTCTCCAGGCACTCCGGTTTCCTCCCACATCCCAAAAACATGCATTAATTGGAGACTCTAAATTGCCCGTAGGCAGGAGGACTGTGAGTGCGAATGGTTGTTTGTTTGTATGTGCCCTGCGATTGGCTGGCAACCAGTTCAGGGTGTACCCCGCCTCCTGCCCAATGACAGCTGGGATAGGCTCCAGCACGCCTGCGACACTAGTGAGGAGAAGCGGCTCAGAAAATCGATGGATGAATGTAAATAAAGGTTCAATAAACATTTACCCGAATACTGCACGATTGAAAGCAAACATTTCTAAATAACTAAATGCAAATGTATTGTACTACAAAGTTAAATACAACTGAACTGTACTTAATAACTGTACTGTACTGGATTAAAAAGATAAAAGTTGAAGCCACTCTCCTGCAGAGTTTGATTGAATTAAGTGATTCTTTCCTGTACCACTAGAGGGATCCCTTGTACCATTAGTGCTACTCATACTCATTCTGATTCTGATTCTGATACCTCACTGAGAATCACTGATTGTGAAGACAATGGGCTGTGGCATGTATAAAAGTGAAGCTCAGGGAAATATTTTTTTAATGACCACTGTGTACGCTGCTTTTGCCCTGTAGTTGTTGTTCCTTCTTTTAAGAATATTCAATCATGTTTAAGCTTATCCATGTCTCCTAGATATTGTTTAAGTAATTCTAACTGTAACAGAAACCCATAAAGTACTGCAGAAAATGGAGAAACATCATAAAATAAGAAAACATAACTCCAAGAAAGAACAGAAAAGCACAATTGGAACATCTTGATGAATTAAATTAATAAACAAGCGATCAATTTTGAATTTAAGATCACTTGGCGGGCAACAAATACATGTTTATGAAATGAGAACCAAAGTGAAATTGTCATGTAATATACAGTGTACGAACACAAAAAAATACTAACCTCCACTAAACGTCCATCCATCTATCAATTTTCTCAGAATTATTTTTGTTTTTGTTTTTTTTATTGTATGCAGAGAAAGAGATATGTCAGACAGTCAATATGTATTCAATCCTTCCACCAAGTTTAACACTTGTTACACAACTATCATAGATTTTGTAACTGACGCCTACTGATCATTTTTGCCAAATCATGACTTAAAATGTAATCACATTGGGTTGCTAATGAAATGTTCTAGTTTGAAGCGTGCTCAGCTTTCATTCTGCTGCATGTCATCCAGCTTTTGAATACTAATGCAGCATATTGATTTTCCTCTGTCTGTTTTCGTCCTTTTCTTTTCCTGAATTATTCCTTCCCGGGCTCTTGTTTCACTGGAAACAGCAAACCTGACAGGTACGATTACACCAATGTCAAGCTCTTTTTTTTTGACCTTGTTCCTAAAGCAATTACAGAACATAACACCACGTTACTGTGCTTGCACATAGAATGTCGCATCTGTTCATGTATGTGCATTGAGTCACCAGTGCTAATGCTAATGACATGTCAGTGCTGAGTCTAATTTTCTCTGGCTTGATTTTCGTATGTGCTAATTGCTCTCTTAATAATTGCTGTCTGGAGCAGCAAGCGCAAGGAGTCTGAGCCAGGAACCAAGAGTCTTCTGAGTAATGCCGAGATGATGGCCCATCACCCCACAGACCCGGTGGAGATGAGACGAATTAACTTCCAAACTCCAGGTATCGAATATGTACCCAAACACACACATCATTCATTGACGGTAACATACACTGGATACCAAAAGTCAACACACCCCTGTTCAGCTGTCAAGTTTTTCTGATTTACTAAAATGAGACCAAGATAAATAATTTCAACTAATATTATTGCGGTTTACAGAGGAGTAATTTGTGACGTTTGTATGTCTGCATTATACTGCTTCCAAGTGGCCAAGGCAAACACACCAGAAGTAACAGCACAATGACCATTGAATTGAAGCCAAACATTGTGGCACAGAATCAGAATCATCTTTATTTGCCAAGTATGTCCAAAACACACAAGGAATTTGTTTAACTGTTTAATTCTATACAGTCTATTTAATTATGTTTGTTTGTTTATTTTATTTGTATAGGGACAGATACAAAAACATAGACAAGTGAGAACGAGCATCCCATGTATCCCAGTATCATAGTGTTTGTGGCAATGCGAATTTGCAACACCTGTCCCTAGAAGGGCTTTTATAAAAATACACAGTAAAACAGTTTATTTAAAAAAGGGGACAAGAAAAAGTGGATACAGTAAAATGTATACATATAACAGTACCAATTTTACAGAAAATCAAACGTGAGAGCAGTTCTGCTGTTGAAATAACCTGGATTTGGTAGGTCTCTTAAAAATACCAAAGTTTGTGATACATTTCAGATGTTCAGTCAGAGAGTTCCAGCATTGTACCCCATTTACTGAGAAGGCTGTCTGAGCAAATGATGTTATGCAAAACGAGGTGACACAGTCAAGTCATTGCTGTATGTTTTTATTAAGTACACTATTATAGAGTGCTGTTTTTCATATTAAAAAAAATCACATTACCAACATATAAACAGTAATCCCCAATCATATTGCGGTCCACGCTTCACGGTCCCTCTATATCGTATTTTTACAGTTTTTAATCTATTTTTTATACTATTTGTACAATATATTTGTCTTACCCATTGCTCTAGCTCTCTCTTGCAATATATAGTGTTTAAATGTGTTTTTATATTGTTTTAAATGTGTGTTTCAAGACCTTTAAAACAAGTGCCGTAACTACTATAAAAACATGCCTATGGTGTACTTAAATTGGGTGTTTCTTTATCGTGGGTGGTCTGGAACGTAACCCCAGCGATGGAGGTGGGATTGCTGTATATTATTTTGCAGATTAATGGCATTTTGATTCATTTAAACAGCAAAGGATTATATTGGCTGTATTTAAAATACAGAAATTTCTTGCTGTGAGACAGCAGTACTAGCCACCCCTGATAAGCACGCAAATGAGCCCGTACCCTCGAGGTCAGCATTGCCACCGTCCATGTGCAGTCAGAGCATCATGACTGAGTCACCACGATGTGGGGAAAAAAACGGAAGCACGTCCACTCACCCACGTTGTGCACGACAGTTCTTCAGAACCAACGGAAATTAGAGAAATCTACCTCATCAGTTTTTGAACATTGACTTTTGAATTCACTTTAAATGCAAAATGATACGAGTGACGTTTGACTCATAATTCAGATGAATCTTGCCAACCGAGACCCTACTGTGAAGTAACTACATTGCTTCGTCTGCTCTCGCTGTGTGATCCAACAACACTGCTGGTTATGTGCTGCATGGCACCGCCAGCACTGTCACTTCCTCCATGCAACATCCCAAAAAAACATACAGTAAGCCTTTCATGAACCAGTGATGGGAACAATGTCCTTGTTGCACAATGTGATGCGTTTCCATGGGGAAGATCTGAAGATTAAGGTTTTGATCCTTTTTTATGCAAAGTGAAGACTATACAATAAAGCACTTTCAGCTCCTCTCTTCCATTATGAGAATTTTTCTACTCTCATGTGACAGCAGCCTTGAAGTACCCTCTTTTCATCCCTTGAGAATTGTGCCTTTGAGATGCCTTGAAAAGATGAAAATTGTTTCCCGCTGATGATGTCTGAGGTCATCTAAAGCGTGACAGGCACATTATGTTGTGATTACCTGTGGGTGCTGCAGAAGCAGATAAGTGCAAGAAAATGACTTTCATTATAGTATCTGTCTGCAATTGATAGCTCGATTCCAATGACTTAAATGCATCCAAATTGAAGACCTGGATTTGTTGTTGGCACTGTGTGTCAGCCAGCTGCAAAGAGACAGGAGTCGGCCAGGTTGCTTCCTTTGTGCGCGCATGTTCAGACTCTCCTAATTAGCGTTCTGTTTGTTTTGTCGGCTCCGCTGCTCCTCTGATGGCACACGAAGCAATTTATCAAAGAAGAAAAAAACTAAAATTTCAAAACAAACACGACTCGCCTCACGTTATCCACACGCACGGCTCAACATTGATTTTCTGCCCCAGCGTCTTCCGTAATGATATGTGATGTTCCGTTCCCGTGCAATTATCCTCACATCTTTGAATGAGTGATGGTGACCTGAGGTAATTAGGGTTTTCGGACAAATCCGGGGTGACCGCTGACCCCTTTGCGCTGTCGCATGCTCACCGTCATGCAGGAATGATGAGCCATCCGCCCATTCCCATCAGCGAGCTGGCTGAGCATATTGAGCTGATGAAAGCGAACGACAATCTCCGACTTTCCCAGGAATATGAGGTGAGACGCCAATTGTGTTTTATATACTGTAAATTTATGTGGATTAATGAATGCTTCCTTTTTGTTACCCCTACCCAGGGGCCCTGCAACGGTTAGAAAAGTGACAACGATTCTAAGGGCCCAAAATAATATTTTCAACTTACTGTATTGAAGTTGAGGTTGCAGACTTGAGTCACAGAACTTGACTCATGTCTGACCTAAAGTCCCTGTAACGTGAAAATAAATGTCTTGTAAATCTGACACACCACAGAGAAGACTGTTGTTAACAACCCTGCCCAATTTGAATCATGAAAAAAATCGCTACGTATATAGAATGAGTCGTGAAAAATCATGAAAATTCAAGGCATTGTCTGCTCTCGAACGCTGCAGGCGTGTTCCATAAATGCGCTGAAATAAACGCTGCCTACACATAACAACATGTTTGAACTGCAAAAATATATTTGCCTAAAGCCTCCATTGGGTGGAATATATCCCACCGGGTCGTTGCGGAGCTTTTCGACACTAAATCAGCCACGCCCCTCGAAACCCCAGTCCACACGCTGGCTGTCACGTCGGACTTCAAAAATATGGATATCCCCCCTTCTCGCTCTTCCACCTTTCTTTGCGTGACGTGCATGCACTCAAGGCCGACAATGAGGCGCTCTAAAGTGGCAACGGTAGTGTACTTTCCAAAGGAACGATGTATTTTCAGTGTGTAGGTGTAACAAGATAGCTAACTGCACATCGCAACTGAGTTACCACAGACAATAGGACAAAATATAAAATAAAGCACACTCACCCGCAATTGTAATAGTAAAGCACAAATAGACTGCATAAATGTAGACACGTTATTGCACGAGGTAAAACTATGGACGAGTGCTCTCTGAGTGTTCCCGTCTATAGGTGTTAAGCCTTTTAAGCCCTCTCTTCATAAAACACAGGCTATTTAACATGTATTGTAGTCTAGTGTAGTCTAGAATTCATAAACTATTCTAGTTTATGAAGCTCACTATCATTCCACATCAACAAATCCACCATCAAACTACCAGTATGCCAACACGCACTGTTATTATGTGCAATTTGCTTCCTTTTCCCAGTCCATTGACCCCGGGCAGCAATTCACTTGGGAGCATTCCAACCTGGAGGTCAACAAGCCCAAAAACCGCTATGCTAACGTGATCGCGTACGACCACACCAGAGTCATCCTGGCACCCATAGAAGGTAAGCACGAGCTGGCAGAGGAGAGGTTCGCAGAGGATGTTAACAAGATTGGTATGCGGAAGAGACAGGCTGATGGATGAAAAGTGAAATTGCAGACATGGCTCCGGAGCCAAACAAACAAACAACGCAAGCGTGTTCAAATGCAAGCTCCACAGGAGAGATTTGATGTGGAACTTATGCGTGTTCAGTCTTTGTTTGTTTCTTAACCACCAAGCCCTTACAACAGAGATGTCAAACTCATTTTCATCATGGCTGCCCTCAGAGGACCGCATGAAACCAAAACTATATAAACTCATGTCCCCCCTTGAAATTATAACACACTTGCCACTGTTACCATGAATTAGTCTTGAAACAGCAAGTTTTTAAGAAGAATGTCAAACTCAAGACCACAAAACTATTGCACAAAAGTGTTTTTCTTTTGATTTTTTTTTTTCTTTAAAGTGAATTTATAATTGTTAAATGTGTATCTTCTGACTCAAAATGACACAAGTAAATGTTGTAAAATAGAGAAGTTGTATTAGAGATGCTAATGAAAAAATATCCTCTATTTCTTTGGGGTTTTCCAGCTGAGATGTCAGTGCACGAAATTAAAAAACAAAAAAAACATATTGTCTAAGTTATGAATAATTATTAAAACGGAAACCCCAGGTAAAGTACAGCAAAAGTAGACCAACATCCGCTTGGTAATTTAGTGAGCTCACATGTGACACCCAAAAAAACAAATGTTAATATAATCTCATAGGATTTCAGTTTGACAAATTTTGGTACTTTATGTGGCCAAATAAACAGACTTGTAGTCTATGCCAGGATAGATTGAATCGCAAACAAAAGATGACATTGAATGTAGTCATAAATCTGTATTGCCTTTAAGCACAAAAGTGTATTATAATCACAAACTTTCCCATCTTAATATCAACTGATATTGAAAACCAACCTTTAGTGACTGGATGCTAACTTTGCACAAATCACATATTCAGGATGGGACATGCGTTTATGTTCACTGTCATCAGTGAGGTAAGCATAGATTTGTTTTAGAAGACTTACAATAGGTTATTAAGAATGTGATTTTTCGAGTTTGACATACAGTAGGCCTATGCCTACGTTGTACTGGCAGATACCTATGTTCCTCCAATGTGTCTTGTTTGCAGGTGTCCTGGGAAGTGACTACATCAACGCCAATTACATCGACGGCTACAGAAAGCAGAATGCCTACATCGCCACCCAGGGGCCGCTGGCTGAGACATTCGGTGACTTCTGGAGGATGGTGTGGGAGCAGCGGGCGGCCTCCGTTGTCATGATGACACGCTTGGAAGAGAAATCACGGGTTGGACTGCTGTCACATACAAGCAAAATGGCATTTTATTTGCAGTACAGTAACCACCCCATTTACAGGTGATAGGGGCCAAGCCCAGCCGCGACGAGAAAATAGAATAGAATAGAAAACTATGCAAGTAATTGATGCCTTGAACAGTTTAATATCATTTCTAGCTCACCTTACAACATTACCCTTAAACATAAATGGCTTACAGATTATTTGATTTTGAAAAAATGCACCGGAAGTGCATGTGTACATGCATATGGGGCGAAGACTCTCTGTAACATCCACTTGCAACGCAGGCTAAAGTTAGTTCCTCTCTGAATGTCAAATCTTGTCTCTCATTCGAAAAGTATCACTTCAATATACAGATCATGACTACGCTCAACTCAAAACATTCATATCTCGAATCATCCTTCCCCATAGAAATGAACAGAAATGCCATTAATCTGCTCTAAGTCTCCCACAAAAGAAATAATAATTATTGTAATGTGTTTCTTAATAAATACAATGGCACTCTATAATATATTACTTTTATAAAACCATAGAATAAAATAAATAGACTGTAAAGAATTAAACAGTTTGTGCATCACGATTAATTCATTGGAGCTCCTTCTGTTATATGTGACTTGGCCGCAGGAGAGCATTATAATACCGTATGTATATGACTCAGTAAGTTTCAGTAATATTAGTAATTCTTTGCAGAGTATGCAGTATTTATGGCTCTGAGTACTGTTATATTGTCTGTCTACATGTGTTGATGCACCATTTGTGTTCAAATATCAATTGCTTAAAGTAATGTAACACCACTCCATAGGCGCTATTCGTTATGGCGTTTCCCATTATGGGTCAGCATTAAGCTAGGGGACTTCAAAGGAAAATTATTTGGTTATTTAAATACTCAACTTCTAGTTCTCTTTGTTTTGTTTAGTTTGACAGTAAACCTAAACTGGGAGTTGCATTAAACAGCCTGGAGCCTCTTTTTTGAAGAACTGTTTTCTCTCTGCCAGACTGCTTCTTTTTGTGACATGAGCTGAGTGGAAGTAACTGCAAGCATACAGCATTTGTATCTCTAATTGTAGCTCGCAAGTCAAAGCAAAAAAAAAAAAAAAAACGGTCAAACAACAGCGCGTATTTTGAAAAACTCACAAGTCAGGTCACTCTTTCTCAAGGCACCACTGTACTTCCTTGTCACCAAGGTACTGCTTTCCTATTTAGACAGGGCTTTGGCAGCATCATGCGGATCATTGGGCATTTCAGCGAGTGCACCAAATAAAATGTAAATTTTTAAATTTTTTTAAATTGTAATTTTCAGAGAACAGCTGGGTATATGTATGTAACACGAATAGTTGAATTCATGATACACCGGGGGATTACTGAACCTTTACTATACTTTGTATTGAAATTGAGAATTTTGCTAATTCAAGTCGATGCGTTTTGCTCATGTGTGTAGATAAAGTGTGACCAGTACTGGCCTAGTCGGGGCACAGACACATTCGGAACAATCCAGGTAACCCTGCTGGACACCATGGAACTGGCCACATTCTGCGTCCGCACCGTCTCCCTCCATAAGGTAATAACTCTTCATTCTCGTGACCTTTCTGAAATTTTCCTTTCATTAACCTGAAGTCATATCAGTGGACAATGAATAAAAAGGCATCAGTCAGAAGCCAGAATCAATTGAAGTAATCAGGAATATCTGTGTATTGACAAGTAACATGATATCGCAATGATTTAGTCGGAAGGGCTAGACTGCAAAACAATCCACAAACATGCCAGACATGTAGGATATGCTGGCCACAAAATACTATAGGTTGCCGCAGTTATAAAGGATGTTAAAGCTGGGCATGTGAAAAGAATAAAAATACCCCCCCCAATTATGGCCTTTTTTCAAACTACTCACTGTTTATTTCTTTGAACTAAAAAAAAAAGAGAGAGGCCGTTAGCCTGTACTTCATGGCGAGTTAAAGCATGCTGGCGTCCGTCTCTGTGGTGATGAGATTTGACCACTGTCGGAAGAAGAGCTAATCTCGGGCCGTCACACTAGCCTGTGTCTCTGTGGCCCACTTGCAAACACAGAAACTAGGCCAACTCTGGCTTTTAAGTGTACTAATACTTCTCAACATTTGTGTTGTGATGCGTGATATGGAGAATTGTGTTTGTAAATGGGAAAATTATGTAAGTGGGAAACTAACCACTTAAGGAGAAGTCCTCCACTGTGTCCTATTGTCTGATGTATTGTCA
Organism: Phycodurus eques; assembly: GCF_024500275.1. Lineage (NCBI taxonomy): Eukaryota > Metazoa > Chordata > Actinopteri > Syngnathiformes > Syngnathidae > Phycodurus > Phycodurus eques. The sequence continues at coordinate 13,570,814 of NC_084537.1, forward strand.
TCATTTCAGTTTGGGATTGTTATAAATTGCACAAACAATACCAATCATTTGTTTGCTGTTCATTATAAAATGTAATATGTTCGCTATCGTGTTAGAACAGCAGCGTTAATAAGCCGTATTTGGGCCAGACTGAATGGGAAAAAAACTTGGTTGAAATGTCACAAGTACCACGTAAAGTTTTGTAATGTTATGATAATAAATTTGTAATATTCCATTACAAAATTTAGGGTCGTTTCTAATATAAATATATTTTTTTTTCATATTATAACGACTTCTTGACTTATTTTACTCTTGTTTTAGAAAATAGATTGTATGAGAGTGTAGATAAATAAAGTGGTTTTCTAAAGTATATACTGCACTGTATGTACTGTAGTATTCGTGTTTTGGAATTATGCCTTTAAGGGGCGTGGCCTAGTGAGTGACATCAGGAGCTGAAGTCATAGCCAGATAGTCTGCGTGTGAGTGTCTCAGAGTGCGTTGTGGTCTACAGCAACTCCTAGCAAGGGTTCTTATTTTGTATTTTGTGTGTTTGCCTGTCTGTCCTGTTTAATAAATGGCTACAAATGCATTGGCGAGTGTGGCTCTCCTTGCCCACATGTGAGTGCATTACATTTTTTTTTTGTAGTTCACTCAAGCGGTGGAGTACTTGAAGCTCGCTTACAACTCAAATTTTTGCTCGCAACTCAAAGCAAAAAAATATTTGTGCCCCAACGCCCGGTGAAAAAAGTTAGTTTCTCTTGCTGTCTCACATCAGAGCGGCAGCAGCGAACGACGAGAGGTGCGTCAGTTCCAGTTCACTGCCTGGCCAGATCACGGCGTTCCAGAATACCCGACCCCTTTCCTCAACTTCCTCCGTCGGGTCAAGGCCTGCAACCCTCCGGACGCCGGGCCCATCATCGCCCACTGCAGGTTGTCCCACAAACCCAACAGAAAGGGTTAGTATTCCGCCCGTGTGCGTCTTGAAGTCCGTCTTCCCTTTCAGCGCCGGCGTCGGCCGCACCGGCTGCTTCATCGTCATCGACGCCATGCTGGAGCGCATCCGACACGAGCGCACCGCTGACATCTACGGCCATGTCACCTTGATGCGCTCGCAGAGGAACTACATGGTGCAAACCGAGGACCAGTACAGCTTCATCCATGAGGCGCTGCAGGAGGCTGTGGCCTGCGGGAACACGGAGGTGGCGGCCAGGAGCCTCTACTCGTACATGCAGAAGCTGGCCAAGGTGGAGAGTGGCGAGCACGTCACGGGCATGGAGCTGGAGTTTAAGGTACGCTTTTAGAAAGAGATGCTTGACTGTATTACTGTCCCTTCTGGTAGATGTACAATTCGACGCTAATGTACCCCATTGGGCTCATTATTGGACTCCAAAGTATCTGAACATTTTCTTGGACCATCAGGGGTGGTCAAACTTTAGTGCTCTCTGGCCACATTTGAGTTTTAAACTGGAAGGAAGGGCCATGTGTGAATAAGATAAAAAAAAAAAAAGAATAATCTTGTAGTTAAAATGTAAAATAATAATATATTCTTATTTTATTTGTTTGCAAGTAATTCAATTATGGTGATGTAAAATACATAAAAAATCGTTTAATATAGTTTGTATCTTTTTATTTTCTGAATGTATTTTTTATTTTATTATTTACAACAAATAAATTAACCAATTATTTAATTGGTTAAATGAACTTAAAAACAAACAAAAGCAATTTTCTGTAGTGTATTATCATTCCAATTAACCAATTTTGGTGGGGAAACTGCTAATTTAATTCAACAAATATTACAGGACTCTTGAACCTTATTAAATGAAAATATGTATTATTACAGTACTGTACTGTTGTGTGTCCTTAATGCGCCTTTGACCAATTTAAACACCCGCTTAACTTACAAATATGCTTTTTCGTTTTAAGAGTCAGGGTTAAGGGTAAAATGCATGAATTAATTCATTCATTTTAAAGAAAAGGTTTGTGGGTACCGCTCCTGTATGAGGGAGAAAATGAATAATACGACTCAAGTCAAAGTAAAACTAGTCCTCCAAATAATTACTTGAATAAGTGCAAATAAGTACTTAGTGAGAAACAACTCAAGTAGTAACTGGTGAGTAAGTTCTGATCAGACCATGAACGTCAAATAAACAAAAACACAAAATAGGAATGCGCAACTTCTGGTATTGCTCAACAATATTACCTTAAGTAAAACAATAATAAATTAAATCTTTATAAAATAACAAATTAAGGCAAATTCAGCCATTAAAACAAAGTCTTAAACTAGCCTTCTTCGTTTACACTCATGAAATAGCACAATAGGCTCACCAGGCAGAGATTAAATAAAATGTTGTTTGGAGTTTTTGTAGGCTTAAATGTGGACATTTTTAAGCAGACATAGATGGTAACTTATGAAATAGCTGTTCTTTTTGGTAGTCCATCCATCCATTTTCTATAGTGCTTATTGTCACTCAGGTTGGATTGGTGAAGCAGAGTCATCTGACACGAGTCTCTGACAAATCAAAACAGATCAAGTAAAAGTAACGGTGTATGTAGCTCTTTTGTAGCCACTTCCGCATTTAGTTCCATTCATTTTTATTTTTTTTTAAACACATATATTTTCTTTCCATGCAGCGACTGGCCAACACCAAAGCGCACACGTCTCGCTTCGTCACAGCCAACCTGCCCTGCAACAAATTCAAGAACCGGCTCGTCAACATCATGCCCTACGAGACCACCCGCGTGTGTCTCCAGCCAATCAGAGGCCTGGAGGGGTCAGACTACATCAACGCCAGCTACATCGACGGTTATAGGTATGTTTAGTTGAAGCCAAACATTAATACAACCTGGCCTCTTGTCTACAGCTGATCACTTGACGAGTGAACGGGTTGGAAAGGTTTTCACCACAGTGCTTGCGCCTGTCACATCACGTCAGTTTTACCGTTTCCGTGTACGCGTCTTCCAATCGCTCTGCGGCACTGTCCACGTCAAAAGATTGAGGGTGAAGATGATTCAGAGCTCCAAACTGCTTGGATACACAAGCTTTGAGTGTTCCAGTTCTTGAGAAAAGAAATGCTGTGCTCTAAAACGCACCTGATAATATGTACACTCACTGGCCACAACATTAGGTACAGCTGCAGAATCTAATCACATCCAATAAAAGAGCATTGTTTAAAATCTGCTTTTGTAAAGATAATGAAGCTCACTTGAGCTCAGTACAGCTTTTATACGATCCCTCCTTGATGTTGTACCCAATGTTTGTAATGACTATGTTCTTATTTTCAGGACGATTCCACTTATTTACGCCTGTAAATGTTCCCATTTAGGCAGCAGAAAGGCTACATCGCCACCCAGGGTCCACTTGCAGAGACCACGGAGGACTTCTGGAGGATGCTGTGGGAGCACAACTCAACTATCGTGGTCATGCTCACTAAACTGAGAGAAATGGGACGCGTAAGGATTCACACTGCATCGTTTCCAAAGTACAAAATTAAATCCAGTTGCTTGACTGATTCTAGTGGGGTAAGGTTTCCAGGATCCGAGAGCAGCATTATAACTACAGAAAAATTGTCAGGCACTAATGGGAGATCATTAGTATTTACACATACATTAGCTCCAGCTGCACATTCTAATGGGATCCAATACAAGAGCCCTGTCAGCAATTCTGCTTCGAAAAAGACAAAAGCATTATTCTTTTGATTGACACGTTGAGGGAGGTATTATTTTACAATCTGGTTGTTATTGTTATGATTGAAGTACTATTGAACTGCAATACAGTTTACAATTTTGGCCTTTTTTAGCTGCATTCAAATTATGATGAACTGCAATCCTGCACCTCTGCAAACTACAACCACAATAATAAAAATATTGTAAATCATGTACAGGGTTCCTTTTTTATTTTTAGTATGATTTTCAAATTTGTTTACACATCTATATTAAACTCAAATCTTTCATCATATTTAATGATAACCTGTTCCGCATATTTACCATTCTGCACTTATTCGTCGATCAAAACAGAGCATTATTATCTTCGTAAAGGCACATTAGATTAATCATTAAATTATGTTGGCGTACTTAATGAAGAGAGAATTGAGCAACTTGCAGGTAGGCGGAGACTAGTATCGATAAGGAATTAGGAGGTGACAAGATATCACGATAATAGCTTACACACGCGCACAAATGCACCCACGCACACACACAATCCAAACACAACACACTAATGAGTCAGTATCATCATAAGGTGCCTTTGAGACTTCCCCATTTCACCCAAAAAAAAGTAAGATTTTCCAATGAACATCATATTCATTGTATTAACTATATGTTATGAGGTTAGAAATGCATATTGGTCAAAGTCCCACACTTTTTTTTACGTTAACTACAAGCAGAGAACGCACATGAAGACTTCAAAATATGTGAGCTTGCTGACAGGGCGGACATTTTTGGCTAATGTTAGCATTTAATGAGCATATGGGGGACCTTCTCTTGGCAACATGATTCATTTATTTCAAATTTCTGAAAGGTTTTTCTGTCAATTGATATTTCACTATGACAGGGTGGACCTGATCAGTAGACATAAATGACAATTTCAAAACAAGTACAAATATTACACGTCAATCTTCATTGAAGAAGGACAAAATCCTGTTCGTAATGTCACAGAAAACATCAGAAGGTTCTTAAAGGGGAAGTTACCCCATAATGACAGGGTGGACAGCAATTTCAGGGACACATGCAAAATCTTCAAAATAGAATACACATGATCAAAATGGCTTGTTTATTAACTTGTTCTGGACAGAAAAAAACAATTGATTTTGTATCATTATCAGTATCATTTAATCAATAACATCAACGGCTGTGTGTGTGTGTGTCTTGTCGCAGGAGAAGTGTCACCAGTACTGGCCTGCTGAGCGCTCCGCCAGGTACCAGTACTTTGTGGTGGACCCCATGGCCGAATACAACATGCCCCAGTACATCCTGCGGGAGTTCAAAGTAACAGATGCCAGGGTGGGTTCACGTTGTGCGTGTTTCAATTCTCCTTTGCGTGTTCAAACAGCAGCATTTACACCACCTTGACTCTTGCGGCGTGTTCCCAATCTATCAACGCCGTATGGAGTCAGCGGACCAAAGCGATGTCCTATCGACCCGCGGACCCATGTTCCCTCATTTATATGTGAACGGGCGTATCACAACAAGCCACCTGAGATTATTCATTAGGCCGTGTTGTCGGCAGAATAGCTGACAGCTCGTGTGTTTGGGAACGCACGGCGGCCACATCTGCGCACGAGTGCCAGTCATAGATAACTCCGGTTAAGCCTGTCCTGCCCAGACGCCACTTGGACAGATGCTCTATTGATCTCCATTAAAGGGGAGTCACAAAGGCTGAGCGGAGGAGAAAAGATGTTATTGCCTCCAGAGTGGCTGAGAATAGCAGACGTTTCAGCGGGAAGTTCACCACAGCCGCTGATTCAGGGTCAGATAACTGTAATTATTAGAAGCGAAAAAGAGGAAATTGCCAGCCGGTGTCTCACTGACCAGTCAATGCAGCAGGAATACCACTTTTACTCATGATATGCAGCAATGCTGTGTTTCCTAAAACAGATGCTGTGTCTTAGTTCATTTGTTTAATTCCCAACCTTTATTGCGCCAAGAGGTGGGTAGAGTAGCCAAAAATGTACTCAAGTAAGAATACTGATACTTTAGAATATTATGACTCAAGTCAAGGTAAAACATCGTCCTCCAAATAGTGACTTGAATACGAGTAAGTATTCAGTGGAAAAAAACTACTCAAGTACTGAGTCACTTGTAATTTAAATAAATTAAATAGCACATCAATGTCAAATAGACCAAAATATAAGATGCAAATACAAATATTGCCCAACAATCTCCATTTAAAACTAATATTTTTGGGTGAAATGGTAAGATGAACTCAAGGAAATCCAGCTGCAATAAATGGTCTTAAATTAATTATCTTTGTTTACTCACATGAAACAATAGGCTCACCAGACAGCAGTAATTAATTCTGAAATGCATACTGTATTTGATGATATTGAACTTGGACAGGTCGATTCACGCACATTTATAGAAAATGTTGACATCCGTTTCATTACTCAAACGCAATTTGAGTTCTGCCAACTTCTAACTTTATCATGTCTGCTGTGCGGTTTGCTTTTCTCCCTGTTCCTTTCACAGCAAGGAACAGAGAGCTCGAAACACGTCTGAGTGGCTCGGGCGGACTGCAATGCATTACATTTTGCAAGAATAGGCACTTGTATGTTTCTCAAGTTTTAAGTGGAGTGGTTTCAGGCTGAAATGCGAATTTTTAGGCAGACACAAATGACAGGAGACATGAGAGGTCTCGCTGTGAGAAGTGCTACATAAATAAAATGTACTTCCTTTCAGGACGGCCAATCACGAACAGTCCGTCAGTTCCAGTTCACCGACTGGCCCGAGCAAGGTGTGCCCAAATCCGGTGAGGGCTTCATCGATTTCATTGGCCAAGTGCACAAAACTAAAGAGCAGTTTGGCCAGGATGGACCAATCAGTGTTCACTGCAGGTGAGAAAGAGCTTCGGCCCGCCGGTCACAATGTAGCACATTAGTGTTCTTGTACAGATGGTGCACAGGTTCACCGATTGTTATTTCGGCTGCAGTGCTGGCGTAGGTCGGACAGGGGTCTTCATCACTCTGAGCATTGTGCTGGAGAGGATGCGCTATGAAGGGGCAGTGGACATCTTCCAGACTGTCAAAATGCTGCGGACACAGAGACCAGCCATGGTGCAGACTGAGGTACGTCGACATGTTCTTCTCACAGCAGCAACTGGATGGCATTTTTCTTTTCAATGAATAGTAAATTCCACAAAATGTCAAGGATTTCATGAAGTTTTTAAAATGCCCACAAGCTGTTTCACAGTCGTCGTTGACGTGCCACAGATTTTGCCTGTAAAATGCAAAAAAATAAAATAAAATTCCTAAGAATACTAACTTAATATTACTTAAATGTAATGTCAATTCATTAATACCACTGTCTTACAATTCTAATGAAGATTACCTTTATTTAAATCAAACATTTTGAAAAACACGAAACAAACTTGACTTGAACACGGTATCTTTCACTCAAATATGAGACTTTTTAGAGTAACAACTATGTTTTTCTATCTTGCCTCACATTTCACTTAAATGTAACTTGTGAAACAAGGCATTTCAGTCTAAGTGTTGTCATCTGTGTTTACCTTTATCTACCTCCACACCATTGACATGGCTCCTACTTCACCTGCCCCCGATGTTATATGTTGGGCTGGTAAAGTGGTATCGGAGCATTAGAATTGAAGCTTTTTTTTTCTAATTCAAATACGAGTACAGACTTACATTATCGGCATCCCTACTTATAACATTTGTTTTCTTAGTTTTCTCTTTTTTTTGTGTCTGCATGTTTATGTATTGTTTATGCCAAGATGAGTAAAAAACATGTATTAAAGAGAAATACATGTTTTTTTTTGGCTTACAGTAAAAAAAAATTTTTTTATGTGAGTAGTGACCTATCCCTGCCCTCTCTGAAACTAAAAAAAAAAAAAAAGCTGTTCTTAAAAATGATTTCTCTTGTGTAGGATGAGTACCAGTTCTGCTACCAGGCTGCTCTGGAATACTTGGGTAGCTTTGACCACTATGCAACATAAGCGAAGACACAACCTGAAAAAAGGAGCAAAAGACAAAGAGGGAAGATCTACACCAACAAGGTCAAATAAAACAACAGCAACGAATCTGTCTAACAACAGTCGCGCTCTTTCCGCTGAAGAGCTGCACTAGACTCTCCATGTGTAATCCATATACTGTACTTACCTCAGTGTTCCAAGTGTGAAGGACGTATAATAATACATATGTGTTGTGTCAGCTATCTCCAATACCAGTGAAATACAGGAAAATGAATTCATGATTCTCTCTGTGTATAAATACTAAAAGAAAGACACACAAAGAGCCTGGATATTTGCTGCACCCTTAATGGGCTTTTTATCCTCAACTTTGTATCTATTGGTTTGGTGTACTCATGGGTTACAAGAGTGCAAAGGTCAACGTTTCTATGTATACGTGAGTCTCTTTCTAAGGTGTATACTGATCATAATGAAAGCAGGTGGTTCGCTTCTGGACTCAACCACCCCCGAGGACCGCTTATAGAGACAGAGCGGACGTTCCTAATACCTGACGCACAGTGCCAACACGAGCCAATCAACTGTGGCCCACAAACAGGAATTGTGATGTCAGGCCAAGAAAGAGACTAAATATTCCGGACTGGGCTGGCCGCCGTTGTCCTGCGCCTTTGACAAAGCTTGCTTGCTATTTGCTTGTAATGGTTCCTCATCCTCCTCATCCTGCTCCCCTTCTTCATGCCAGGCCCATTTTGTCAGCTCCGATGGTGGCTTGTTGACAGGGATGCTGTTGAAAGACTTTTTCCTATTTTGTCTCATGTTTTGTTTGTGTGTGTGTGTGTGTTTTGTTTTCATTATCATTGCCTTACGCTGATTTGTGTTTAACATGCTGCTTTGCTCACATGCTTCACTTCTATTACCGTACAATGATCTTAAAGTGAGGTTGAAAGCCCTTCTGAAGCGAGCCTACTTGAAGTGCACTGCATTGCAATTAAATCTCACAGGGTGTCATAAAAGGGAAAAAAGATTTGGGGGTTCAAATACAGTGGTGCCTCGAGATACTGGTCACCCGACTAGAGTTTTTGGAGATAGGAGGCGTTGTTCAGGCGATTGTTTGCTTTGCCTTATGAGCAAAAATTGATTACACGAGAACTGTATAGGCAGCAAACTCAACTCAACTTGCTTTCCAACAAGCAGCAGTTCAGCAAATAGTGAACAGTTCTGCAAATATGGGACTTTTAAGTTGTTTAATGGCCCTCCCAGTTGAACTGTCCAACTAAACATAGAGAGAATTGCACATAGTGTGTTTAAAACTACACAACTTTGCCTTCCGCTAGCTTAATGCTAACACACAATGCCAAACTTCATAGATGGGCTAACGATTAGCATCAATAGTCGCGGTGTTATAACACGATAGCAAGATATTTGAACACAAACAATGCATCATCACATGTAGACAGAAAATATAATACCCACAGTCATATATACTTTAACCTCTGCGAAAAACGAGTAATATAGCAGTTTACTGAGTCACGGTATTTGTGAAAGTCCTCTTCATTTGTCTTCATGAATGTATTATACTGCCCCCTGGGGCATATACCTGAAGGATTCACAATTAATTCATCATGATGCAAAAATGTTGTCATTATTTACATTTAGTTTAATTATCCATCCATCCATTCTGCGTACCGCTTACACTCACTAGGGCTGCAGGCGTGCTGGCGCCTATCCCAGCTGACTCTGGGCGAGTGGCGCGGTACACACTGAACTGGTCGCCAGCCAATCGCAGGGCACATAGAGACAAGCAACCATTCGCACTCACATTCATACCTACGGGCAATTTAGAGTGTTCATTTAACCTTCCATGCATATTTTGGGAATGTGGGAGGAAACCGGAGTACCCGGAGAAAACCCACGCAGGCACGGGGAGAATGTGCAAACTCTGCACAGGTGAGGCCGGATTTGAACCCGACCCCTCAGAACTGTGAGGCAGATGTGTTAGCCAGTCAACCCACCACGCCGTTCTTTTTAATGATGTTATACTATATATTTTATGCAGTACAATATTATAGAGTACTATTTTTCCTTATTTAAAACATTACAAATGTTTTGGGTGGAGGCAGGAACGGATTAATGGCATTTGCATTCATTTCAATGGGGAAATGAACTAAACTTGGATCTCATGGCACCATTGTATTCAAATTCTCCCTTGCACTCAGTTGACCCAGCTCCCATTAAAGTTCCATGTACAGTACATCCCGAACCCACCAAACCGACTGATGTTTTTCCTCCGTGCTTAATATTAATTTGGCAGATAATCATAATGAATTGATCCCACGTGGTGACTGAACAGCACAGCAATGTCAGTGCAGAAAATTGATGAGATTTAGCCCAATTTTGTACATAACGCTCCAACGACACGGCTGAGCACAAGATATAATGGCGGGATTGGATGTGATGTAGTTTTTACTGTCGCAAAAACAAGCCTTATCGTGTCATATTTATTTTATGTGATTTTTTTGGGGGGGGAAAAAAAAGATATTTATGAATCTATTTTGTTACGCTTTTTTTTTTTATTTATCAATTTGGAGTATCGAGCTAGCAGTAACTATAACCAATCAATATGTGTTTATCTTTCATTTTGGTGGTGTTTTATGCTTTTTTTTTTTGTATAACTTTTTTTCTCTGTGACAAAGTATGCCCTCTGTGTAGGGTGCTCTTTGATACTGATCACTGATGTCCAACTGTTAGTTAGAGATATATTTTAGGGGAAGACCGAGTTTAACTTTACAGTGATGACCTTTTGTTTCCCTGCCCTCCTATTTGACCGCCATAGCAACAACATGGGTAATCATAGCAACGAGGTCAAAGGGCATCAGAGACGCTCAGATGTAGTTTGCTAAAGCACACGGTAGCAGGTGTATTTTTGACAGATGGCTCCGCTGCACACTTTCCTCGCCCTTAATTTAAAAAAAAGACAAAAAAATACTCCGATATGAAGTCGATGTGAGGTCTAGAAGTCTTGACAGTGTGTGACATATATGGAAATATGTAATTCCGTCGCTTTCTAACCAATTGTTGTGACAAGAGAAGTGGTGAGGATGCACACACGAGGCTTAACGAGAAGATTGTGTCGAGGGCCATTCTCCTTCACTTCTGTACCTGTTCTTTCCTTTCCGAACATAGATGTAGATATAATATCTTGACTTTGTATTAAAAGCAGATGATTGGATATACAGCACAAATGGGACGTTTTGTGTGTGTGTGTGTGTGTGGGAATGTCGTCGTTTGTGTTGTTGGCCGCTAGATGGAGACAAAGATGCCTGGCAGCTTCGTTTTCAGCCGAAAGGTTGTGTTGTATCGTACATCCCGTTTGAATGATGTCATGTACACCTGCAGTCATGTTTCATAATGTCTAGACACATTCTGGAATGACCTCATTAATCTAATATGCTCGCTCACCCATAATATGTTAAATGCAAATTATTAGACAGTAAGCACAATACTTCAATAGGTACATTTGCAAAGTAATGAGATCCAATTGAAGAACAAATTCCATTTTCAACAGTATTTATCTATATTTAATGTCAGTGGTTCACAACGTTTTTACACCAGGTACTACCTAAAAACTACCTTAAGTGGTCATCAAAATGTTTTTATTAAAAAGTAGATTTAATATTATTGTAAGCCATTGGAATATTATTCACAGTTTCAACAGTAACACTCCGCTTAAATACAGGAATTTATAAAAAAATAAAAAAATATGCTTAGAAATTATTCAATTATAATGTAATGCACATAAAAGTTTCAATTACAAACACTTCATAAAGATAAAATTCAAATGTAATGAAAAAAATGTTAAATACAACCGAACTGCAGTTAGGTAGTGACTGCACTATGAGAATGTCCTGGTTTATTAGATACATCATATTAACAACCACTGTCATAAACATATTGTTTATTGTAAGGGAAAACATTTTACACCACTTAACTATAAGACCAATATTTCCTTTTAATCATATGCATGTTTATTATATAGTTTCTTCATTGATGCAAGCCTTTGTTTCTTATCGATTTCAATTGACTTTGGACTACTTTGAAATCAATCACACAGGCAGCGTCACATTTTTAAAAAGTAAATTGTGGAAACTAGTTAGGAATTGATAAATCGCTCAAGAAAATTTACGTTAACATGATTTTGCAGAATTTCATCAAGGTGTAGATTCCCATTTTATTCAACATTTGCATTTTGTTTTTCTCAATGAAAAATGCACAAATCTTAATGAGAATGTTCTGGAATATATCAGCGACGAAGCGGTACCGGCATCTACTGTATGACGGTGTACAATGCTGTGCCAGTCAAACAACAAATTAGGTTTGTGCAACCTTGGCATAGGTCTACACTACTACTAGTTATTTGTTTTATCATTTTTTATTTGTTTGTTTTGTTTTTACTTAGTTTTGGCACCTGGAACTTCCCCTATCGTGAATTGTCATCTACAGTGCTTTCGAGCATGGTCCGACGCTAAAAAAGACAAGCCAAAACCCTGGAACCGGAGACAGTAAGAGGTATAGAAAATGGATGGATTCATTTGGACATTGTAAGCCATTAAATAGTAAGACAGATACATTTAGCATGAAACTAAAAAATACATTTCCATAAAACTGCACGAGAGTGGTGCATTCAATAAGTAAGGAGAAATTGATTGGTAAGACTCTGAATAAAGGTGTGGAAACAGGAATGTTATGGTTTGTTTGTTTGTTTGTTTGATTTTCTAACCGCTTGAGTGACAATGGTACCAATGGAATTTCCCAACCGCAGTAACCATAATGACAGTCTGCTTACTAGCAAACAGAAAGACAAAAAAACTAAGCTAAGTGCTGGAGTTTTTTTGTTTTGGTTTCTTTTTCACTTATATTAATAGTGCAGCCATAGTGTAGGTCTAACACTGTTTAGTGGCATTCCATTTGTATATGATCATTATAGTATTGCTCATACAACTAAACTAAAAGTGAACATTTGCATATATATATAGAGAGAGAGAGACAATATAATCATTATTTCAGTATATACTGTATTTGCGTATTGCTATTTGCACAGCATAATTTACACACACACACACACACACACACACACACACACACACACACACACACACACACACACACACACGGCCTCACAGTTCTGAGGAGCGGGGTTCAATCCCCGACCCCGCCTGTGTGCAGTTTGCATGTTCTCCCCGTGCCTGCGTGGGATTTCTCCGGGCACTCCGGTTTCCTCCCACATCCCCAAAACATGCATTCATTGGACACTCTAAATTGCCCGTAGGTGCAAATAGTTGTTTGTTTCTATGTGCCCTGCAATTGGCTGGCAACCAGTTCAGGGTGTACCCCGCCTCCTGCCCGATGATAGCTGGGATAGGCTCCAGCAGCATCCTTGTGAGAATAAGCGGATGGATGGATATATATATATATATATATATTGGGGATTGGGTTTCTATTCCAAGTTTGTGTTATCAAGAATAAAAAATAGAATCCCAAAAAATATATATACTAAGACGAGACTAAATTATGCTGTGCAAATAGCAGTACGTTTACGCAAATACAGTATATACTGAAATAATGATTGTATTATCTCAATTTATTTACTCGGTGTAAAATCTGATCCTGTTGCACCTTCGTCATCTAGTGGAAGAGCATTTAACATTAGCATTTAACCTGTCACGATACATCACGGCCATAGATAGGATAGATGAACAAAGATACATTATTTGTAGTTAATAAATAATACTTAAAAGTGATATTGGATTTAAAAAAATACCAAATGAGGTGGCACGGTGGATGACTGGTTAGAGCGTCAGCGTCACAGTTCTGAGGACCAGGGTTCAATCCCCAGTCCCGCCTGTGTGGAGTTTGCATGTTCTCCCCGTGCCTGCGTGGGTTTTCTCGGGCACTCCGGTTTCCTCCCACATCCCAAAAACATGCATGAATTGGAGACTCTAAATTGCCCGTAGGCATGACTGTGAGTGCGCATGGTTGTTTGTTCGTATGTGCCCTGCGATTGGCTGGCAACCAGTTCAGGGTGTACCCCGCCTCCTGCCCGATGACAGCTGGGATAGGCTCCAGCACGCCCGCGACCCTAGTGAGGAGAAGCGGCTCAGAAAATGGATGGATGGATGAAAAATACCAAATGGTATAAAAGTATATCTGTGCCATGTGAAATTTAATTTTGAACACAGTTTTTTTTTAACTATAAAAAAAATAAAAGCCGTGTGATAGATTGTGTTGTGTTGTAAAAAAAAAAAAAAAAAAAATTATTAGAAATTCAAATTCATACCTTTTAATGATAACATCTTGCATTTTTGTGCCACTTGAGTTTGTATTTAAGACACTGAATTTTTGACGCTGAATAAAACAGTGCTACAGCACCTTGCATCTAATATAAAGGACTACTTGCAAACTTGTAATGATGAATATCTATTCATCAGGGACATAAAACACGCCACTGTCAGAGATTCAAAGGATAATTATATTTATTCATCATACATTTAAGTAAGAAAGTAATAAAGTAATCATGTTTTCATAATGCGCTAATGTGATAATGAGGTATGAAATGAAATGGCCTGATATCTATCAGTGCTGGCCAAGCTGGTTACTCTACGTGACTTGAGTGTGGTAACCATTAGCAACCGTGGCTTGGGTAGACAGACTTTAACTCACACCTACCTTCGCTAAAATTGGTTGACTTCTGAAAAAGCCCCGCCTTTCCTCGCAGACGATTGGCTGATCGGGCTTGTTGTGGGTTTTCCTCTCACCTGACATTTCTGAGAATTTCCTTGTGCCTGGCTGGCCCTGATTTTCGGGAATGAAGTCCGCACAGTTGAGTTGTGTTTATACACTTTTGACAATTTTGACTCATTTGAGATTATGTGTGAGAGTGTGTGAGCGCGTTTGTGTGTGTGTTTCCACCATGAGTCTGAAGAAGAGGAAGTTCTCACTGGACAGCTCTGTGTAAGTGTGTTTTCTTTTCATAAAGACGTTCCACTCTCATTTGTCATGACAGTGCAATAGCGCAGTGATTTTCAAAGTGTGGAAAGCGAAAGAACAATACATCGTATTTAACTTTGCAGTACAATAAATTTGCATTTAATCTTTATGAACTGTTTGGTTTTAAACTTTTTATTATAAGTGGATTTTTTTTTTTTTTTTACTGTGCAATAAACTATATTAGGCATGGCAAGGCAGCATGGCAAGGTAACTCATTGTGCTTATTGTGATTAAAAGTACAATATTTAAAAGCATTTAAAAACAAATTACAAAAATAAAACACAGCTTACAAAAAAATGTTATTATTGTGCATGTAGAACATTTGTTTTAATGTATTAATGCTTCAAAAGAGCTTAATCAAAACCATGAGAAAAAAGAATATTTTTTTGACCTGGAGTGTATACTGTACAACAACAAATATATTCAGAATTTCAGAAAGGTTTTTATATAAATTGTTCCCCCCCCCCCCCCCCCCCCCCCATGACAGAGTGGACATGTTAACCTTGACATCATCCAACTATCACATACATGATATGATGAAAACTATGAAACATAAGTATAATTATTTATTCTGCAACTATCCACTATTTCTGCTTCCATTGAAGAAAGAAGATGCCGGTCGGAATGTTTCTGAAAACAGCTGAGGGATTTTTAAAGGGACATTCACCCCATAATAACAGTGGGGACAGCAATTCCGGGGACAATACAAACTGTTCAATATGGTTATGAAATTAGAATATAAATGATCAAAATGACTCGTTTTATCAAATAACTTGTTGACAATGACACCATGAACCTTTTTTAAAATTTGCTTTACTTATCATTTAACTAATAATTAAACACACTGTAGCTAGCGGAGCAGTGTGTTGAATGTGCCAAAATTACACACATCCAATGAAAATAAAAATGATATAAAGGAAGGAAACACATTTTAAAAGACATCAATCTACTGGTATGTGTGCAAATGTTTAGCCATTTACAACCCCAATTCCAATGACATTGGGACGTTGTGTTAAACATAAATAAAAACTGAATACAATGATTTGCAAATCATCGTCAACCTATATTTAATCAAATACACTACAAAGACAAGATATTTAATGTTCAAACTGATAAACTTTATTGTTTTTAGCAAATAATCATCAACTTGGAATTTTATGGCTGCAATACGTTCCAAAAAAGCTGGGACAGGTGGCAAAAAAGACTGAGAAAGTTGAGGAATGCTCATCAAACACCTGTTTGGAACATCGCACAGGTAAACAGGCTAATTGGGAACAGGTGGGTGACATGATTGGGAATAAAAGGCGCTTCCCTGAATTGCTCAGTCATTCACAAGCAAAGATGGGGCAGAGTTCACCTCTTTGTGAACAAGTGCGTGAAAAAATAGTCGAACAGTTTAAGGACAATGTTCCTCAAAGTACAATTGCAAGGAATTTCGGAATTTCATCATCTACGGTCTATAATATCATCAAAAGGTTCAGCGAATCTGGAGAAATCACTGCATGTAAGCGGCAAGGCCGAAAACCAACATTGAATGCCCGTGACCTTCGATCCCTCAGGCGGCACTGCATCAAAAACCGACATCAATGTGTAAAGGATATCACCACATGGGCTCAGGAATACTTCAGAAAACCAATGACAGTAAATACAGTTCGGCGCTACAGCCGTAAGTGCAACTTGAAACTCTACTATGCAAAGGAAAAGTCATTTATCAACAACACCCAGAAACGCCGCCGGCTTCTCTGGGCTCGGCCGAGCTCATCTAAGATGGACTGATGCAAAGTGGAAAAGTGTTCCGTGGTCCGACGAGTCCGCATTTCAAATTGTTTTTGGAAATTGTGGACGTCGTGTCCTCCGGGCCAAAGAGGAAAAGAATCATCCGGACTGTTATGGACGTAAAGTTCAAAAGCCAGCATCTGTGATGGTACGAGGCTGTGTTAGTGCCAATGGCATGCGTAACTTACACATCTGTAAAGGCACCATTAATGCTGAAAGGTACATACAAGTTTTGGAGAAACATATGCTGCCATCCAAGCCACGTCTTGTTCATGGACGCCCCTGCTTATTTCAGCAAGACAATGCCAAACCACATTCTGCACGGGTTACAACACTGTGGCTTCGTAGTAAAAGAGTGCGGGTACTAGACTGGCCTGCCTGCAGTCCAGATCTGAAGCGTTTATTATGAAGCGTAAAATACGACAACGGAGACCCCGGACTGTTGAACAGCTGAAGCTTGTAAATCAAGCAAGAATGGAAAAGAATTCCACCTACAAAGCTTCAACAATTAGTGTCCTCAGTTACCAAACGTTTATTGAATGTTGTTAAAAGAAAAAGTGATGTAACACAGTGGTAAACATGACCCTGTCCCAGCTTTTTGGGAAGGTGTTGCAGCCATACAATTTTAAATTAATGATTATTTGCTAAACACAATAAAGTTATTTAGTTTGAACATTAAATATCTTGTCTTTGTAGTGTATTCAATTCAAAAAAAAGGTCGAACATGATTTGCAAATCATTGTATTCTGTTTTTATTTATGTTTAACACAACGTCCCAACTTCATTGGAATTGGGCTTGTATAATCAGACCTCAGTGCTTCATTATTCTAATAATACATTTTCATGATGACACCAAAGGAACTTCCTATTTATATTGACTCATAATGATACCAAGGGGTTATTGCATGAGCTTCATATGAAGCATGTCATATATTGTAACATTTTCTTTAAAAGTTATAATATTACAATATTCCCTTATGAAGTTTTTGTTGAATCCATTCTTCTCTGTGGTCAGCTCTCAGGATGCAGCGGGACGCTTCAACAGCCGCAGAGGCTCCAACCAGAAGCTCATTAAGAAATATACAAATGTAGAGGATAGTGGACTGAATATCCAGGAACTAAATGAAAACCTCAACGACAACGTAACCGTCAGGTAGACTCCACCTTGATTCAAATTGAAGCGTGGCATTGCTCAAAGTACGTGATTATTCTGTTGTTATCTGCTTCTTGACATCTTTGCGTGCTCAGGGAGAAGACTTCAGCGGAGGAATGCATTGACCGGCGAGATGGGCTTGTCAGCAACAATGTACTAAATGTTTTCTTTCAGTTGTATTTTGACAGCTTTGCCAACAGGTTTCATTAAATAATCACATTCACTGCCACTGACGGCTTTACAAGTCAAATATCCATGTTGACTGGGAAGGCTGGCAGTGAATGAGTTATAACCTCTTTATACACTCTTGAGACGCTTCATTAGGCACACCTGCACAATCTACTCTAATGCAGGGCCACATTTGATCATTAAAATGGAAAGATGGGCCAACATAGATGAGGTAAAAATATAAAATAAAATGTTAAACTGTGTATGTAAAATATGTAAAAAAGTCTCTTTCAAGAAATACAAAAATAAACCATCCATCCATTTTCTGAGCCGCTTCTCCTCACTAAGGTCGCGGGCGTGCTGGAGCCTATCCCAGCTGTCATCGGGCAGGAGGCGGGGTACACCCTGAACTGGTTGCCAGCCAATCGCAGGGCACATAGAAACAAACAACCATTCGCACTCACAGTCACGCCTACGGGCAATTTAGAGTCTCCAATTCATGCATGTTTGTGGGATGTGGGAGGAAACCGGAGTGCCCGCAGAAAACCCACGCAGGCACGGGGAGAGCATGCAAACGCCACACAGGCGGGGCCGGGGATTGAACCCGGGTCCTCAGAACTGTGAGGCTGACGCTCTAACCAGTCATCCACCGTGCCGCCCAAAAATAAACCATCTTGCTTGAATTAATAAACAGCACGTTCACTCATGTACCGTTGCGTACCAACATCAACACAACACCACCGCAATATCATGTTCAGTCGCTAATTTATTATGCCGTGGGGCACGTCGCCAGCTCCAGCCGTCCATATCAAAGTCTGAGCTCACTCCCACTCTACCTTTAATTCTTCACAAAAGCGAACAACTGTGGTTACATCATCTTCCCTATCGCTTTCTCAAAGTTCTAAGTCTACATTCACACTGCAGGGCATGATGCCCAATTCGGATTTTTTTGTTAAATCTGATCTTTTTATGTGGTCATTATTCACATTAGAAAAACAAATCCGACTTTAAATGTGATACATGTAACATATGGGCAAAAAAAACTCTGTATTGACCTGCAGTGTGAACATAGCCTAAGAGCCAATAGTAATGAAATACATAAAACGATGAGCAGACTAAACAGTTTAATAGTTGGAAATGAATCTCCACAGACTTACCTTTGTGACTGACGAGCTCCTTCTACACTGAAGCATTACAGTGATCCATTTTTAACAACAACAACAAAAAAGCTTTGTCAAATGTATCTAACCTAACCTATTTTTATTCATTATTGTCGAAACAACCTCCAGATTCTCAATCTTGAAGAGACATAATGAGGGAAGAGGTATTTTCAACCCTTTAAATTGATTAATAACGCATAAAAAATAACATACGACGTGGGGACAGAAAATAGTAACTTGACCATATGTTGGTTCTGCCGGACAGCTACAATGATGTAAAATTGTCTATTTCATTAATATTTTTTAAATTTACAATGAATAATTTTCCAATTAGGGCAGCGCAGTGTATAAGCTGTACATTTCAGCTCACCAATTTTCGGAAAAAGTGAACGCGACAAATATTAGATAAATCTTGATAATTTTCTGCTCTGAGGGCCAGATTAAAGAGAGATAATACAACAGAGCTGTCTTAAAATCAAATTATCGACGCAAAATAATAATGCTCAGATTTGATTTACACTATATAAGATAGGACAAGATATCCTGTATTTTTTGGCAGATTCTAATTACGACGCAGTGCAGTTCTACGCCACTGCAAACAACAACCACAAAAGAATTGTAAACGAGTACCTCTCTGAAAGCATCATTAGCAGGCAAAAATGAACATTACTGAACATGAAGATGTACCTAATGTTGTGGCCAGTGAATGGATACAATGCAACTGTGCAATTCTTTGTTTCATTTCAGAGTTTCCACAAACACAATAAACACTTCCACAAACTATTTCAAGAAATCCCTGAAGGAGAGAACCCGATTCATAGTGAGTAGATTACACTCGGAGCGATAGTAGCCCTTTCTCAGGTTGTTTTTTAAATCCAGAACAGTATGTTACATTGTTTACTTTTGACTGTAAGTATATTTTTTAAGGACAGTTCAGTTGTATTTAACGTTTCAGTACGGTACAATTTGCATTTCTTCATCATTCATTTAAACAGTTATTAAACTGTTTGTTTTTAAACATATTCAGGTACGTTTACTTTTTTTGTGTGCAATACATTTTAATGGACTCATTATTTAAGTATAGGTTTTTCTTTTCCTATATTTAAGCGGAGTGTTAATGTTCAAACAATCCATGGTATTACAATGACTTACAGTAATAAATATACTTTTTAGAAATAAAACCTCTGCCTCTTTTGTGTGTATGTGTGTGTGCTTGTTTGTTTTCCACAGCTTTCATTTGCGCACTGCAGAAGGAAGTGCTTTACCATGGAAAACTCTTTATTTCTGAAAATTATGTGTGTTTCTTCTCGTCCGTGCTGCTCAAAGAGACCAAGGTCAGTGCTGTAAATAAGGATGATGGGAAACTGTTTACCCGAGCATACTGTAGTACTCCTAATTAAGGCTAGGTATGTTGCAGGTGCTGATCCCAATATCCAGCATTCAGGAGGTGAAGAAACATGGCTCAGCTTTTTCCATGCTGTCGATACAAACTGCTGACGAGGAGAAGGTCAGACAATGATTTTTCATTCCAGTTGATTAATTCAATGCTGTAAATATGACGTTTCTTCCATCTGGATTCCCAAATAGAATTCTCTCCAGTGTCTTTAATTTATAGGATATCATATCACCCAATTTAATTTACAATGTGAAATAAAGAAAAACTTAATACTCACATATTGTCTACTATGCAATATACTGTTCATTATTCAACATTTTTTTTCTGATATGCATTAGATTACATACAACTTTATTGTGATTACGGTGAAATGTTGATTAGCAGATCTAAAGAAGCAGCAAGCTGCAGTTTAATGACATGTGGCCATGCTAAGTTATGGCGTATTAATAACAACGTATCGCAACAAGGTTGCAGATCTGATCTATAAAGAGGTAAGAAGTGAATTAAAAGAAGAAAAAAACGTTAGCTAGCCTGATGTAAATGCGACAACTCATAAAAGATCCATTACGACGACTACATCCTTTGTAGTAATATTAATTGGGCATTGCCTTCCATTTGAAAGTTTTTTAACTTTTCCAGTTACTAGTAAGAAGTACTTTTAATAACAAGTTAGTTAACTTCGGGCACACGCTAAAGGCCACCGTGCCCTTAGCATTTGCCTATACAGTGGCCCTCGATAAAACGGACTCCTAGGGACGGGGGGTTGTCCGTTCTCGTCGATTGTCCGGTACATGGAAGCACTTTTTGTTTTTAATTTATTTAATTTATTTATTGATTGATTTATTTGGGGCCATATGTACGAAAGCGTATTGCTTTCGCTTGGATTAAAAAAAAAAAAAAAAAAACATTGAGATATGTGCAAGCATTTTTTTGGGTTACCAATCCCCCTTTGAAACGAAATATAGTAGTTGAAAAACGTGTTTTTATAGGCTTCGGATTTCAAAATTGGACATAAATCAATTTGTTGTGTATACTGTATGTAATTACAGTATATGCGGTAATCTTTCATTTATATGGGTTCACAGTTGTAGCGGCCCTCCGAGGGAAGTCATAACTACGATGTGGCCCGTGACAAAAATGAGTTTGACACCCCTGCCATAGATAAACGGCTTACCAAAAAACAAACAAACAAAAACTGTTACTGTAGCAAAAATAGCATGTTCCAGACTCCAGAGACTTGTATGTCGTGTTCCTCTGTGCGTTAACGTCGCAGACAGCCATGTGAGCTCTCTCTGCGACGCAAAACACTAGATATGCTACTATGACTATAACTCCCGCCATCATGACAGACAGGTGGAAATGTAGCCACATTCAACATGGCCGCCACATAGGTGGCACACACGTATCTCCCAGGATACGTTCGGAAATTCAATCTGACACTCTCACTGTGCTCTGAGAGCGCAGTGTTCAGAGAGGCAGATTGCGCTCCATTGTGTATGAATTTACAAATGAGCGTGTTGGCCATTGGCAGGGATACGTCAGTGCGTCCGCCATATTGGATGTGTTAGTTCCGCCTGTAAACATCTCGTCCTGCCTGACGCTCCGGCCGCTCTGTCTCCTCAGTCAGAGCTCCCAGAGTGTGTCGCTCTGAATAAACGAACGGCACAGTCCAACAACGCTCTGAGTTTCCGAACATTCCGGAGTGTAGATCGCGCTTGGAGTGAATTTCCAGACCTAAGCCCAAGTCTCACCCTATATTCCGCCACAGTGCCAGTAAACACCAGCGGCCCATTCTAGAACTAAGAGACTTTTTTTCAACGCCAGTTTAAGTGACAAATGGAAACGATATTTGGACACATTGATTAGTCACGACAGTTCGTTTCATCCGATATCCGTTATCCGTTTATCGAGGTTCCACTGTATTGCCGAAAGGGTGAGCCGGCTGAAACTGTGAACTCTTCCTAATGCATTCCTAAACAATTCCAGGTGTTGTTATTTTTCAGTTTTCACTTCCTCGAGGACTCAGTTGCCAAACTCAAGGCTCGAGGTCCAGATCCAACCTTGCACATCATTTTATGTGACCCAGTAAGGCAAATAAAATGTGTCTACTTCTTGTTTCTTGTTTTTCCCAAACACGTATCTTGAAGGAAGTAATTCAGTGGAAATGTATTTATTTTTTAAATGGGCTTCAACATCCTGCAGTGAGGCAAACTGAAAAAAGTCCAATGAATTTCCTCGTTGCTGCTTAATCGTCTCACGCTTGCCGTTTCGTCCCTCAGTACTTTTTAATTTCTGTGAAGAACCGAGAGATGTGCTACAATCTCCTACAGCCAGTCTACTCACATGTACAGTCGAGTGTGCCAAGAACTGTACGTACGTACATAATACCATACCACAAATATGACTTCTTTTTTTTTTAATGCTGTTTCTGTGACAACACAGGGAGGCAGTGCCAAAAGCAGCCCTCATGGCTCCTCTGCGGAGAATGAAGCTGATTACCTTATGGTGAGTTAAAATCTGCAATAAAGACATGGTTATCTTATGATACTAGACAAGAAAATATTCATGATAACAACGCATAATCTTCCTCTAAGGTCAAATACCCTCAATTCAGGAACGCTGATTTGTTCAGAGTTTGACATTTTTCCTATTGGAAATAATGGAACTAGTAATCTGTTTGTGGATCAACCTATCACCGTCGTAAAACATGTACAGTCAATATCCTCAGTAACTATTGAGATGTATCACTTCAACATACCTCCTTGACACCTATTACTACTTTCTTATTAGCCATGGCTTTGGCGTCCTCTTGTGGCATCTTAGTGCGTTAGGGAAAGAGCACAAAATTACGCCGGGGGCGAACCACAAATAGGCGAGGGTTCACTGTACTCTTGTCTTCTCGCATGACGGTGTTCTGACGTTTTGTGTGACGTTAGAGCTGTAATGTGTCCCAGAAATTTGGGCAAATTTCAAATTATTGTGAACATCTGACTTTAGAGGCTCTACTGCAAGCAAGTCTCTATTTTATTATTTGTCCAAATGCCCAAACCAAAGGTGTCCAGTCATTCCAGCTTTGACGACAGTGTGGACCATGGTATGAAAGGAAAGAATGGCAATTATCTGGAAGACAACAACCCTCACTCGGCCAGTAAAGGTAAGACAATAGGTTTTTATTCATGTCCTGGCTATAGTCTTGGATAGATTAACTTGAGTTCTTTAATGTGTAGACATTCTTCCAAGGATGTTCTCATTTCATTTTTGTTGACAAGCCACATATTGGTGATGTTATTCCCAAAAAAATAATAATAATTAATGGGTGTAGATTATTGAAATGATAGTGGTACGCTAGCTCCCTCTACTGGCATGTAAAAGAATCACTGAATTAAAGGTTCAAACTGTGCATAATGTTACACTGGCTTCAACTTGTTGTTTTTTTTAACCCAGTACAGTACATTTGTTAAATACAGTTCTGCCGGATTTAGCTTGTAGGTACATTTGCATTTAATCATTTAAAAAAAAAAAAAAAAGTTTTTAAAAATGTATTACTGTGCAATTTTTATTTAGACTTTATGAGCAATACATTTGAATTGAATCACTATTTAGGTACTGTTTTTTAATTTTTTTATTTAAGTGCAATGTTAATGTTAAACTGTGCACAATGCTATTGTGGTTTACAAAACTATTAAAGATACTATTTAGGAATCAAACAATTGCCTAGTTTTAAGTCAAATTACGGTTATAGCTATTTTATTGAGTGACCCACTTTCTTAGCAACAAGCTTTTTTGATTTATGTCACTTGTCACTTACAATACGTTACATATTTTTAGGAATTTGGGTCCCATGGAGGGGCGTAATGTTTAATATGAGCTTTCGAGCTGGAGAAGTTTGTTAAATCCTGTTTTAACACTTTACAAAATGCCATAAAACTCCACGTTTCTCCCCATATTGCTATCACAACTAATGTGATAAACATATCCATTTTCTATTTACCGCTAATCCTCATTTGGGTCGTGGGAGACCATATAGTATGTATAGTATTGCTCATAATATTGATATCGATTCTTCTTTGCACCTTGGCAGGTGCCACACAAAGCGTATCCTCAACAGACGAGGTGGACCAAGGTGTGTGCAAGGCCTTGAAGTTGTTTTCAATGATTCATGCTCAGACGTAGAGGGAATGTTGATGCCGTGCAAATGAATTTGTCTCAATCAGCATCATCGCTGCTTTGGAGGATTATGGAGGACGTCACACAGTTTTTCTTCCGCAGACAAAGAGTGAATTTCGGCACGGTCTTCTACATCTACTTGATGTTGTAAGTGGTCAAAAACCATTGTTGGCTTTCTACCACTGTATTATTATTAAGAAGAGTGTTTGTTCATTTTGCGGTCCAGACCAGCTAAACCTGAAACAGCAAGTTGTGCCAAAATTAATGAAACATTGAACAATTACATTCAACAGTTTAGAGAAGGCCAAATTAAGTTCACCCATAAAGGCTTTTGACTCTTTAAGGTTCACCCTGAATTTTCACCCAAATAATAACAAACGTTTTGTGAGCACTGTAGTGTATCAAAGAATGATGTGGTTTGTTTTCAGTGTTGGATGCCGGAACACAGACATTTTAAAAGAACATAAATTTCCCCTTGCGGGATGGATGAAAAATATAAATAAATAAATAACAAATGTATTGTATTGGAGTAACTATTTCCTTGTTCTGGCCCATTTTTGTGGATAGCAGGTTTGTTGGCTAGAAAGGTGTAGTCAGTTCTCCAGAAGGGTTCAGACTGGTGCATCTTTTTGCCGAGCACAATAGTAAGTTATGTTGTGCTTTATGTGTGTAGGTTGGTGTTTCTGTTGGTGGTGTCTGCATACATCGGGCTCAGGATGATAGCACTGGAGGAGCAGCTAAACTCTTTGACTGAGTTGTCCTTGGAGTACAGAGAGTGAGTGCACACGCACGCATTTGGGCAAGTTGGTGCTGGCAATGAGTCAAACCGGTTTAAAACCTTAACTGGCAAAATCAAATTAAACAGGAGTGGCATGGCTGTCTGTCGACCTGTTGGCCACTGAGGCTGAAAAAAGGATAAGCGATTACATTCCGCCACAGCCGCACCCAGGTGTGTTTGCTTAGTCAGAATGGGCACTGTTCCGATAGCTTCGAGCTGCTTTGAGAATAAGTGCAGAAACATCTTGTCAGAAGCATGCAGCTCTCCTGCAAATGTCATTTTTGGGAGGAATAGAGAAGATTTGGTCACTTGAGTTTTATCACTCACTTCAAGGCAATGTACAGTAACTGCATGTGAAAAAAATAATAATAAAATATGATCAGTGGAGAGCTGTGATTTTTGGTATTTGGGGCTTCAGTGGGGATTAACCCAACTTAATCCACCTCTTAATACCACCACTATCACAGCGCAATTATAGCAATCCTCAATACCATATTTATTTAAAAAAAAATAATAATAATAAATAAATAAATAAAAAACTGTGGCATACATCATCTGGAGCAGTTCAGAATCAATATTTAGTTAATAGCACGACAAAAACATTTTAAAAAAAGAAAATAAAATACATTATACTCACCAAATATATTGATTCAGATCCTAAAATTTTGGTCAGGGACCTAAAAAAATTCTTAAAGTCTGGACAACTATATACAGTAGTGTATGTTACATGGGCCAGCTCTACTGATTCTGAAAGCCCTTGCCAGATTTGATTGACATGGCAACATATAGACGCTGGAGTTTGATTGGACAAAAGGGGGGGGGGGGGGGGGGGGGAAATGAAAATCAAACATCCACATAAACCTAGTGGAAGCAGTGCAGCCAAGAGATACACTACCAAATCAAGACAATAGACTGTCGGGAATAAATAAATACAATTTTCTGGAACAAACAGTCAACCACTGAACATGACTAATGAAATAAATGGTATACTGTAAGGATGAAAATATTTTTTAAATGGTTAGAATTAGCACTGTATGGAGGTATCTTTGGAATAAAACGACATTGTGCTGATTATACTGTATTTATTATATTGATTATGTATTAATTAGCCTACATCAATAACTCCAATTGTTGTTTGTCTTTTCTTTTTTTTCTCCAGCCATCAAGAAACATAGTCAAGGGCAGCAAATACGACCAATTTTCCCACGATTCATTGCGTCATTAATACAGAATTGTTTGCCTTTAATGAGACTTTATACATGTAGCCCATGCTTTCTTTACCCAAAGAGTGAAAAGTCGAAAAAGCAATGTATTTATGTTCACAAATAATGTACAGGTCATGTGAGTTTAAGATGAGCACTTGATTTGAAAATAATTAAATAAATAATTTTTACTCCTAGAAGACAGGAACAAGCCAGTAGAGGGTAGTGTTTCCATCTAAACAATAGCATTACAATGTGAAGGGGGGGGTTCTTTAATAATAAAGTACCACGTTCTTGAAGTCCAGTTTCTACAAGCATAAGCTTCTACGTGTTGCGCGTTTACATCGATTAACATGAAATCACACTATCAAAGTTGCCAATTCTATATAGACATATTTCATCCAGCTCCATGATTCTTAAGTATTGCATTATTAAAAATGTTCAAATGTACATTGTTTGCACAGCACAACTGACCCGATTATTGATCAAAACCTCTATGATCCATTTTGTACAGAAGACATCTTTTATTTTGTTATCCATAAAAAGGTCAAGATTCAGTCCCATGTATTAATTCCATTACATCATAGTCTCAGTTCAAAAAAGCAACATAAAATTACAAATCATAATACAAAGAATAGAATAGGTAAGTACAGTAACCATACAGTATAAACAGTCCACTAGTATTGTTCAAGTAAACCCCCCACCCACCTACCCGCTTGACCCCCAGGAAAAAACGTAACATACATTAGTTTGTATCAGCGATTTTAAAAAAATAATAATAATAAAAAAGAATCGAATAAATGTCCTGTTCTTTTTGTCTTTTAAAGCGCTTCACAGGTCCAATGCCATTGGTTCAGCTTTGCCCTCATATAGAATACATAGTAGAGAACATAACACCCCATCACTTGCTCAGCATAACACAATAGACATGCATACAGTTTTCACTGTTCAAGCCCCCAATCCCCTTTCAATAAATGTGAAGGGCCCAGGAAACAAGAAACATCAACCATAGTGGTGCATAAAAACGGTTAAGTTTACACCCAAAAACCCATGCGAGATGAATCCCTGAAAAAACTACTTGTCCGCGGGGGGTAAAGGAAGCCTCTAAACTTCTAATGCTGACAAAAAAGTTGACAGCTTATGAACACGTGGCAGATCCCTGGTTTAAGGTGGTAACAGATCTCCATTGATTTCAATAGCACACACACGAAGCAAACGCTGACAAGGATGAGGCATCCCAACAGCGCTGTAACCAATACCCAAAGGAGGGAAGAGAGAAGAAAAAGAAGAGGGAAAAAAAAAAAAACAAAAAAAAAAACCCAGAGCTCTGTCTCACGTGATCCATGCCATGAACTCGTTCAGGTGTACCAACTGGTCCTACGGGTTTTTTCTATAACAGGAAGCCAGACACCTGGCCTACTGAAAACATTAACGACACACAAACTTTTACATTTTATACCCTTCTTACAATAGTGCTGAACTTAAGACCTGCTTGTTTCATGCTTGATCTGATAGATATATCATAAATGTGTGTATACTGTTTTAGTACAGTACATGAGTATTGATGTGCAAAGATATATATGTGTGTGTGTGTGTGTGTGTGTGTGTGTGTGTGGTGGAACCGGCGCACCACACTCGAGTGAGAAGGTAATGCATGGTTGGGTCAGACAGAAAGTAGTGGGCCCCTCTATGTGAGAGCCACTCAGGTTGGCAAACATCTGAAAATGATGCTGGGAGGGCCAGACAGCAACACGGTGGAACCCCCAAAGTTCATTTGAAGCACAACCAAAAATTTGGGAGGGCAGGGGAAATATGCGTCAAACCTCAATTCATCACGTGGTGTTTTTTTTTTTTTTTTTTTTTTTGTGGGACCAGCGATTGCAAAGACTGAAAAGTATAATGACCAACTGTGACCTCACGCTTGTCAGTCAGGGTGAGTAGTTTTACTTTATTTTTGTTGCATTATACAGTGGTTAACTTCTTTTTGTACTTAAGACAGTTATGTTAAAATGTTGCACGTACAGTTAGTTTATAGTGGCGATAGTTTTAACTTAGAACTACAGTGGATATAAAATGTCGACACACCCAAGTTCAAATGCCAGGTTTTGTGATGTAAAAAGAAACCAAGCTTATTCATTTCAAAACTTTTTCCACCGTTAATCAGACCTATAACCTGTACAATTGAAAAAAAAATAAAAAATTCAAGAGGGGGTGTAACAATAAACTGGTTGTACAAATGCGCATATCCTCAGTTACAAGCGTTTATAACGGGGGATGTGGCTGGGTTCACAATTAATCAATCACATTTGAATTTATGTTAGATAGGAGTTAGCACACAGTTGCTACCATTTAGTGCCTCTGATTAACCTCCAAAATGTCAGTTGTTCAAGTAGGCTTCTCCTGACATTTTTGTTGACAGCTCAAGCCGTGGTTCGCAGAGATCTTCCACAGCATCAGGAAAAGCATACTAAGCATCTGAACTTTATTTGTGGTTAACCAGAGGTACTTTAAATTGTGGCAGGTGTGTGTTGCCTCCTATCGAACGAGAGTTCGGATGTGATTGGTAAATTCTGAACAGAGCCGCATACCCACTTATAAGAGGGCGTGCACACTTGTGCAACCACATTATTACAGTTGTTTATTTTTAGTTGCCCTCCCAAAAAGATATATATATATATATATATATATATATATATATATGTATATATATATATATTTTTTTTTTTATTTTTATTTTTTTTTTCCCTCAGTTGAGTTGAACAGGTTACAGCTCACAATGGTGGAAAAAGTTTTGAAATGATTTTCTCATTTTCTTAAATTACAAAAACCTAGCATTTGAACAGAGCTGTGTAGACTTTTTAAATTCACTAAAATGTATCCATTTGACATTACAGTGGCGGGGGATAGCGATCGAGTCCTGCTGTGATCGGCGGAAATCTGGAGTGATCCTCACTCTCTCTAAAAAAGTTAAAACTGCCTAAAGATGCAGGCAAAGCACTAAGAAACTCCTCAACTGACTTCCACATACACGGAGTTCCATGACACCAAGATACCAAAATATGGCAGCAAAGCTCTACAACACAGGTGTCAAACTCAAGGAGGAGCCAGATCCGGCCCGCCACTTGAATTTTTGTGGCCCGCGAAGGCGAATCATGTGTCAACTTCCATGATTCTTGTTCAAATCTGCGCCAAAATTTCAAAGTCATATATCATAAATGATAATGTTGAGATACAGCAAGCATTTTTGCTTTACCAAACATGAACAATAGTTGAAAAACCAAATACCCTTGATTTCTGATTCCAAAACTAGTTCATAAATTTTGTGTGTAAATATGATGGTGATTAAAGATTTTTATGGTTTCACAGCATCATGCCCCTCTGAGGGAAACCGTAACTACAATATGGCCCGCGACAAAAATGAGTTTGAACCTCCTCAACCCACTTTAACATAGTTTCTTTGCACCAAGATGCCACAAGATGGTGCCAAAGAAATACTTTTATATTAGACAGTGGTTTGGCCTGTGAATCGGAATGTGCGGGAATACTGTACAGCAATTTTAAAATTCGACCAACTTGGAACTCAAGGAACAGATCATGTTCGACTTTGGAGGTTCCACTGTAGTCCAGAGCTCTATAGCCCCAACAACTGAACTGTTGCGATTCCTTCCATCGGGACACAAACATGGAGGACGATGAGCGAAAGTGTTATTCACCTTTGCACTAAATGATACAAGCTTCACCTCTAGTGGCTCCCATGAGGGCACAGCTCTACTGTACCTTTACTTCCACTTAAAGACTTCTCCCCTTTTGACTGTTTAGAGCATATTTGAGTATTGCTAAAACATTCACATGTATGGAGTAGTCCTCCACAGGGAATGGAACCTCACATACATTCCAGGCAGCTCACTTGCATGTGGGATAAAAGCAACACGGGGACAAATGACAATCCCTGTCAGGAGGAGCAGCTAAGAGTAAAAAGGCAAAAGCTACGGCAGGAAACAGGAAAGAAATTGCCAGTTTTTGGAGGGTGCGAAGTGGTGAGTTACTATCTGGCAGTCAGTTGCATGTCCACTGACAGATAAACAGGTCTGACCAGTGTCATGTTGTCCACTAAAAAGAGCTGGTCAAACTGTGGAGGTATTCTTCATACACACACAAATAAGACAAAAAAACTTGATAAATCACAAACGTTTCCCCCCCACTTGCCACTAGCCAAGTCAAAAGGATGTCCTTCATTTTTTTCTCTCCCCCAAAGCTGCCTCTCACACACGCGCGCACGCACACGCACGCACACACAGGTCCATGATATGAACATTAACTCAAGATTTTACATCCAGGACCACAATCATTCATTCACTTTTAAATGACATCTGTGTGCCTTTTTGGAAAACAAAAAGTTGTTACTTTTTTTTTTTTGTTAGTTTTTTTTTAAGAAGAGCTTTTAATTAATTGTATTCATTTTGAGGTGCGAAGCTCAACTGAACTTCGCCACATTACAAACACACTAAAGATAAATACACGCAATGACTTTTTAAAAATGCTCAAATCTTAAAGAGTTATTTTAATGCAATTGTTTTAAAAAGTAACGTGACGTATAAAAGACACACAGATAGTGTATGTCTGAGCCACACTTTTCTCATCTCTCACTCACACACATGCGCGCGGAGGCAGAGAGGCTGTTGTTCCAATCCTCAGGCGTGCTGTGCAGCCAGGTCCTGGTTGATGAAGCGCCGTAGCCGCTCAAGGTACTGACTGTAAAGCTCAATGTCGTTGTGCCCGGCGCCCTCCACCCAGAGGGGCTCCACGGCCTTCGGACAGCGCTCGAACAGGGCAAGGCCGTGGGAGAAGTCGATGACCTCATCCTCCGTACCGTGGATGATGAGCACTGGAGATGGGATCTTTGACACCTTTTCAATGCTGGAGGAGGGGAAGAAGCAATTAAGGTTGACTTGAGTTAATTCTGGCCATGACTTATTTAGGAAAAACATATGCCGCATTCCACACAGCTGGGAATTCAGAAATACCCTACTTGGAGGTCCAACCTTAAATGTTACAGTCAAATTTAAAAGCCCACGATAAGATGCTATTTTCTTTTTTTGTGAATAGATAACTACACAGGCGGCCGACTGGTTAGAGCGTCAGCCTCACAGTTCTGAGGACCCGGGTTCAATCCCCGGCCCCGCCTGACGCTCTAACCAGTCGTCCACCGTGCCGCCTAAACTACCTTTTGGATTGAAATATACTGTGCATGATGGCGACGCGGAGTAAATCTCTTTTGCAGAGCTGGTCAATAGCCGATCAGCCCGATAAAATCGGTATAAAGTCTAGTCATAAATGCAGTAAATATTTGAATGAAAAGCATTAGCTCACGAACATCTAATTAAAAACAGCAAGTACAGAGGGAACTGAACATATCTTTTTTTGTGCCGCCTGGTGACATTTGTATTTTACACTAGGGCTGCACAATTAATCGAATTCTAATCATGATCGCGATTTTGGCTGCAACGATTAAATGAGCCTGATTGTCTGCGATTTTTTACTTTTAAAATGTGGGCGCTGCTGCATATGAAAAGTGCTTAATTTGCAGCAGTGCCCCCGACATAGTCTTTTACTTACTTTTTTGTTTCAGGTATCATTCGGCCAGCCATTAGGCCATCAGCTTTTGACAGCTTAGGCTGTGCACTTTTTGTCAGGATATCATTCCCTTGACCGTGGCCTGCCATTTGACATTGGCACAGCGTTATAAAATTGCCACCTGGCAAGAAAATGTTCTCTATTCATATCATTTCATCTTTTTCATCTCCTCTCTGTCATAGTTGACTGAAGGAGAGAGGCGGGGTACTCTCCGGACTGATCACTAGTCAATGAAATCACAGGGTTGGAGGAAGCTCAAGTACTCATAGAGAACCCACTCAGGGGGAAAAGATTAAGATTAAGACTACACTCAGCCCAGATGAAAACCAGCCACATCCATCCATACCATACATTTTTAACAGAACTTGTCCTCATTAGGTTCACGGAAAGTGGGGTACACTGCTAGCAAGTGAATTGCAGGGCACACTTAGAGAAACAAGCATTCACACTCACATTCAAACCATCCATCCATCCATCGTCTTCCGCTGATCAGAGGTCGGGTCGCGGCGGCAGCAGCCTCAGCAGGGAAGCCCAGACTTCCCTGTTCCCAGCCACTTCCTCTAGCTCTTCTGAGGGGATCCCGAAGCGTTCCCAGGCAAGCCGAGAGATGTAGTCTCTCCAGCATATACTGGGTCGTCCCCGGGGTCTCCTCCCGGTGGGACGTGCCCGGAACACCTCGCCAGGGAGGCGTCCGGGAGGAATCCTAAACAGATGCCCGAGCCACCTCATCTGGCTCTTCTCAATCTACTCTGAGCCCCTCCCGGATGACCAAACTTCTCACCCTATCTCTAAGGGAGAGCCCAGACACTCTGCGGAGGAAACACATTTCGGCCACTTGTATCCGGGATCTTGTTCTTTCGGTCACGACCCACAGCTCGTGACCATAGGTGAGGGTAGGAACGTAGATCGACCGGTAAATAGAGAGCTTCGCCTTTTGGCTTAGCTCCTTCGTCACCACAACAGACCGATACAAAGTCCGCATCACTGCAGACGCTGCACCGATCTGCCTGTCGATCTCCCGTTCCATTCTTACCTCACTCATGAACAAGACCCCAAGATATTTGAACTCCTCCACTTGGGGAAGGATCTCATCCCCGACCTGGAGAGGGCACTCCACCCTTTTCCGACTCAGCACCATGGTCTCAGATTTAGAGGTGCTGATTCTCATTCCAGCCGCTTCATACTCAGTTGTGAACCGCTGCAGTGAGAGTTGGAGATCAAGGACTGATGAAGCCAACAGAACCACATCATCTTCAAAAAGCAGCGATGCAATACTGAAGCCACCAAACCGGACCCCCTCTACGCCTCGGCTGCGCCTAGAAATTCTGTCCATAAAAGTTATGAACAGAATCGGTGACAAAGGGCAGTTCTTGGCGGACTCCAACCCTCACCGGAAACGAGTGACTTACTGCCGGCAATGCGGACAAAACAGTACATGGACCGAAAAGCCCGTATCAGGGGGACAATACGGACAAAACAGTACATGGACCACGAGGGACACGGTCGAACGCCTTATACAAGTCCACAAAACAGATGTAGACTGGTTGGGCGAACTCCCATGCACCCTCGAGGACCCTGCCGAGGGTGAAGAGCTGGTCCACTGTTCCAAGGCCAGGACCACACTGCTCCTCCGGAATCTGAGATTCAACTTCCCGACGGACCCTCCTCTCCAGCACCCCTGAATAGACCTTACTAGGGAGGCTGAGGAGTGTGATCCCCCTGTAGTTGGCACACACCCTCCGGTCCCCCTTCTTAAAAAGGGGGACCACCACCCCAGTCTGCCAATCCAGAGCCACTCTCCCCCGATGTCCACGCGAAGTATACCCACACCTGATCGGCGCCTTTCACCGTGGGCAACTCCAGAGTGGAAAAGAGTCCAACCCCTCTTAAGAGGACTGGTACCAGAGCCCAAGCCATGTGTGGAGGCGAGCCCGACTATATCTAGTCTGAACTTCTCAACCTCACCACACCAGCTCGGGCTCCTTCGCTGCCAGAAAAGTGACATTCCACGTCCCTAGAGCCAGTTTCTGTAGCCGGGGATCGGATCGCCAAGGTCCCTGCCTTCGGCCACCGCCCAGCTCGCACTGCACCCGACCCCTATGGCTTCTCCCACAGGGGGTGACCTCATGGGAAGGGGGACCAACGTTACCCTTTCGGGCTGTGCCAGGCCGGGCCCAATGGGTGCAGGGCCGGCCACCAGGCGCTCGCCTTCGTGCCCCACCTCCAGGCCTGGCTCCAGAGGGAGGCCCCAGTGAGCCGCGTCCCGGCAAGGGAAAACTTGATCCATTTAATGTATTCTTCATAGGGGTTTTGGGAGCCGTGCTATGTCTGGTTCCTCACCTCGGACCTGTTTTCCATGGTTGACCCTACAAGGGGCGTGAAGCCCCAGACAACTTTGCTCCTAGGATCATTGGGACACACAAACCCCTCCACCACGATAAGGTGACATTCAGACCTATAGACAATGTAGAGTCTTAAAGAACCTAACATGAATGTTTTTTAGAATTTGAGAGGAGCTAGAGTACACAAAAAAAAAAAAAAAACTCAAAAGCACAGTGAGAACATGCAAACTCCACACATAAAGGTTATACCCAGGATTTTAACACACAACCTCTGAACAGTGAGGCGGACTCAATACAGGAGGACCTGAGCTCAGATTCAAACCTGGGACCTCCAGACCGTGAGGCAGAACTGCTAACCACAGGACACCATGCTACGCAATATACCACACAGTGCATTCTTAATTAATATACAGTGGGTACGGAAAGTATTCAGACCCCCTTAAAATTTTCACTCTTTGTTATATTGCAGCTATTTGCTAAAATCATTTACGTTAATTTATTTTCCTCATTGATGTACACACAGCACCCCATATTGACAGAAAAAAACGTAATTGTTGAAATTTTTACAGATTTATTAAAAAAAGAAAAACTGAAATATCACACAGCCATAAGTATTCAGACCTTTTGCTCAGTATTTAGTAGAAGCACCCTTTTGAGCTAATACAGCCATGAGGCTTTTTAGGAATGATGCAACAAGTTTTTCACACCTGGCTTTGGGGATCCTCTGCAATTCCTCCTTGCTGATCCTCTCCAGTTCTGTCAGGTTTTCTGGTGAACGTTGGTGGACAGCCATTTTCAGGTCTCTACAGAGATGCTCAATTGGGTTTAAGTCAGGGCTCTGGCTGGGCCATTCAAGAACAGTCTAAGAGTTGTTCTGAAGCCACTTCTTTGTTATTTTAGCTGTGTGCTTTGGGTCATTGTCTTTTTTTAAGGTGAACATTCGGCTCAGTCTGAGGTCCTGAGCACTCTGGAGAAGGTTTTCGTCCAGGATATCCCTGTACTTGGCCGCATTCATCTCTCTTCGATTGCAACCAGTCGTCCTGTCCCAGCAGCTGAAAAACACCCACACAGCATGATGCTGCCACCACCATGGTTCACTGTTGGGACTGTATTGGACAGGTGATGAGCAGTGCCTGGTTTTCTCTACACATACCACTTAGAATAAAGGCCAAAAAGTTCTCATCAGACCAGAGAATCCTACTTCCCACCATCTTGGAGTCCTTCAGGTGTTGTGTCTTGCACTGAGTAGATGCAGTGATCTGTGGGTACTTCTTTACCTCTCTCACCAAGGCTCTTCTCCCCCGATTGCTCAGTTTGGCTGGACGGCCAGCTCTAGGAAGGGTTCTGGTCGTCCCAAACGTCTTCCATTTAATGATTCTGGAGGCTACTGTGCTCTTAGGAACATTAAGTGCAGCAGATATTTATTTTGTAACCGTGGCCAGATCTGTGCCTTGCCACAATTCTGTGTCTGAGCTCTTCAGGCAGTTCCTTTTACCTCATGATTCTCATTTGCTCTGACATGCACTGTGAGCTATAAGTTCTTATATAGACAGTTGTGTGGCTTTCCTAATCAAGTCCAATCAGTATCATCAAACACAGCTGAACTCCAATGAAGGCGTAGAACCATCTCAAGGATGATCAGAAGAAATGGACAGTGCCAGAGTGAAATACATGAGTGTCACAGTAAAGGGTCTGCATACTTATGGTTGTGTGATATTTCAGTTTTTCTTTTTTAATAAATATGCAAAAATTTCAACAATTCCATTTTTATTCTGTCAATACGGGGTGCTGTGTATACATTATTCATTCATCTTCCGTACCGCTTATCCTCACTAGGGCGGGCGTGCTGGAGCCTATCCCAGCAAGAAGCGAGGCACACCCTGAACTTGTCGCCAGCCAATAGCAGGGCACATAGAAACAAACAACCATTCACACTCACATTCACACCTACGGGCAATTTAGAGTCTTTAATTAACCGACCCTGCATGTTTTTGAGAAAACCCACACAGCCACGAGGAGAACATGCAAACTCCACACAAGCGGGGCCGCGATTTGAACCCCGGTCGTTAGAACTGTGAGGCGGATCTGTGCACCATGAGGAAAAAAATCAATTTCAATGATTTGTGTGGAGTTTGCATGTTCTCCCCGTGCTTGCGTGGGTTTTCTCCGGGCAGTCCGGTTTCCTCCCACATCCCAAAAACATGCATGGTAGGTTAATTGACAACACTAAATTGCCCGTAGGTGTGACTGAGTGTGAATGGTTGTTTGTTTGTTTGTATGTGCCCTGCGATTGGCTGGCGACCAGTTCAGGGTGTACCCCGCCTCCTGCCCAATGATTGCTGGGATAGGCTCCAGCGCACCTTCGACCCTAGTGAGGAGAAGCAGCTCAGAAAATGGATGGATGGATTTTAGCAAATGGCTGCAATATAACAAAGAGAAAATGTTAAGGGGGTCTGAATACTTTCCGTACCCACTGAATGCACTCAGCTATGAATTCCATTAAAGCCAATCCTGTTTTGTATTAGAGGGAGGAGAAATTTAAGGGAAACACAGTTTTTCATTTTGTTCCACTATCTAAC
The DNA here is from genome assembly GCF_024500275.1 of Phycodurus eques. NCBI lineage: Eukaryota > Metazoa > Chordata > Actinopteri > Syngnathiformes > Syngnathidae > Phycodurus > Phycodurus eques. The sequence goes on from NC_084537.1 coordinate 13,607,828, forward strand.
AAGCTAACTGTTCAGTCAGATTGGTAACAGGAGTAGTGGAGGCCATTAAATGCGGTGAAGGCTTACTTGGGGAAGGCATCGAAGCAATAGGTTTTCTTTGTGTCGGGGAAGGCCACTCTCATGCCGGAGGTGAGAGGAGAGTGAAGAACAACGGCAGCACACTCAAATCGTGACGCCAAGTCCACTGTGGGCACCGTGCCGATGCTCTGTCCGTACAGGATGATGTTCTCAGGGCTGATGCCGTACCTGAGACAGATTGCAGGATTTGATGAATGTATCTCATGAAAACTGGCAGTTTAGTTTATATGCATAAAGAGTAATACCTTTAAAGTCAAATAGTCGTCCAATTAGGAATTCAACCAAAACTATTGGGGGGAAAACGATGCCTTTAAAACTGCACAAAGGTTTGTTTGGCCAGCCCTCATGCATAATGTTACAGAAGACGTCAGCATACCTTAGCTTGTTTTGGTATTAGAAGAATGCTTGGAGAGAAACAAGCACGTAGAGAATGTTGTCCTTAAACTAAAATTTTAAAGCTGCGCATCTTCACTGTTTTGTGTTAATGTTCCGCTATGAACACTTGTTAATTTCTTTTTACGCTTGTGTGAAAATTAGGAACTTTAAAAAGATGCAGGAGGCTCTACAGCACAAAGGATCTTCACATTAAACATTCAAGTTGAGACTGTTTTACTGTTTGTAAGTTTAATCATTAACATTGGTCAACTTTTTTTTTTTTTTTTTACATTTGTATGATTACATTATATTATATGTCACAGTAGGGCAGAAACCTACGTCCAAATTTTGTCAATTTCATACTTTTTCACAAATCGATACCATTGGTCAGTCCCTTCACGAGTCTGTTAATTTAACTAATTATTGACCAATTTGAAATGTTAAAAATGGCCTGGTCTCTTTGAGGATCTGATGCTAATGGCTCAACAAACATGCCGTTCATTTTGGTTTCCTGAAAAGTGATGGTTTTGGAGATGCAAGGCTTCCGTCCGACAAGCGAATTTCAAGTTGCCTCGACAGTTAAAAACAGTTTTATGATATGAGTTATACCCTTCAGGGTCTGTTGTATCATACAACAGATTGACCCTGAAAGGGAAAAGTTTCCAAATTAAAAACTAATTGGAGAGCAACCAGAATTCAACCTTTCAGGTTCCACTCTATTTTGTTTCCATTTGGTTTGTTTATAGTCAGAAATAGAATAGTATGATGAGAAAACACATTTGAGTACCACTGAGCCAACCAAAAAAGTTACTCTGTACAGTAGCGAATGATTATGTTGGTATGTTCCAAGGACACCAAAGCAGTTTCCAGAGCTTGAATAGAGAAGGTAAGCTAACATTAGCATGAGTGCTGTTTTTTTTTTTTATTTCTGGGCGATCATGATCAATCTGATCATCGACCAATTAGCAAGCAGCAGTGCTTTACGTCACCCATAGTGGATCAGTGCAGCCCACTTGAAATTCCAACTGACCAGCTACAACAAATTGTTCCTCGTAGTACCTCATTTTGACAATGGACAGAGTCAGTAACAGACTATAACCATGACAAGGCGAGTAACTACCATCAAGAGACAATGTGGCTCAAAACAATTTCTGTGTTTTTGGGCTATTAAAAGTAAATCCTACACTGATAATAATGGATAGCCACGGCCATCTTACCGAGACCGCAAGGCATGCCAGGCGGCATCAATGTCAGCATAAAGGTTCTTCTCCGACGGCTTGCCGGTGCTAACCCCGTAGCCTGAGTAATCGTAAGAGAATATGTTGCAGTTGATGCGCGTGCCCAAGCCAATGTAGAAGCTGCTCATCTGACCGAGGTCGACTGCGTTGCCGTGTGAGAACAACACGGTGAACCTGAGAGGCAAAAGGGGAAAAATTAGGCAAGGATACACCTTCTGCACCATATAATTCTGCATATAATACTAGACAAAATGACTGAACAGGATCATATGACAGCATTAAAGTGTTTTGTGAAGGTTGGGCATATATATATATATATATATATATATATATATATACGACAACTCACCTGGCATTAGGGGCACAGCGTATGTACATGCACCCAACCTTGTTCCCTCGGCTGGATCTGGTCATGAACACATCAGTTACATCCAGCTCTCTCTGAGAATACTGAAACTCTGCTCTCTCCGTGAGATGCAGCTTCCACCTGCTCTCACATCCAGCCCCAGCCCCGGAACTTCCACCTCCTCCGCCACTGGTGCCCCCACCGCCTCCTCTGTCACCACCACTACCTGCACTCAACCGGGAACGTAGCCCAGGAGCACCCAGAGAAGGGACGGTGCCCCCGGTGCTGGACCCAGATGCTGTTCCAGCTCCAGATGCAGGATCTGGGTCGGGAAGAAGGATGTATGTGGGCTCCGGTGGCAGGAAAGCTAATTTGGCTGCAATGCGGCTGGGGCACGGAGGGCAGCAGAAAAGGCAGCATAGCTCTCGTATGGACAGACCATTCATCTTCTGCTAGACCAAACAAAAACAGGATAATTAGAGCACAAAGTGCATTAAATTAAAATTCATAATGAGGATGCTATAATCTCTCCCTACAAATTTACCGATTATAGTGAACCCACACCTATTTAAGGTTCTCAATTTACAAATTCCCCTATTCACTTTTTTTTTCTTCTGTGGAGGCGATCCTCAGCTTTTCATGTATTTTGTGTTCTTTCTTTAACACTTTAAGATGCCTCAAGATGGAAACGAAGCCCTGGCTAATAAGAAAGTAGTAACTGGCACGAGGGAAGTTATTATTGAGGTGAGATTAATACTGCATTCAACACGTATGTGAATTGGATCATTCACGTGATGTGATTACATATAAAGTTAATGCAGTTTGGCATTAGGAATGTTGAACTAGAAGCCACAAATTGAAGTCCCGACAGCCAATCAGCGTCAAGAATGATGGGGGACGGGACTTCCAACTTCCTGCCGTGGTAGCTCAAAGCGCTTTGTTGGGCGGGGCAGGAAAGGGGAGTAATTTAAGGAAGAGAGAAAGAAAAGGAACCAGCCAGTGCCTAGGGAGTGGAAAACGCTCATCCATAAAATCCAAAATACTGGGAATATCTGATATTTTCATAGTGAAGTGGGCATAAGTAGAAATGTCCAGTCGGGCTGATTTGCTGTGCTGGCTGTGGCCGCTCACATCACTCAGTCTTTGGAACGGAAGTAAAACGCGCTAACGAACCGCTGAAGAGGATCAATGTGGATGTAACATTAAATGTAACGCAAATAAAGCAAATGTGCGTTCAGTGTGCATGCTCACTTCTATTGCTTTTTTTTTTTTTAAATCAAATAATCTGTAAGGGGTTTATTTTTAATGGTAATGTTGTAAAATGAGATTGAAATTGGATTAATGTTGTCAGTTTAAACTACTGTTTTAGGCCATTAAATACATATTTTTGCTGGGCGTGTCAATTACCCACACTTTTGGCTCTGTCCCAATCCCCTGCAAATAGCCACGGTTTCCTTTACCAGAAGAACGCACTGCAAATATTCCTCTATATGTGGATGTCAAACTAATTTTTGTCTCGGTCAATACTGTAGTCATGGTTTTCATCAGAGGGACTATGAAAACCGGAATGTAAATGTATCATCACCTCATCATATTATTATAGTTACACAATTGTACCTGCATTTGATTATTTTTATGTATATTTTTAACAACAAATAGAATCACAAGTCATGGAAAATAGTGTCCAGATAATATTTCAATATACAACCATTGCCGAATTTATTTGATGAAAGCAAACATTTAAAAAAACAAATAAGATGAAGAAAATTTTTAAATTCAGTATAGATTTTATGCCAAAAAGACATTAACAAATCCATATTGGAAGAAACTACAAAGACTATTTGCTTTAATGGGCCACATAAAATGATGCTGCGGGGCGGATCTAGGCCCTCGGGCTTTACGTTTAACAGGTGTGCTCTATGATTTTACCTGAATTCTAAAGTCCCTGGGTCTCGGAATGGACTGGCACACAATGGTGCCAGGGTCTTATGCTGTTGTCACTGAGCCTGATGGACCTTTAAAATGAACCAAAAAATAAAACATCACATATTTACAGCAATTTGGCTATTGCTAAATATTACAACTACAACAACAACAAAACTAGAGACGAATTCATACAATATGAGACTTGGTTTAAAACACACACACACAGTTACCAAATTCAAAAAAAAAAAAACAGGAAGCTTGCCATGTTGCATCCAAGTTATTTGATTTCACTCATTTAAGTTTAAAAGTGAGGCGTATACAAATGTTGATTAACTTTAACAGTACACCCAACATACTTGGGTACACAATACACAACATTTAGTCGTGTGTGAAGGTCGAAATCAAATCGGGAACATTTCAAACGTGATTAGTGGGCCTCGATGTGTTTATCACTGATGATATCTGTGACGCCAGCCCGAATAGAACATGAACTCAAGAGGCGACAGCCTGTCTCATATGCTAATGAATCATATAGGATGATAACCTCTAACGCTAGCCTTTGCTGGCACATAGCTTTCTTTTCATCGACATCCGCACCAAACAGAAGTATGCGCATGACGTATGGACGTGAATACCATTGTGCATTGTTAATACCGAGACACTGCCTTAAAAAAATAAATACAAAAGAACTATCGATAGAAAGGCAACTAGCCAGACACAGTTAGCATTAAAGTGCTAACCTGTTAGCATCCGAGCGAGCTACTTACCAATTCACGGTACGTTGGCAAAAAGGCTCCTGTGCTCCTATTTGTACACACAGGCAGCACAACACTTCGACAGTCCCCTTTGTGCCTTGACATGGATGATTTTACTCAAGTATACCGGTGTTTTTTGTGTGTGTGTGGGTTTTTTTTTTTTGGGTAGCTATTAAGATTAAATAAATGTCTACGAGATGTTTTTTTTTCTCGAGCACTGTCATTAAATCCGGAAGTGACGTCAACATTGAGTACACTCTGGAATATAACTTTATTGCAACGCCTTTGTGAACAATTGAACACCAACGTTCATCCATCCATTTTCTACACCGCTTAATCCTCACTAGGCACTTAATCCTCGCAGGGCACTTAGAAACAAACAACCATTCGCACTCACATTCACACCTATGGGCAATTTACAGTCGACAATTAACATAACATGTTTTTTTTTTTGTGTTTTTATTGGGGGGGGGGGGGGGGCGGGTGTGGGAGGAAACCGGAGTACCCGGAGGAAACCCACGCAGGCACGAGGAGCGGGGCCGGGATTTGAACCCCACACAATTATATCATATTATATTATATTATATTATATTATATTATATTATATTATATTATAGCCCTAGTGAGGATAAACGGTACGGACAATGAATGAATTATATTATATTATATTATATTATATTATATTAAATAATAACGGTTATTTTGTCTTCAAATCTACCTGAAAAATAAAATTAGTAGTATAACGTAAGACCAGACACATTTTTTTAAAGGAACATAGTCCAAAGTAATCACATTATCACACGGACGAATTCAAAATCAAGAGAGAGAGAGAGAGAGAGAGAGAGAGAGAGAGAGAGAGAGAGAGAGAGAGAGAGAGAGAGAGACTGGATATGGTCCTTCCATTGATCCACTGCAGGACTGTGTGTGCGTGTGTGTGTATATGTGTGTGTTCGGTAGGGTTGGAGGGGGAGAGAGAGTGTACGTAAATTATGGGCTTGGGTTGTCACCGTGCCTGCTCTGCATTGGACATTTCACCTCGCCACTGTAAATTAAAAAAGGAAGATTACATTTAGCTGCCAGCTGCGAGCGAGCAAGTGCAGACGACTGTGGCAGCTCGGTCTCCTAACAGATAACTCAACACTTGGAGTTGGGGAATAAAAACAACGGACTACAAGGGGGTGGGGGAGGACATCCAAATTTGATTGCTTTCTCTTGGGGGAGGATTTAAAAAACAAAAACAAAAAAAGAAAGAAAAAAGAAACTCAACTGGGCGTTTTGGAGTCGCTAGTTTGGGTACACGGTGATGCTCCGCCGAGGCGCAGCAACAGAAGAGGGAAGAGACAGGTGAGGTGCGGCTGATGAGCTGTTTTTCATTCCTTTTTTGAATCGAGGCTCCGGATAGCCTTGCCACCCATGCACCTTTTCTCCACAGAACCCAAAAGAAGCGAGGGCGAGTGGGCGAGTGGCACCTGCTCCACCTGACCCATCTGGTGCGGTGAGTGTGCCAAGTGGAGCGAATGAGCGGCGCGAACGCAAACGCAAACGCGCCGTGCGGATGGCACGAGCAGACCTGTACCGTACATTCTTCATGCGCGACACCGTTGCTGCATTATGTCCCTCTGGATTCGCCACTAGAGATCCACTTGGCGAGGTCTAAACTGCTCTTTGTGTCTGCTTTTTTTTTTTTTTCTTTTCTATTTAGATTTGCATGTTGTGCAATGCTGCATCGTTAATGATTCTTTAACATGTTGCGTAGCTCTGAGTGTAATGCAATGTTTCACGCAATACTGTACTTTCTTGCTTAACGCTGCAGTGCAAGGATTCCGGCGCAAAGCTTGACAGAAATTCGGATTATTTAGATCACAGGTCGTGATCATAGTGGGGGCTATTGCTGTTAGGGTCCCCAGAGTGTATTCATGGTGTGTGAACGAGTGTTTGCTGAGGGCTCCCTGGTAACAATAGTAAAGGTCAGATTTGATTATTTCGAGGCCATGAAGTCACTTGATTAGAAATGACAATCATGTCATGCCAGATACGCATTGAAAATACAAACATGTACACGAAAAAGTTTTGTTGTGAGATACAATGAATACATTGTAATACATTGTTAATATAATTTGGGACATGCAACTAACTTCCATTGTAATCCTGAGAAAATGATACACTATACAACGTGGGGGGAAATCCTTTGTCCAGTGCCTTGCCATGTAAATTAGCCTAAACCTTCTCACCCAATGCCTCCATAGTAAGTGACATGCTCACTCATTGCTGCCCTTTAAGCTGTTACTGAAATGACTTAGTAGCTGTATGGTCATTTATTGTTTGTAGCTGCATCACTGAGGCCAAAACCAATTCGATTCATCCGCTGCTGTTGTTTCTGTTTCTGTTCTGAGTTGAAAGGTGAAAACAAAAGGTTAGAGACCAAATTAACAAGGGTAAACGAATGGGCAGCACAGCAGAGTGGCCGTAGGAGAGAGTAATTAAGTCAGATTGCAATCTGTCGCAAGGGACGGGCTGAGAGCGATAGAGAGAAATGATAGCGGCGGGTGAACAAGCGTTGAGGGAAAGGGGTGTGAATGGTCTCCCTGTTAGCATTGACGCTCACACAGGCGGCCATACAGCGGCCGTGTGAGCAGGTGCTGAGCCCCGGCACACTGCAGCAAGCTCGGGCAACAACAGGTGCAGCCTCAGCCTCCATTTGGAAGGCGGTTTTGCAGCCACTCAGCCCAAACATGCAGTGATGAACTGACTCATGGCCTACAGAATAATAGCAACCCAAGGATGGGGAACGCCATTCATCTGCATGTACAATAAAGCATGTAAAGGGCAGCATGCAGTCATCAAATTATGAAAAGAAGAGGACCCCGGCAAGGTTTAGTTGTTAAATGAAAGAGCAGCTATAATGTATACTGTGTAGGGGAACTCAGCAGCCTTTTATTTTGCAAGAGTACATTGTACAGTATGTGCCAAAAAATGTAATCCAGATCGGCTCACAACTCGATAAGTACACATAGATGATGAAGTTATAATCATGGTTTATCATGCAGCTTTTGTGCGTGTAATGAAATCGAATACATACAATAGAAAATATATAATATAACAGAAAGTTTTGACATCTTGGGTTTAGTTCCCCATTAATGCCAAAAGTGAGGTGAAGTTGTATCCAAATTCAAGGAAATGATAAAATCCTACATATTCAAAACAAATCACTCAGAGATTTGGTGAAATGAGTTTAATTAAATAGTTTTTTTTCCCCCATGTTGGACTGAAATTGACAAATAGGCAATATGAATCAGCTTTGCCCTATCTACAAGGTGGGGAATGTGTTTATTCAATGTTAACTGGAACCTTCTCTGAACTACCCATACTGAACAAATTTCTTTTGACACATAAAAAAAGATAGCCACGAGGTTGCACAAAAAAAATACCAAACATATCTAATCTAATTAAACAGATAGACCCACACCCACAGAGACGACCTCCTAAGTGGCGGCAACTATTCCACCAACAAAGTGGGAACTATTCAAAGCAATAAAAGCGTAGCTGTCTGCACGTAAAAGCTATCTAAGGGAGCCTTTGGGGTGTCCACAGGGACACTTAATGAGCTCTATTGATCACATCGGACCCTATTCAATCACACATACTCAGCCACAAACGGGGCATCTCAAGCACGGAAAAATAGATTGGATTGCAGCATAATATAGTTGTGCACAAGGAGAGTAAATCAGTGGCAGATTAGCATGGTGGGCTTCTTCATAAGGAGCATGTTTGGTGAAATATTTGGCTCAGACCATCTCACAGGTTCTCCATTCTTGTCGCCAAGTGAATACCTCAAGCAATTGGCAACAAATTGCCTCTCTCTACCTTTAGTACACAAATAGGAACATTGACTCAATCCATCAGTCACACTGGTTTACCACTGCTGTGCTTGAAAATGAATCTGAAGTTGAACCTAGTGCTACTTGTTGCCTCATCAGACAGGATTGACTCAATTCAGCTCACAAAGCTTGGACGCATTTTTTAGTCATTGCAACCAAAACAGCATCAGAAAATGACAACAAAGAAGACAGCAATATTACCTTCACCAAGCACAAATGCCCAAGAGGTATTGTTTTGATTGCCATTTGTTTATTTGGATAGTTTGTAAATTGGGGTGCATGTATCGTGACAATCGGGCCAAATTTAAGCATTTTCCTGCACTTGCGATCAAAGTCGGCAAAGGTCCGATTCTCGGATGTCTCTGAATGATTATTTGGAGTGATTATCCTGTGATGTGGGGTGTGTTAAGACTGATTTTTGCTTCCCGATCTGCACAAAAAACGGCCGTGGCTGACAATCGTAAATGTTAAACGTGTTCAATATTTACCATTGCAAATTTTGTTTATGCCGTATATTCACGTAAAATTTGTCACTTTGCTTCTTTGTGGGTCATGTGACTTCCCGGCTCCTTTTGATTGGTGAAATGGAGTCAAACGTCGGCAGTGGTTACATTGGATTGGTGGACTAGAGTCACGTGACAGGACCCGAGGCACAAGTCTCCCTGGCGAACCAAATCAAATAGATTGTACAAGCAATAATAAATACAAATAAAAGTAGCGAGAGGTACTGGACACAAAGTAAGGTTTCTTCTGAACAAAAATACTCAAGTAAAAGTAAAAGGTATGCTGCGTTAAAACTACTCAGATAAGTACAACTTATCCAAAAGCTTAATTGAACCGGACTAAAAGTAGCTTGTTACGACGTACCTCTGTTCGTAGTCATTTAGCCTAAAATCATGATGTGGCAATGATGCATCTGCTTGACTAATGAGCGATCAGCAGTGGTTGATCTCTTGCATATGGTATCAGCTAAACCTGCTTGACCAGGTACCAGAATTAGTACCTTGTACTACCTGCTTTTGCATTTGGAAAAGTGGAAAGACAAGCTGGAGGTACAGTGCAATGGAAAGAAGAGATTGCAGTGGAAGATGCCCTTTCCCATTATCATTTTTCAATCAAACAAGTCAGATGGACTTGTCCAGGATTGTTGGGCTTTAGCGGAGGTCTGTGCCCTGCTGAGTGCTGTTTTGGGTCACAGATGTGATCATAAAGCAAAGAGAAATGATAATAGTTCTGGATACCGTATCATCGGGTGCGTTGATCCATTTGGTGGGCTGCTGTGGAACAAGTTCAAGACTTTAAAAGGGTGTTGAAGTCTACACACCTCAGGGCAAACGATCAGAAGGACCCAGCTGGGCAAGCATCTGCTGCACGACTTCATCCAACAGGGTCCTCGGAGAGTGGACCTCAAGGGTTTTATTCTGCAGAACTCCGAGGGCCGAGGGCCGGGAGCCATCACAGCATACTTTCAGTACGCAACTTTCATCCTGGGGCAGCTATTCAAAATATACCCTCCCATGCAAAACCTTCCCCGTGATGAGGTACGATGCCTTCAGGAGTCTTTTGGGGCCATTCAAGAGAATTGTTGCAGATGTTTCAATAAAAAAGGAGAATAATAATGGCCGCCACACCGCTTGGGGAGTTTTATATGCAAACTCTGTTGTCCGTAGGAACATAACTTCTACTGTGTTCAGGAAACCAGGGTGGCTGGAACATGGCAACGAGCTGCACGTATACGCACCGAATTCTTGTGAACTGTTGCATCATTCATCCCTCCACACTAACATGCATACATTGTGATAACGAACCAGCTCATTCACATACTCTTTTCCTTCCCCACTCTGTAGCACCTGAGCCCCGCCGCCCCTTGTGGATTGAGTCACAACATTAGCCACATTAGAATGCCTCGCAGTTGTTTTCAATGCGCGACTCTCCCATATACTTTACAGCGGCCATGTATCCTTTCTTTTATGACTCTCCGTCCTCCATGATTCGTCCCCTGAGGTGCAGCCTCCTTTTTTCTTTTTTTCTTTTTAGCATCTCTGTGCACGTATCCTCAGCACATGCGATTACGGCTTAACACTTGTGTTGGTTTTGCACAGTTTTTCTTCCGATTTATCACCCTAACATTGTGCATTATGCATGAAGTCTCTCTCTCTCGCACACACACACAAGCAGTGAACAACACTTTTTAAAATGACTTATTTCACATTAAACTCTGAACAAACATTAAATATTTGTAAAGTCAATTAAGGGTTTTGTTTCTAAATACATAATACATGTTTGAAGACAACTTCTGGAAATGTGCAAAGACTGAGAACTATGTAGTACTGAATTGTGGAGCTACAGCGTTAAACTGTTTTTTACCATTTCAGTTGTCGTGATGTTTTTGTACTCGTGATGCACTTTGGAGTCTAGCATGCATCCGCCCTTGCCCATTATATAAGAACTTGAGAGACTTTGTTTGCATCAGCGGTAATCCTGCGCAATTGCAACATGCAGTTGTTAGTTAGCTAGCTACCTATGTCAACAGCCCGAAAACTGTCGCGCGTGAGTGTGCACACGTCATGGAGACGTGTGCACACTATTTAAAAAGTTTAGCTTGACAGCCAATATGTGGACAGGGGTTTAGGGTTGGCTTGGCCACTTTAGAGTGCCTCGTTGTCGCGGTGTGAAAAACCCCCACAACGACCCACTAGGACAAATTCCAGTCACATTAAGCGTATACGCTTTGACGGCTCAAACTCGTTGTTATGTGTAGGCATACGAAAGATGCTAGACACAAATAGACAAACATATCACACACCTTTGGACAATTGCAAGTGTTTTGTGATCCTAACATGCATGTTTTGGGAATGTGGGAGGAGTACCCGGAGAAAACCCATGCAAGCAATTCATGTACCGTATTTTCACGACCATAAGGCGCACTTAAAAGTTAAAAATTTTCTCCAAATTGGACGGGGCGCCTTATAACGCGGCATGCCTTATGTGTGCACTGAGATCCAAAATCTGTAAATGTTGTTGTGTGACGTTAATGAGCGCTCCGCTTGACTGAGTGGGAGCATTTCCTGCCGACACGCTGCTTATATAGAGTAAGGCGGACGTGACTGAGGACAGCATGCGGACGTAAAGGGGGAAGGGTGCGTGTGACAGAGGAGGCTAAAGACACGCCCCCAGTAGGTACATAGTTCCGGTATGTGCATCGGATTGGCTAAGGACCCCCGAAAATGGCGCCCACGAAGAGACACGCTTACGAAGCACAGTTTAAACTGCAAGCTATCAGTTACGCGGAGGAACATGGGAATCGAGCAGCCGCAACCGCGAGAGAATTCAAGATCAACGAATCCATGGTTCGCAAGTGGAGGAAGCAGGAAAACGAGCTTTACCATGCCTGCGCCCAATAATACGGTGCGCCTTATATATGAGTTAAATATAGAAATAGACCCCATAACTGAGACGGCACCTTTTAATGCGGTGCGCCTTATGGTCGTGAAAATACGGTACTTTAAAGTCTTGCCATTTTAACTTTTTTGTTGTTGTTGTTTATACTTGCTTTGTTCTGTCTTTGTGTGTTTGTGTCACCTCTGCATGCAGCTCATCCTCTTCTTCAGCTGCCTGCATAGAAAATTTGGTTGTGAGTGATCTTCCAGCTGCCTCTTCTGTGAAAACAATTAGTTTGTCTAATCTGTCGCCTTCTGTGATCTCATAAACTTCTCGAATTTGCAAAGTACAAAAATGACAATAGAGCTTGTGGTTTTATTTTTGTGAACTCAAGCTACACCCGCTCACAAATAAAACAAGCAATAAGCAGAGTAACCTTTTCTGAAATGCCACCACAGCAGCACTTGACTTCTTGCCTTTGTGCGCAAAATGAATGCTGCTACTTCTCAGTCTCTGTCTTCGAACTGGCCATATTATTCTACTTTTGTTTCCCAACAAATTCAACAAGAACCGCAGCCAAAGGCAGGTTTTCGCTATGACAGCTTAGTCTGAGACATTTGGAAGACATTTTAGTGAGAGATAAAGGCGTATCCAAGTCCTTTGTCTCCTGGCTGTGCTCGAGATGCTTTCATAGCTTGACTGAAGCTTTTGTTGTGGCTAATCTATTGCTTGGCTTCATCCTGTCCAACCCTTCCAAATATACACTTTGCTGTTTCAATAAAGGCTTTCCAACAGACTGCGTGAAGCAAAGCGTGAATTTATACCTGCGAGTAGAGGAGGTATTACTTGTGCATGTTGCAGCCGATAATACAGGCCTTTTGTTTTTTGTTTTTTATATCTGCTGTGCGAAGACCACCTATTGTGAGCTCTGATCCTCTTAGCGGGCTTCTGTCAAAAGAGCTAAATTTACCCGTATTGGTGATCCCTGATGTCAGGAACATGAGCAACCTCACTGCTTGGGATTCATTTTACATTATGCACAAAAGCCACACTCATGGTAATGGCTGCCATATTAGCTCATCTTATTAAGAAGTAGAAATAGAAAATGGAAATCTAATAAAATGGTCCTGTTTTGATTATGCTCAGCGCAAACTGAAATAATAACCCTATTGTGTTACATGATTTTATCTTCATTGTGGTTATACATGGCTGGAGCGTGCGTGCACCCGACTCTGTGCTCATCGTGTGTGTGCGCTGCATACTCATGCGCTCGCTTCCAGCTCCGGGCTGTGCAGTGAATGTATATGCGCTTGCTGCAGTCAAACTCCAGTCAGTAACATTTGCCCTTGCTGCAGCGTAGATGGACACGCACCGGCGTTTATGTGTGTATGTGTGCTTTGCATGCGTGTGTTGTTTTCAGGACCATTTATTATTTATTATTAAGCTGTTATGTTTTTTTGACAGCTATTTACTGCTTGCTTTTGGTACCTCCATTTCTGAGCTGTGCATTTATCACGCACGTCCATTATCATATAAGCTGCTAACTCACTGCAGCCAACGATTGCAGCGTGTCTGCTGCTAGCAGCAATTTGGCTTTAGGCGGAAGGGCCTGATTGGAGGAGAAGTCTAAGGGGAGATGGAGCACTTGCTGGCTAGACTCCAGCTCTGTCCATCCTGTTTTAATTACCTATGGCACCCACCCTTGGGAATATCTCTCGTCCTCCTCTTCTTACAGTCTTTTCCTTTTTATCTCTTATCTTTACCTCTTTCACTCACCATCACTAATTTGCTCTTCTTTCCCTCACTTTTCTACATCATCCATACACAAAACCAGCTAGCCCACAGCTGCATAAAAGGGTTAACCTTTGCATTAGCATATAAATGAGATTGAATAGCATTTTGGGATATTTAACAGCAAAAGACAGATTCTCTTCAGTGTGATTAGAGCTGCTCTGAGGAGACAGGCAGCCACTTTAGGGAATATCGCCTTCAACTTGATAAGATAAAGACTTGACACAGTGTTCCAATTGCTGGAGAGAGCGCAATTGTCTGTCTGTCTGTCTGTGTGTGTGCGCAAGGCTTTCTATTATATTTGTAAATGAGTGCATGTGATCCGGTCTGGGAACAGAAATAAATATGCAAGAGTCCTCTCTCTTCTCTCCAAACTGTGCGATCTGACATGATGTGGGCGCTGCTGGCATTGTCGCATTCTGGGGGAGATATTTGAATCCACAATTATACCCTACTGCCCAGTCATACATGCAACGTCCAACTATCCTATTTCATCCAAATAGATAGGACTGTATTACCGCAACGATATTATGAAGGATATGAAAATGACAGAATAGTTGATATGCCCTCAAGCCATTTTATCAGGTACATTTGCACAATCTAATGGGATCCAGTACTGCAACTGTGTCAAAACAGAATTCTATTAGGAGAATTTTGATACAGCTCCTATATTGGATCTCATAATATTGTGCAGCTGTGCCTAATGAAATGGCCACTCAATCTACTGTACATATGCTACCATAGTATCCATCTATGGAGGAGGGGGTGTTTTTTTTTTTTTTTTTTTTTTTTTTTTTTTTAAAAACAGCAATGTGAATTCTGATATTTGTTTCAAAATACATTATTATACGTGTTTGAAGATCATTGCTGAAAACATGCAAACATTGAGAACAATTTAATACTCGATTGTGGAGATATAGCGTTAAACAGTTTTTCATCCTTTCCGTTTTCCTGATTTTTTTTGGGAATGGCTAAAATGTATGAGTTGCCCCTCCCCTACTATATAAGAGCTTGAGCGCCTTCGTTTGCACCATTGGTTATCTAGCGTACTTGTTGGTTAGCTAGCTAGCTACGCGTCTGCACACTCTGTACTCAAGCTCAAGTTAGTTTGTGTGTGTGCTTGTGTGTGTCTGTCCTGGTTGGGGTTGATTTATTTAGATTTATTTTTTAATTCCTTTAAAACACTTTGAGTTGCATTCTTTTTTGAATAAAAAGTGCTTGTAAATAAAGTTTGATTAATTGATTGACTGATTGATTGATTGATTGATTCTATTATAAAGATTATAAAATGAGTACATTTGTTCCTTTTTTTCCCATCTCAATTTTAGAAAGTATATTTTTTTTACATGATTAGATGCCTCACCACAAATTCTGTAGTACCAACAATTTTAGTAGGATTATTGTCTATAATGTTAATTTAGGCTCCAGATGGATTATGTTGTTCTCTGCCTGGAACAAATTGAACTAAACATTTTTAGAACATTTGGATCTTAAAGTTTGAAATTTAAAGCTTTTAATTTACATGTGATGACTTCTCATTCACATCTCGGTTGCGTGGCAAAATGAGGAATGTGTTTTCTTATCCCGTAGTCATCTGAACTCTCACCACTGTATTTAGTGCATCTGTGGTCAGACAAAACTGTACTTAGTCAGAAAGCCATTGCTGATTCTCTTAAATGTGGCATTTTTCTTTACATTAGTGTTCAGTAAAAGACTGCTGTAAGTTCATTAATGAAGCTATATTGCTAGCGGGATGCAGTTCTGTGAAGGTGACCCACTTCTCCCAGTTTAGCCCATGTCTGTGCTTCTACCCTCAGGCCATTTTACTTTATTCAGGGATTTAACCTGCTTACTGTCCTCTAGGATGGGCTATGTTCAAAGCGAGAAAAAGTATGTTGTTGTTCTTTAAGTTTCCAGTTTGTTTAATAGCTGTAGTTGCTTTCGTCCATTTGTGTAGTGACCGTTTTAAAAGACTTCCGATCATTTTGATTTTAGCTTGAGTAGCATGCACACCTCCAAATGGTTTATCATTTACACATGTAGGATATGACATGAACGAGCAGTCGAAATGTGACCTTTGTTCTTAAATATGAGCATATGCAGTACTCTATGTTGGATGCACTGACGTCAAATAATCTATTATGACTGTCAATGTGTCGACAATGTGAAGGCAAAACATCTCCATCCCATCCCCCTTCTTGCTGAGAAAGTGGGGACCCCCACCACCTCACGTCTGTCCATGAACACTCACATAAAGGCATTTGCATGCATTTGGTTGTCCGTCTGCATTTGAGTGCACGTATAGGCGTATATACTCATGTATGTGTACAAGAGCGAACCTAACGTCTTTGCTTTTACATCTACTGCAAAGGAGCCGCCGAGCTTTGCTATCGGTTGCTACGGTAACAAAGGCAGGAGTGAAGTGGCTGCAGCACCAGAGTGCAAGAGACAGTGAAAGGGAATGCTTTTGCCTGTACAGCTAAACATAACCTTAGATCGAAAGTAACAAAAGAAAACATACAGAACTGTATGCTTCTGGCACAAAAGAGTACACCTGGACCATCGTATCCAATAGGTGGCTTTAAAAAGATATCAATGCTCATTTTATTGATGTGAGCTGTACCAATAGAGACAGGTAAGCATTAATCTATTAATTTTCTTATCATGTTCAGGGTCACAGGTGAGCTGGAGTCTGTCCCAGGAGAATTTGGGTGAGAGACGTGGTACACCCTGGACTGGTCGGCAGTCAATCGCAGGGCACAAATACTGGAAACAAAAAAACATTCACACCTATGGACAATTTAGAGTCTTTCATGAATTTGGATTGTTGCGAGGAAGCCGCAGAATCTGGAAGCAACTCAGAGAAGGAGAAGATTTGAATGTGGAACCACTGACTATGAGCCATCACCCTCAACACAAATTTGAAAACAGATCTATTGGATTGAACAAGACCATAGAGACTGATCATCGCGCTTTTGACACCATTTGTCACAGAACTCTGATGAGCAGTACCCTAAAATCAGATTCATATGGTTTTAATATTATCATGGAATTCTGAGGAACACCGCCCACAACTCCAATTTGAAAAAAGGTCTTTAAAAAAAAACTGTGCCGCAACAGCAACACCAAAGATTCAGGCCCTGGTGACCTGGTATGGTAACCAAATTAAGTACGCAACCTTAGTAATGGAAAGCTCTGTCACACGACCACACCATTCTGGAGGCGGAATGCCATTCCAATAATCCTGATACCTCACTCATCTCAGGAGTTTATTACTGACGGGTCACTAGCCAAGGATCCTTCAACTAGTTTGTTACAGAGCTCTGAATGTGCCCTCAACAGAGATTTAAAATGTTCACTCTTTATATTGCAGCCATTTGCTAAAATCATTTAAGTTCATTTTTTCCCACATTAATGTACACACAGCACCCCATATTGACAGAAAAAAACGGAATTGTTGACATTTTTGCAGATTTACAAAAAAAACAAAAAACTGAAATATCACACAGCCATAGGTATTCAGACCCTTTGCTCAGTATTTAGTAGAAGCACCCTTTTGAGCTAATACAGCCATGAGGCTTTTTAGGAATGATGCAACAAGTTTTTCACACCTGGATTTGGGGATCATCTGCCATTACTCCTTGCCGATCTTCTCCAGTTCTGTCAGGTTGGATGGTGAACGTTGGTGGACAGCAATTTTCAGGTCTCTACAGAGATGCTCAATTGGGTTTAAGTCAGGGATCTGGCTGGGCCATTCAAGAACAGTCTCACAGTTGTTCTGAAGCCACTCCTTTGTTATTTTTAGGTGCTTTCTTAGGTTCATTGTCTTTTTTGGAGGTGAAGCTTCGGCCCAGTCTGAGCTTCTGAGCACTCTGGGGAATGTTTTTGTCCAGGATATCCCTGTGCTTGGGCGCATTCATCTTTCTTCGATTGCAACCAGTCGTCCTGTCCCTGCATCTGAAAAACACGCCCACAGCATAATGCTGTCACCACCATGCTTCACTGTTGGGACTGTATTGGACAGGTGATGATCAGTGCCTGATTTTCTCCACACATACCACTTAGAATTAAGGCCAAAAAATTCTATCTTGGTCTCATCAGAGCAGAGAATCCTATTTCTCACCATCTTGGAGTCCTTCAGGTGTTTTTTAGCAAACTCCATGCGAGCTTTCATGTGTCTTTCACTGAGGAGAGCTACTCTGCCATAAAGCCCTGACTGGTGGAGGGCTGCAGTGATGGCTGACTTTCTCGAACTTTCTCCCATCTCCCGACTGCATCTCTGGACCTCAGCCACACTGATTTTTGGGTTCTTCGTTACCTCTCTCACCAAGGCTCTTATCCCCCGATTGCTCAGTTTGGCCGGACGGCCAGTTTTAGGAAGGGATCTGATCGTCCCAAATGTCTTCTATTTCAGAATTATGGAGGCCACTGTGGTTTTAGGAATCTTATGTGGAGCAGAATTTTTTTTGTAGATCTGTGCCTTGCCACAATTCTGTCTCTGAGCTCTTCAGCCAGTTCCTTTGACCTCATGATTCTCATTTGCTCTGACATGCACTGTGAGCTGTAAGTTCTTATATAGACAGGTGTGTGGCTTTCCTAATCAAGTCCAATCAGTATCCTCAAACACAGCTGGACTCCAATGAAGGCGTAGAACCATCTTAGTCTGACCAGTTGCAATGTCAACTAAGTCTGACTCTATTGGGTTAAAATACCTGTGCCCTGACCATTCACAAGCATAGTCAAACTCCCTCAGATGATTAACCATCCCTCTTCTGAGACTATTTTGGTCACAGAACTCTGAACAGTGGTTGCCAGAACCTTGATTTTAACCTTAGTCAACTGATTCCTGTATGCTGATCCCAACAGTGACAGGCAGTGCATTTGGTACTTGAGTGGGGACTTTCCCGTAATCACCAACTTCACCAGGTATGTTGATTATTACATTTATTAATGTGTGCAGATCACTACAGACGTGTCTTGCGACTTGAAGATGGGCATATCAAGTTTTGCTTTGAACAACCAATCAGGACAGAAAAATCTCATCTAATCATTTTATACGACTCAAAAGCAGTGATTGCTGCTTCCTTTTGGCGTATTGTTGCTTTGTGTTTTAAGTGGTACTGCTGAGGTTTCTCAGATTTATGTATCATCATGGCCACTAAATAATGCCTACCACAGGGAGAGATGGAGCACTTGTGTCTCTGTTTTGCAGGATGAAAATGTATTGATTTTGTTCAGCAGCCTCGTACAAAAGATGAGCACATTCAACAGGCACATTTGTGATGGGATTATAGGTAAATACGAAATCTATCATGTTGCTGATGCACTGAATTATAGGTGATGAACATTTGGAAATTCTCAGAATGCTGCTTACCAACTGCCTGATCTGTTATGCTGATAAGGAGTGCAGCAGGACTTAATGAAATGGAGCTTGGTCCCAGTTGATGAGAACCAAGCTGATCTGCAAAACTTGATAAAGTGTAAACAGGTGCTTCCGACAACCTGCCGATCGGTTAATGATGTGGGTATTAGCAGCTGATTTGTTAATAGTTTTCTTGTTGAGGCGAGATTACACTGCCAGGCTGTGTGCGTCCCATGATAACCGTGTCAGCGTCACGCCATTTAATTCAATCACACACACACGATCTGACACGTACGGCACAACACACGTACTTCCTTTTAATGGCTCGGCTGCATTTTCTTGATTTTATGATACTGGTTTTATGATCCTCACTCTGACACTGCAGGTTTCTTAAGTGCCTTTTGGTGTCTTCCTCAGAACAACTCGGACACAAAATATAAAAACCCTGTTTAATGAAGCACAGAGGGTTTACTAAGATCCACAATAGCAGGCCCTAAATTGCTTGGTCACTCAAACGGATTGTACACTCTCTTGCTGGGTGTGTTGTGGATAATCTGCTAAGATTGCGATTTACTAATAGGATCCCAAATAGTGGGTGCTAACTTGCGTGTGTACTCACTCTAACAGATTGCGCACGTTGTTGGCAGCAGATGCAAAAGGTGGAGCCCACCATATTTAAAAGAGGGTTTCACACTTTAGGTAGCCCTGATGGTTTTCACCATGAAACATTTGGGACTGGCCGGCAAGCACAAAAATGAATTTTGAAATGATAGAATTTTTAATTCTGCGATTGGCTGGCAACCAGTTCGGGGTGTGCCCCGCCTCCTGCCCGATGGTGGCTGGGATTGGCTCCAGTACTCCCACGACCCTTGTGAGGATAAGCGGCTCAAAAAATGGATGGATGGATAGAATTTTAAATTAAAGAAGCAAACAAACATTACTGAGTTACAGAAAATAAAACAATTGCTCTGATAATTTTAACTGCATACAAGCCATGTTTTGTTTGATTTAACTTTTCCTGATTGAGTGGAAATTAGATGTATGTACATAAAGGTATGTTTAAAACTTGGGATGGCACAATGGGAAAACTGCTCTGGGAGAGGCCAGCATCAGTTGTTACAGTATGCTGAAACATACTGTAGGTGAAATGGCATGACTCCTTCTTGTGACTGACTCCAAGTCATCCCTTTGATCATTCAGAACCTCCAAAATTGCATTGCTGAATATAAATGAATATGTCGCGATAATCTTTTGTTTCTGGCATTTCAAAAATCTTTACACAAGCATAACATTTCACACCGCCTCCTGTCATTTTGAACGCGCTACGCTGGTACCGCTTTGCATGTTGGTTTGCATCTGCCTTTCAGACGAGCTATTTAAAGACACAAAATCAACCATCGGTATTTGTCTCAGGTTTGACAAATCACATTGCTAGATTAATCTGTTTGCATACACTCTGCCCAGAATGCACAAAATGAACTGCGTGGCAGTTTTCCTCATTCGGCAGACGCAACCCTGGTTGCGGTCTTTAGTGAACCAGGCCCCAAGTAGTCCTATGTTTGAAGATTAAGGGCCTTTGTCTCAGTGCTGTCCTTCGGCTCCTACTGTGGAATGTTGGCCTTGACCTAGATTTAATGGTCTACCTCGTGGTTTGATTACCTCAGTAAATACACGCTCTAATGAGGGGGCTTCATAAATGATGGCCTGAAGGATTTTGTGGATTGCATGTGCACCTTAGTGTATGAAAGTGTTTGTGTGTGTGTGGGTGGGGGGTGGGGGCAAATGTAATGTGACAGTGCTACTCCATAACTATATGATGCCTAATCTCAGAGGGACTCACGCTTCATTTGAGTACTTTTTAATTTCCCACGTCCGTCCTCTCGATCCATTTAATGCAACACAATTTCATTTTCGACTTACGTATCACGTTTGGATCCCGCCCGTGAAATGGCCGTAATGAAATGACAGTGCCAGACCGGCGAATCCTGATGGAGAGTCAGTTGAAAAGACCTTGCACCTCCCCTCAGGCTTCACCTGCTCTATCAGATGAGGAGGAGGTTGAGAGATGTCAAAACTGCGATCTCCAGGCTACAATTGTCACTGGCGTGTGTGTGTGTTTCTGTGTGTGTGTATCCCGTCCCTGAAGTCTTCCAACAGCTTGTCACTCCTCCAAATGCTGCAGGTGAATGCGCATCCTATTTATAGATGTTTCAGGTTGGCAGGTTGATTTGATAAAACTGGAGCGTTTGTATTTGTCAGATCCTTCCTTCAATCCGTGAGCTCTCTTTCTGATCATCAAATTGCACATGTTCCACTATTTGAGCAGTGTTGTGCAGCAACAAAATACGAAAACTCAAGAACCGCCCTTGATGCTCTTCTTGTTTTTCTTTTTTTCTTTGCTTCTTTGTTTGTCCTAGTCCATTCCTAAACCTTCTACTGTCAAAGCCAATTCGATTTTACACACTAGCTCTTGAGTTTACTCACAGGCATTATGATTACATAAATGCTACTCCAATTGCAGATTTTAGTAGGCCTGTGTGTGTGTTTGTGTTGTGTGTTCAATGTAATACAGGAGAGATTTTATGGCACAAGAGCTTTGGAATTGTATGCTATTTTGGACATAATGATAAACTACCGCAAAATATTACAATGGTATTCTCAGCGTTACTCCATGTTTATGCTGCATTACAGAAAAGTGTGGAGTTAGAAATGCCCAAACTCCACAAAGGAAAAAATTCCATTCAAAGGCATAAGTATTGAGGCATACGTTTCAATTCTCTATTTTATCACGATATTTTGGAGATTTCTACACAACGAAAACAGTTAAAGAAAAATACCTTGTTTGTACCCTAGTAAACTTTTTTCACTTATTAAAAATAATGTATTTTTGTTGATGTATCTATGTAAGCGACGTATAGTGACAGGTAGAACAACTGAATGCTCTTCCACAAGATGACAGAAGGTACAAAAATCCTGTTGTAGCTTTGTGTTCTACGAAACAGGCCCAGGTTTTACACTGAGTACAGTTGTGAGTAAATTGAGACAAGATCATCATTATATCAGTGTATAGTAGTGCCTTAACATACGAATGACCTTTGTGTTTTTCGAGATACGAGCTGTAGTATGGCCAGTTTTACTTTGACTTGCAAGCAAAGATTGTGATACGATGGCTGTATGGTGGCATAACATTCATTCATTCATTCATTCATTCATTCTCCGTACCGCTTATCCTCACGCGGATCGCGTGCGTGCTGGAGCCTATTCCTGCTATCTCCGGACGAGAGGCGGGGTACACCCTGAACTGGTCGCCAGCCAATCGCTGGGCATTTACAAACAAACAACCATCCGCACTCACATTCACACCTACGGGCAATTTAGAGTCCTCAATTAACCTGTGGTTCATGTTTTGGGGATGTGGGAGAAAACCCACACAGGCACAGGGAGAACATGCAAACTCCACACAGGCGGGGCCGGATTTGAACCCAGGTCCTGAGAACTGTGAGGCAGACATGCTAACCAGTCGTCCACTGTACTGCCGGTGACATAACATCTGCAATGTATTTTTTTTAACACAAGTGATTACAATACTCATTGTTTCGGCTTCGTTCTTGTTTACATACCTATATCATATCATATTTGTACCGTTGTGTCAAAGGCATAAATTCTTTATCCTCTGCGAAGGACTAATATTGCTGCGACTGACTGAGGAGCTGAGGTCAGCTCCATGTACAGTATATCCGTATGTCTGTATTATACTGCCCCAAGGTGGCCAAAGCGCACACACCAGAAGGAGCACCACAATGTCCATTGAATTGAAGCAAAAAAAATGTGGCAAAAACGGGTTTGTTTCTTTATATTGTATTCAATTATGTAATTAATGTATGCTTGTATAAAGTACAATATTAAAGATGCTATTTTTCTTATTAAAGAACACATTACATAAATTTTAGGTGGGTTTTTTTGGGAGGCTGGAACGGATTAATGGCATTTCCATTTATTTCAATGGTGAAAGATGATTGATGTTGAGATGATGTTTTGATGAAGTTTTGAGCTGCGAGCGTGGTCCTTAAAATAATTAAACTCGTACTTCAAGCGCTACTGCATATACATTTTGTGACATTTTTCTAATTTAAATAGAGTAAATGCCTTGTCTCGATAAAGGTAGGGAAACACTGCAGAGTGACCAAAACAAGGTCCATAAAGGACAAATGTTCTTCTTCACTCGCTGCCAGTGTATCTGTAGACTTATTTGTGTGTGTGCGTGTGTGTGCGTGTCCGCTATACTTTTGCCCTGCAGCGGTGAGAAAGAACCAGCCCGTCCTACACACATATCTTCTCCTCCTCGTTTCCTCTATTTCTACTCATAAAGCAGAAATTACGACTTTTGTTGCCGATTACTCAAAATAAAGCCTCCATATGTCCGTGCAGAAAGACCATCAGAGGTAGGAACATTCCCACCCAAAGTGGCTTTGTAGTCTGTGACTGTTTTGTCCCCTTGGTGTGTTTTATGGCTGTGAGAATCCTCTTCAATTTCAACACTCTGACAAAGAGCTGACATTTCTGACAATGGAGCTCCATTACACCCAAAAGCAACAATAGAAACACATCAGCTTCCTGCTGCTGCCACCAAGCTGGCAGCAGTCACTCCGCTGCACTTCTGACCTTGTCAGCGCACACACAAACACACCAGAGTGGGCAAAAGTACTCATACTCTGTACAGGAGTTGAATCAGTACTTCTACTTTTACCAGTCTTTTTTTTTTTTTTTTTTTTTTTACAGTTAAGTACTGTATCGGCGGCACGGTGAAGGACTGGTTAGAGTGTCTGCCTCACAGTTCTGAGGACCTGGGTTCAATTCCCGGCCCCGCCTGTGTGGAGTTTGCATGTTCTCCCCGTGCCTGCTGGGTTTTTTTCTGGGCACTCTGGTTTCTTCCCACATCCCAAATACATGCATGGTAGGTTAATTGACAACTCTAACTTGCCCGTAGGTGTGAATGTGAGTGCAAATGGTTGTTTGTTTATACGTGCCCTGCGATTGGCTGGCAACCAGTTCAGGTTGTACCCCGCCTCCTGACCATGATAGCTGGGATAGGCTCCAGCATGCCCGCGGCCCTAGTGAGGAGAAGCAGCTCATAAAATGGATGGAATGGAAGTACTGTACCTGTACTTCTACGTAACTCAATACCAGCCGTTTTAAAGCATTTTGACTGATCTTTTGAGACCCATAGAATATTGTGTTCTGTGACAATATAGCACAGAACCTACCAAAAAAAAGAGTAGACTCTCTCCTTTCACCAGAAAAAAAAGCGTGTTTTGGTTTTACCAAAAACAACTGTCTCTGGAAAAAAAAGCAGAGAAAACAAGCTTTTGGTGAAAAGAAACATGTCAAGCAGAACATTGACTATGTTTATTATTTTTTTTTTTTTTTGGGCTCACCTCAAATTATAAGAAACAAAAACAAGAATGAGAAAGAGCTATTAATGGAAGATATACAACGATGAAACACGCTTTGAGCGACACTGATTCACCGGTTGGCTGGAGTAGAACGTCAGCGGCTTTTTTACACGGCATTCGTCATTCACTCCATGTACTTTGTCATCTTTTCTCACAATCGTAACACACACTTTCTACTACCTACTCTGCATATTCTGTTTATATACCATCCATACACTGTTCATACTCTGTTTGAGTGTGAGGTCCCTAAACTTGTCACACTTTCAATGTGTTAGCATTTTCTCTCCCTCTTAATCAATGTGACAAGCCCAGATTCAGCCCCTAATCCTTTTCTACTCAAAAACTGTGCTAATCTCAAATCCAAGGCGTCCATCTATAGGGACCTGTTAGTCATTACAGTTATTTACAAACCTGAATTTCACAGACAAGCTGAGCAAGACCCTCTTCAACGTCTACCCTTTGAAAAACGGACTTGACGAATATATACGTCGGCGGCAGTAAACGGTTGGATCCCAGTTGACAAATGCAAAACATCCACGGCAGTGAATGACTTCAGTACAGACCCTAAAATTTACTACAAATGACACTTATTTGTATCATCTCCATTTTATGAAGCTTTATTAACAAACCTTTTTTACTATGAAACAGAGCTAAGAGGTCCCAGGGAGAAACTCCAGTAGTTCTCTCTGAGACTTTGGTAAGAGGAGCTTCAGTGTACAAAGCAAAGAAACATAAGCTCTGAATCTCTATATAATGTCCAGAACAGACCAAAGCTAAGTAAAAATTAATTTTGACTTTCAATTGCATACAATACCCACTTTGATAACTTGGCACAACGGGGAAAAAAAACATTCTATGCACACAAAATAGTTTCCCTCTTTTATTAAGTCGGGGTTTTACACAATTAGAAAAACGTATTCCCATATCTTAGCTAACATTGTAAACTGACATACACAAAAAATGATAAATTAGCTAATGATAACAACTGAAAAAACATGTTTTTTTTCTTCTTTTTCAGATTAGACTGAGAATCTTTTAGGTTTTTAGGCTGGTGCAAGACAACATACATTCACCATGAATCATTCTTGTAGCTGAGGCCATCAATCTTAAATACCCCCATGGAGGGGGTAATATCTTGCTTCTCTGAATGTGTTGTGTCATTGTTTGCGCTCCCTGGTTCACACTCCTCCATGTCGCTGCTGTCCCTGTTTTTTTTTCTGCCATATTAGTCCCCAAGACCTCTCTCTGTTTTTTTTTTTTACATTGTGTCGTCATCCCGCAGAGGTTGAAATACGTAACGAGGCTATTTTGACAAAGCAAGGAGTAAAAAGTACAGATGTTTTCGAATGTAGGAGTAAAAGTAAAAAGTCCTCACAAAAATATATACTTGAGTAAAGTACAGATACTTGAAAAATATACTTGTGTAGTAACAATGTATTTCTACTTCGTTACTGGCTTACATATTCACACACACATACAGATGCTTGACTGTCGAAGTGAATGTTGGAAAATGTGCACAAAATAAATAAAAAAATGACGCTTTTGATTCTCGTCTCTCTCTGACTTTATTAACAGTGCATGTATTCTGCTGCCATGGCAACCGTGGGTCCTCTCCTCACATTTCTTCTCCTGCTGCTTCATCTGGCTGATGGCTCATTCCCAGAGGAGCCAAGTCCACTAAGCTACGTCCCTCTGGAGGGTATGTGTCCTTGTGTACGTGTGTGTGTGTGTGTGTGTGTGTACGCGTATGTGTGTCGCATTGATGTATAGCTCCATGATTAATGTGGAAATTGGGGGTCAAAAGTCCCACCCTTGGAATGGAGCTGCTTCAGAACTACAGTGGGGCACAGACTCTATTTAGATAATTAAAGCTCACATTCATGATGCGAAAGCATGAACAAGATGAGAGGAGGAAGGGAAAGTGAATAGAATTTGTTTGGATTTTAAGGGACACGAGGAGATGAAGGAAGTGAGAGACATTTTGGATGGGATGGGTTGACACAAAGAGGGCTCAGGTTATAAAAGAAAAGGGGAGGAGACCTATGGAGATGGATCACTTGGTCGTTTCCCGCTGACCTGGAGCCAAGGACGAGGAGACATTTTCCCAATCAGTCTCTTGTTGATGAGGGCTCCCGTAGAGGCGACTGTCACCCTCTTTGAAACTTTGGATCAGTCTCATTCAGCTCACTCCACCTCTTTTGTATTTTCTCATTAAAAGAAAGAAAACACTAACATTTCCTGACTACAATAACAATCTCAAACTGTTGCTCTCATTAGAGCGGCCTCTGAACAAACATCAACACCAAACCCTTAACCGTATTTATGAACTGTACTACACAACGGCCTCAGCTTTTTCACACAAAAGCATCATGCCATCAACTAGGGTTGTATTAAATTAAGCGGTAGGGAAGCTGTCGGAGGGCCGCCGCTGTTATTTTTCAGTTCATATTTTGTAAAGGGGAAAACTACTGTCCTCCAGCTGCCTGAGGTGACCAGCCATAGTTTCAACAAAGCTCCTAATGCGCAAGTCTAGTGCGAGGCTGCGAAAATGGTTCTGCTATGTGTGCCTACAAGTGCAGAAGAAATGACTGACACCTCATCAGTCAGGCAGGCCTTCTGTCTCTAATTGGTTGTTTTTCCTCACACGGGTTGGTTTCTTGCAAATCAAATTAGAAGCACAGGACATGGCCAGAGATGGATGATCTCGTTTTTTTCTAACCAATCATTTTACTCATGTACTACTGTCAGGACATACTGACAGTTTTAATAAATACAACAAAAACAGTGATATTTGTAAATTGCAACCTCTTCTTTTAAGTCCTCAATATTTCACTCTTGGCACATTTCAGTGGTGAGGAGGTATCCAGTGTTCCTGGGCAGAGCTCACCGTTCAGCACAAAGGCAGGAGCTCCACATCCAGACGGTTCTTCAAGTCAACCGCACACTCTACATAGGAGCCAGGTAACCAACGGCAACCACCTCCAACTGTGTGTGACTGATGTGCTTGCCTTCATATCTTTCACTTGATGCTTCCATCTGCTGTCACTGTCATTTTTTATGTCAAATGCAGAAGCACAATTGCAAGACATTTTTGTGTTGTTCTTGTTAGGATTCATCAAGCTATGTTGGACAATTCATTTGGTGTACATATCACATATTCACGTCTACTGTATATAAAAACATACATAGTATACTGTATATCACAAGATTACATTGCATACTGTATCAAATGTTTTCATACTGTATCAAACGTTTTCCCTTTATGAAGATAATAATGTTTGACTATCTTTGTCAGATAGTTAATTATTTACAACATGTTTATATTGTGGTTATAGCTTGCAGTGTTGTAAAACTGTACAACTGCTACTTAGAGCTGTTTCTGTTTTGTTTCACGCTCATAGTCTGATGTAGTGCAGTTATACACTAAGTTCAATGGTAAATATGTTGTTTTTGTTGATACCAATACATCCATCCATCCATCCATCCATTATCTTTACCGCTTATCCTCACTAGGGTCGCGGGCTGCTGGAGCCTATCCCAGCTATCTTCGGGCGGGAGGCGGGGTACACTCTGAACTGGTCGCATACCAATACAATAATTAAAAATTTGTTCATTCAATAAAAAATGGGCTTTTTTTTTTTTAGCTTCATATAGTCACTCAAAAGATGTACCAAAATTTTACTCACCACTCTAAGTTAGTTTCCCATGTTGGATGGTCAACATTCTTGATGATTATTATTATCTTAGGTTGTAAAATTTACTAATTGCTGAATCTGGATAGTTGATTATGTTCATGTGAAGAGCTGGTATTGTTTTTGGTTGATTTTTTTTTTTCTTTTCACTGCTTCACGGGCCTCTGGTTAACATTCATTAAAACAGAATGTGGAAGGCAAGCATCCAAAGTAGTATAAAGCATTTTCATGTGATTCGTTATAAACTTTCAACATTGTGAAGGATGAAAACAAATTGGCCATCTTAAAATGAAAGAAATGCAAAGAAAAACACCCATGTATTAACAGCCAATTATGTTTCTGCGTGATTGTAGAGATGATTTATACCGAGTGGAACTGGACAACTTGGCAGGTGATGAGATGTTCTACAGCAAGGTAATAATGCTCATTTTGTTTCACACTCACAAAACCATTATCGTTAATAATCATGATTCTATAATAAATTCTTACTCTCTTCGGTAGAAACGGACATGGGAATCCAACAAAAACGACATTCGAGTGTGCCGAATGAAGGGCAAACATGAGGTATCGTGAGGAGACAGACATGTATCAACACCATCTGTATGGACACACAACAGCTGTTACTTTATTTATTTTGCACGTGAATTCATGTTACTAAACAACCACCTCATCTAAATTAAATCAAGCTCAATGAAATGCTACCTGAACCAAATAAACAACTCCTATTAGATTTTTACAGTATACCAGCACCTCCGGGACAGGTGTGAAAGTGTAAAATATGAAGGGAACTATTAATTAATTATTTGCAAGATTAGATGAGATGGTAACAACAAGTTGTGACATCTAGTTAAAACAGCTACAAGAGGTAATTGTTTACAGGGAAGAACAGAGAGAAACATGGCTTCAGGGAGGCTTCAGGGAGGTAACAGTAAATGAAGTCAGTTGAGGCAAGGAACGGTAGATAGTGGCAGGCCGTGCATTTTGTACCTGGGTACTTGCACCTAGTAAATCTTCTAGTACCACCACCATCACCTTGCAAAACACAATATAACGACACGCAACTATGCCTCACACTGTGCATCATCTGAAGCAGTTCCAAATCAATATTTATCTTGTTATGTGACCTAAACATTACAAAAATATATGATACTCACCTGAAATGCTGTTTATTAAACATATTACTGTGTGGAGGTCCCTAAAGACGTGTTTTGCTAGTCGAACTTGGCTATCACAAGATTTGCTCTGATGAACCAATCAGGGGATGGAAAAATGCTGATGTCAGCTCACTGGCCTTGCGAGGACAAATTTGAAATCTGATTGGTTAAAATCCCGGTGAAGTGAATTCAGAGATTTGTTTCTAATGATATTAACATGGCGGCACGGTGGCCGACTGGTTAGCGCGTCAGCCTCACAGTTCTGAGGACCCGGGTTCAATCCCCGGTCCCGCCTGTGTGGAGTTTCCATGTTCTCCCCGTGCCTGCGTGGGTTTTCTCCGGGCACTCCGGTTTCCTCCCAAAAACATGCATTAATTGGAGACTCTAAATTGCCCGTAGGTGTGAATGTGAGTGCGAATGGTTGTTTGTTTGTATGTGCCCTGCGATTGGCTGGCAACCAGTTCAGGGTGTACCCAGCCTCCTGCCCGATGACAGCTGGGATAGGCTCCAGCACGCCCGCGACTCTAGTGCGAAGAAGCGGTTCAGAAAATGGATGGATGGATGATATTAACATGTGAAAAGACTGAGAACTACAGAGAACTGAATTGGGGAGATACTAGATTGTTTTTCCCAATTTATGTTTTCCAGTGTTTTTTTTCAACCAGTGATGCACTTGAGCACCTTTGCTCGCATCAGTGGTTATCCAAGTCACTTTATTATTACTATAAGTCCATTTCTGGTGAACTAGAACTCTGCTAGCTATGCCTACAGCCCAAAAATGCAAACTCCCCAGATGCCACAATTTAAAGAACAGCTCGGTGTTGTTATTTAAATTCTCAGGTGAGGAGGTGACGCTTTGGATGAGCTTGCTGCCCATCTGCGGAGCGGGAGGATTCCCGAAAGCCTTTTAGCTCATGACCTTGCTGGTGGCTAGCACCTCTCGTTTCAGCGCAGAAAGCCCCGCGACGACCCGGTGGGATATATTCCAGCAACGGCAGGCTTAAAACATATATTTTTGTGGCTCAAACATGTAGAATGTGTTGGCAAAAGAAAGTTGCTCGAAAAAGTAGCATCCATCTTTCAGCAGGATGTGGTTTGACGGATACCGAGACTTAAAAAAAAAACAATCCCATTGCTAATGTCGTTTAAGTTGCATTGGTCTGAACAACTGATTCTGAAGGCCCTCGGCAGATTAGAGTGACATGGCAACACACAGAGGCCAAAATCAGATTGGACAATAAAGTAACATCCAACATATACAGACTGGAAGCAGTGCAGCCAAGAGAAAGGACTGTTGGGAATAAACAAATATAACAACAAATATTGGAATTTAGGTTGTCAACATAGGTCATTGCTTCTCATAGTGTTTAGGGCAGCAGAAAAGGCCTTGCTGGCCTGATCGTTCACCGCTAGGTAGGTAGGGGCTAAGATGTGTTCCTGGTTAAACAAACATTCCATAGGAGGCCTATAAGAAGGCAGAGTTAAGGAACCTTTGTGTTCTAAAGAACACAAGTCAAGATGTCAAATGCAGAAGCACAATTGCAAGCATTAATGTTTCGAGGCAGTAACCTTATTGATTTTGAGTGGCAGATAAAAGATGGCTGAGGCCATTGAGCTGGTTTGAAGGTCAAATCAGCATGCCACCTCCCTCATATTTTTCATTTCATTTCATTTTATGTGAGTCAAGCATGATTTCCTTTTGAGTGATTGCATCTGCTGCAGTTGTATTAAAGAACAAAATATTGATAAAAAAAGATTCAGGGATGGTTGGTCTAAGTGGGGATTCTGAGAGAGAGGAAAAAAATAAAGCTCAGAGTAGATTAATGTGTTGTTTTATAATGTATTCGATGAGCTGCGAGGCTTTTTCATAGGAGCAGTCAACACAAGCAAGCACGGTATGATTTAGTATTGTATCCTGAGGCACCTTATTGGAATAGTATTTGTTATAGTTATTAGAAAAACATTACACACCGAGGAAAATGTAAAATGTAGACACTCTCTGGCCAGTTTGCAGTGGTGTACCATTATAATGCTTTGCCGATCTCATTTAGTCAGCAAGATAAGGAGAGTATTGGAAACAGGATGATAAAGGTCTTGTATTGCATCTCATGAGGTTGTGCCTATGAATGTACGCATACTGGTCTGTTAGTTTATGCAGCCCTGTGGGGGGCACAAGCCAGTGCAAACTGTAGGCTGGTCCCAAGCCTGGATAAATGCAGAGGGTTGCGTCAGGAAGGGCATCCGGCTTAAAACTTTGCCAAACAAATATGAGCGTTCATCCAAAGAATTCCATACCGGATCGGTCGTGGCCTGGGTTAACAACGTCAGCCACCGGCGCCGTGAATCTGCAGGGCGCCGTTGGAAATTCAGCTACTGCAGGTAGAAGAAGAAGAAGAAGAGGTGGAAAGCGGGTTCTTCGGCAGAAAGAGAAGAGGAAAGCACAGAGCCTAGAACTGAATGTGGGGACTTTGAATGTTGGGACTATGACAGGAAAATCCCGGGAGTTGGTTGACATGATGATTAGGAGAAAGGTTTATATATTGTGTGTCCAGGAGACCAGGTGGAAAGGCAGTAAGGCTAGACGTTTAGGGGCACGGTTTAAATTATTTTACCATGGTGTAGATGGGTAGAGAAATGGAGTCGGTGGATTACATCTTGTGCAGACGATGTAATCTGAAGGAGGTTACCGACTGTAAGGTAGTGGTAGGGGAGAGTGTGGCTAGACAGCATAGGATGGTGGTGTGTAAGATGACTCTGGTGGTGGGGAGGAAGATTAGGAAGACAAAGGAAGAGCAGAGAACCATTTGGTGGAAGCTGAGACAGGACGAGTGTTGTGCAGCTTTTCGGGAAGAGGTGAGACAGGCTTTCGGTGGTTAACCAGCTTATTCAATAGAATTCTAGCGTGTGAGAAGATGCCTGAGGAATGGAGGAAAAGTGTGCTGGTGCCCATTTTTAAGAACAAGGATGATGTGCAGAGCTGTGGGAACTATAGAGGAATAAAATTGATGAGCCACACAATGAAGTAGTAGGAAGAGTAGTGGAGGCTAGACTCAGGACAGAAGTGAGTATTTGCGACCAACAGTATGATATCATGCCTAGAAAGAGTACCACAGATGCATTATTTGCCTTGAGGATGTTGATGGAAAAGTACAGAGAAGGTCAGAAGGAGCTACACTGTGTCTTTGTAGATCTAGAGAAAGCCTAGAGAAAGTTCTGCGGCCCTCGTACCCAGAGAGGAACTGTGGTACTGCATGGAGTGGCAGAGAAGTATGTTAGAATAATACAGGAGATGTACGAGAGTCGCAGAACAGCGGTGAGGTGTGCTGTAGGTGTGACAGACGAATTTAAGGTGGAGGTGATCAGCTCTGAGCCCCTTCCTGTATACTGTGGTGATGGATAGGCTGACAGATGAGGTTAGACTGGAATCCCCGTGGACCATGATGTTTGCAGATGACATTGTGATCTGCAGTGAAAGCAGGGACCAGGTGGAGGAACAGTTAGAAAGGTGGAGGCATGCACTGGAAAGCAGAGGAATGAAGATTAGCCGAAGTAAGACGGAATATATGTGCATGAATGAGAGGGATGGTGGGGGAAGAGTGAGACTACAGGGAGAAGAGATAGCAAGGGTGGAGGACTTTAAATACTTGGGGTCAACCGTCCAGAGCAATGGTGAGTGTGGTCATGAAGTGAAGAAATGGGTCCAAGCAGGTTGGAACGGGTGGAAGAAGGTGTCAGGTGTGTTATGTGACAGAAGAGTCTCTGCTAGGATGAAGGGCAAAGTTTATAACACAGTGGTGAGGCCAGCTATGATGTACAGATTAGAGACAGTGGCACTGAAGAGACAACAGGAAGCAGAGCTGGAGGTGGCGGAAATGAAGATGTTGAGGTTCGCTCCCGGAGTGACCAGGTTGGATAAAATTAGAAATGAGCTCATCAGAGGGACAGCCAAGGTTCGATGTTTTGGAGACAATGTTTGAGAGAGCAGAGTTCGATGGTTTGGACACGTCCAGAGGAGCAATAGTGAGTATTTTGGTCGAAGGATGATGAGGATGGAGCTGCCAGGCAAGAGAGCTAGAGGAAGACCAAAGAGAAGGTTGATGGATGTCGTGAGGGAAGACATGAGGGCAGTTGGTGTTTGAGAGGAGGATGCAGGAGATAGGCTTACATGGAAAAGGATGACGCGCTGTGGCGACCCCAAAGGAAAAGAAGAAGTTTAGCTTGTGACAAACACAAAGAAAAAAATTGCATGGCTTCCTCATTAATCCATCTTCTTTATCCTTATGACTTGGCACAGGTGGCAGTGTAGTTGTCTCTCCGTTAAAAGGCTGGTTTGATCCCCACTATACACATGCTTTCCAAGCTGTCTCTACACACGTTCAAAGTTTAATTTTGCTCCACTGCTCCTTCAAGTCTTTTTAATAGTGTTGTAAAATCACAGAGGTTAGACATGTCGGGTTTCAGCTTCCCTAGTCGCCTCATTAATTTCGACTCCATCAACAGCCTCCACCTTGAAGACAGCTACAGAGTGTGGCTGAGAGTGTTATTTCCTCTCAGGATTCTTTTTAAGATTTGTTCTTTACGCTCCACCATTATTGTTTTACCAGTGGTGGCAAAAGTACTCACAGCCTACTCACAGTACTTGAGTAAGAAAAAGCCTGTCGGCAAAAGTACTGATTCAGCACATTAAGTAAAAATAAAGAGGTACAGACTCTGAAATGTACTAGTTATAAAAGGACAATTAAATTTTTACTGTCAATTATATATAATACCGTATTATAATACCATAATACTGTCAATTGATATCTTGGCCCACGAGAAAATAAACTGTTTCTCTTTTATTAACTTTTATAGCGCTCAAACTGAGAAGAAAAAATATATCACTGACCTCATCTTTGCTGCAAGCTAAATTCTGACAAGATAATCAGGACTGAACTGATAAAGTCCTGCATAGGCAGCTGGATACATTTCAACAGCTTTGTAGCTGCTAAATCCGTTTAAAAAAACAATAAAAAACAAAGATACACCTTACATGTATGTGTTTTTTCAGAGTAGACAGACAATTTTGAACACCAGAAGCTGGTGGTTTTTAGGCTGACACAAGACAAGGCATTCACCACAAATCTTTCTTGTAACCACCAATATCAAACAATTCCCTTAAATAAAGTGATGGATGGGGAAGGTCTTGCTCTTCCGAATCGGTTGCATCATCATCGTTAATGCTCCCT
Organism: Phycodurus eques; assembly: GCF_024500275.1. NCBI lineage: Eukaryota > Metazoa > Chordata > Actinopteri > Syngnathiformes > Syngnathidae > Phycodurus > Phycodurus eques. Next base: position 13,642,482 of record NC_084537.1, read on the forward strand.
TATTCACATTCTTCACATGATGCTGCTCTCCTTGTTTCCATCTCAATCAATCAAGATCTCAACCACTGTTGCTTTGACTTCTCTCCACATCTTTTTTTACGTCATGTCGTCATCTGTGGAGGTTAAAAAAAACAAACAATCCTATTTTGACAAAGTAATAATGAAAAAGTACAGATAAATGTTTTGGGGGCAGACAGCAATCACGTTTCGTACCAGAGTGGTTTATTTTGATCTGAGTCAACGTAACTGAGTCAAAGTTAAGAATGAGTTCTTTCGCCAGGAGAATTGCCCCCAACCCAGATTCATCGGGAATATCAGAACTCCATTCATGCAAGTGCACTCTACCTACATCGTCAACCAAGTCTGGACTTTACAGTCTTCTCGTATTGGGACATTTTCATTTGGTTTGGGGATTGAGTGACCCCCAAAAGGGGGGAGTTAAGTTGAAGAGAGAACTACTTATTAACTTCAACGTGCCCTATGTGTTTATTTCAACAACGGTAATGAGTAAAGCTTCATCAGAAAAATACATACTCAAGTGAAGTACCGGTAACGGAGACAGCTGCCATGTGCTGTGACTGTGGGACAGAGAACATAAGGGAGGGAGGGCTGTCGGTGGATAGCGATAGTGTAGCGGATTAGTCACGTTGTATGATCTTATAGAGATATGGCGGGAGTGAGCCACCACTCTGGCTTGGGTACGCCGGGTCAGCTGCGTGGTACACGAGCTCGCTGCAACATAGGGTATAGGGAGTATGGGATTTGGATATAGGAGATGAGGGGGGTGAGGGGGTAGGTGAAGAGAGGAAAGGGGGGGGGGGAGATGGTGGGGGGGGATAGAATAGAGGGGAGAAAGGGGAGAGGGTAGTGTAAAAGGGAGAGGGAGAGGAGAGGGGAGAGGAGGGGGGAGAGGGAGAGAGAAGGAAGTAGGAGCGGGGGAGGGAAGAGAGAGGATATGGGTGAAGGCGAATGGGAATGAAGGGGATAGGAGAGCGGCGGGGTGGGGATACTGGAGTGAGGTGATAGGGGGGAGGGGTGTGGAATAGGGAGATAGGGGGGAGGGGAATGGAGTGAAAGGAGAAAGAGGAGTGTGTGTCTCGGACTTTTAGAGGGATGTCTACATGTCTCGCACTTGGGAGAGGAGGTGGGGGGAGGTAGGGGGGGGAGAATTGAGAGGAGGAAAGGAGAGAGGAAATAGAGTAGAGGGATAGCTGGGGGAGGATATGTGCGAGAAAGGGCAGTCTTTCAAGGGCCCGGGCGGTTCCATGGAACATCGATGCTGTGATCTACCGCAGCCTCGGCGACAGCCCCGCCCTCCGCACGGTCAAGCACGACTCCAAATGGTTCCGAGGTAGCTTATCGGAACAGACACACAAGAAATGTCCCCTAAACACACACAAATGTCACATAAACTATTCAAAAGTGCTTATTGCATCGTCCTAGTTTCAGAAAATGAAACTGTCAAATACTTGAATTACAGATACACCATTTTAGTAATTAATTCGACACAATAATGTTTATTCATCTTGTTAAGACCTTTTGGACAACTGGACGTTTCCAACTTTCTGGGAACAAGTTGGTGCCCCAGTGCATGGAGCAAAAATCCATATAGGCATGTTTTGGTTAGTCTGCTGTGGGAGAATCCTATCAAACACCTTTGGGATGAACTACGACACAGAATGTGAGCCAACAGGCCTTCTCTCAGGCTCGTATTCTTCTGGATCATTGAACAAAAATTCCTATAGACACACCCAAACATTTTGTTGAAAGTATTCCCAGAAGAGTGGAAACTACTTTAATGGCAAAGAGGACCAATACCACATTCTCAGATCAATAGTTAGGGGTTTCAATACTTTTTGTCCACATATTCTCGGCGACTAAATCATGTGCTTCACACACAATTATTTTTAAGTGGACCATGCACAGACAGAGTGATGTATTGAAGTTATTGGACTCTTCAGTTCACAGCCTTAATAAGGCTCAAAGTCAAGCCTGTTTTTATATAGAGGGGAAAACAAGTCTCCAGCAGGTCACTGTTTGGATGAAGTAATGATGATTCATGTCCATTCTTTAATCCGTGACGATAAATTAAACAGGATATGAATAGTCAATGAGCAGGTCGGTGGACAGAAGCCGACTGTCCTGATGTGACTGACTATGGTGTGTTGCCGCTGGCTTAAATTGTGTATGTGTGATTTCCTCAAAGTTTTTTTTTTTTTTCTGCTAATATTCCCATGTAGAGCCCTACTTTGTAAGCGCCATGGAGTGGAGGTCTCATATTTATTTCTTCTTCAGAGAAATGGCCATGGAGTTTCACCATCTGGAAAAGGTTGTTTCTCGATTCATGTATCTTCCCAGTTACATTATTCAGACATCTCTCCATTTATTATAATATCTCCCAATTGGACTGTGCTCTGCTATGTTATTCCAGGTAATGGTGTCCCGTGTGGCTCGTGTGTGTAAATCCGACCTCGGCGGCTCTCAGCGCGTCCTCGAGAAACAGTGGACCACCTTCCTGAAGGCTCGGCTCAATTGTTCCGTCCCGGGAGACTCGCACTTCTACTTTAACCTCCTCCACGCCACAAGCGGTATCATTCGCATGCATGGGCGGGACGTCATCTTGGGCCTTTTCTCTACACCCCAAAACAGGTAATAAGACACCCACACACATACAGCGGTGGGCAATCAAGAAGGTTTATGTAATACTGTACTGTATAAAAATGTACATCAATGACATAATTAAATAGAATGTAAAGAAATAAAACAGTTTTTGCCGCATTTTTTGCTTCAATTCAATGGACATTGTTCTGCTCCTTCTGGTGTGTGCATCTTGGCCACTGGGGGACAGTGTAATGCAGACATATCGAAATAATGTACGCGCAGCTGGTCTTAGCTCCTACGTATTAGTCGTTCTTCGCAAATGATAAAGAATATATGCCTATGAGTATTGGTATATATATGTCTACATGTGTTGCCCCAACATTTGTGTTCAAATACCCGTTGCTGAAAGGGTTATAACACCGCAACAGTGATGTTATTCATTACCCCATCTATGGCATTTCCCATGAAGCATTAAGATAGCAGACTTTAAGGCATGTGGTCGTTTTAAATACACAATCTGTAATTCTCTATTTTGTTCAGTTTGCCTAACTGCTGATTGTTCTGAACTGAGTTACGTTCACTTCCACCTACAGCACTCGTATCTCAAATTTTTGTTTGCAAGTCAAAGCAAGAAATTGGCCCAACAGCATCTCGAAAAGTCGGGTCACCAGTATCTTAAGGGACCACTGTATTAGCAATGCGATGGTTTCTTTAAACAATCAGATTTCAAAATCACCCTCACTTGGCTAGAACACTCCCCCTCGATGACATCAGCACTTTCCTCTCCCCTGATTGGTTGGCTAGACAAAATTTGTTGCAGCCAACTTCCGACTACAAACCAAAATTCCAATGAAGTTGGGACATTGTGTAAATGTAAATAAAAACAGAATACAGTGATTTGCAAAGCCTTTTTATTTACGTTTTACACAATGTCACAACGTCATTGGAATTGGGGTTTGCAGAAAAACACATCTGTAGCAATCTGCAAACATTAATACATTTAAATAATCAGCATCTACGAGTGACTGATGTATTTTATTAATTTGTTATTTGTTTTTGTCATATTAGTAAAATATAGATAAATATAGATTTTGAACTGCTCCGGATAACGTACGTGGCACAGTTGCGTGCTGTTATATTGCAATTTTGTACAATATTGATGGCGGCAGGGTGGTCGACTGGTTAGAGTGTCTGCCTGACAGTTCTGAGGACCGGTGTTCAATCCCCGGCCCCGCCTGTGTGGAGTTTGCATGTTCTCCCTGTGCCTGTGAGGGTTTTCTCCGGGCACTCCGGTTTCCTCCCACATCCCAAAAATATGTATGGTTGACAACTCTAAATTGCCCGTAGGTGTGAATGTGAGTGTGCCCTGCGATTGGCTGGCAACCAGTTCAGGGTGTACCCCGCCTCCTGCCCAATGATAACTGGTATAGGCACCAGCATGCCCGCGACCCTAGTGAGGATAAGCGGCTCAGAAGATGGATGCATATAATATTGATGGTTTCTATTATTGCAAGGTGATAATGATTAATAGTATCAAGAGGTGGATTAAGTTGAGTAAGTGCCCACTGAAGGACGAAGTACCAAATGTACGGCCCGCCACTGCACATACAGTATACACCCAGGACTTGTTTCCATTCCTTATTGCACATTCTTTTCTCTGCATCCGGCAGCATTCCTGGTTCCGCCGTGTGTGTGTTTGACATGCAGCAGCTTGCTCACGCCTTCGAGGGACGCTTCAAGGAACAGAAATCCCCTGAGTCCATTTGGACTCCGGTACCAGAAGAGGCAGTTCCTAAACCCAGGTATACTAGTACCAGTATAAGCAGACAGGACTTGCGTAGATCTTCTTGTATTCTGTCTTTCTTTTTCCAGACCCGGAGGATGTTCAGTCCAAGGATCCCGATTTAGTTCCTCCACTACGCTACCGGACGAGGTGTTAAACTTTGTGAAAACCCACCCTCTGATGGATGAGACAGTACCGCTGCTGGGGCACAGACCCTGGGTAGTCAAGACTATGGGACGGTACTGTGACAGAATGCTTTCTAGTTAAAGAACTTTTATGTCATGAAAAATTTAAGCTTTAAGTGGCACAGGGGGAAGAAAATAGATTTTATTGAGCCGCTTAGAGTAAATGTGTTTTCACAGCCGATATGTCTTTGCAGCTACCAGCTGACAGCTATGGTGGTGGACACAGAAGCCGGGCCCTATAGGAACCGCACAGTTTTATTCCTGGGCTCGACCCGAGGGACAATTCTCAAGTTTCTAATGATTCCCAGTGGGGATTCAATGTCCCACAGCAGTGTGTTCTTGGAGGAGGTAGAGGGTTTCAACCCTGAGAGGTGAGTTGGAGTAAAGAGATTTTTGTCCTTGATATCCGATCGATGACGCCCCTTGGCATAGTGATCCATCATATCTCATGGATCGCTTCTATTTTAGAAACAAAGGCTTCAACATTTTTTAATATGATCTGCTACTCCCCACTGCACCATTATATTTACCACTTCAAGCTTAAATACACTTTTAGTTACATTTTTAGGATTTCAAACCTTTTTTGTTGCGGGCTACATTTTAGTTATAGTATCCTTCAGAGAAGCAATTATGACTGTGAAACCATCCATCCATCCATTTTCTGTACCGCTTACCCTCACTAGGGTCACGGGCGTGCTGGACCCTATCCCAGCTATCTTTGTTATCATCCCATTATATTATTACATGTGTACAACAAATTGATAGATAACTACTTTTGAAATCAGAAGTCAGGAAAAGTAGTTTGTTCAACAGTTATGTAATCTCTTTATAAAAAAAAAAAAAAATTTAAAAAAAAGACATTTGGGAACAAAAATGCTTGCAGTATCATTGGCTGCCAGACGTTTTCAGGGCCAAGTTCCACATTTTGCCAGCCGTTTTAGAGCATTTTGACTGATTTTTCAAGTCCAACAGAATATTGTGTTCTGTGACAATATTAACACCGACTCTACCAAAAGAAAGAGTAGACTCTTTTCTTTCACCTGAAAACACGTTTGTTTCTAGGTTTTTCCATCTTTTAGTAATCAGCAGTCGATGGTATGATTTCACCCACAATACTGGTGGAGAAAAATAGCTTTTTATGAAAAGAAGCATGTTAAGCAAAACAGTGACTTGGATGCTAATATTCTTTGCCTTTGGGACAGCTCAAACAACTGTATAAAACAACATCAACAAGATTGAGAAAGGGATTTTGACGGGAAAATAATTTATTTACAGATAAACAAGCAAGGCTGAGTGTATGGCGATAGTGTGGCTTTTTCACATGCCATTTGCCATTCACTCCTTGAACTGCGCCATCTTTTCTCACTATCGTGACATAAACGTTCCGCTAACTATCGCAACACATACTTTCTTTATAGGGTACCTACACATACTCTGTTCAAGTGCGAGGCGCCTAAACTTGTCTGACTTCTGGTTGGCAGTTCTCTCTCACGCAATCGACGTGACAAGCCGAGATTCACCCTCAATTCTTTATCTTTATCAAAAGCTTTGATGACCTCTAATCCAAAGCATCTACAGGGACCTGTTCGTCATTTCAGTGGTTTACAAACCTGAATTTCACAGACAAGCTGGGCCAGACCCTCTTCCATGCCTACCCTTTGAATAACGTACTTGACAAATATTGTATGTTTATTGGTGGTAGTAAACTGGATTCCAGTTGACGAATCCAAACATCCACGGCAGTCAGACACTAGATGTTGAACTGACATTCGACTTGTCAATGAGTCGACTTTACTCCAGCTTGAAGTTGACTAATCTTCGTAGCAACAACGTTATGTCCAATAAAGCACGGACAACAACTATGTGCTGAAAAAATATCATCAATTAATCAACTTTGACTCGATTTTCTTCACTTCATAGGCGATTACAAAAAAAATCGTTGGTCGTTAACACCGTAGTAGATGCACATGATTCGCTTTATAAACAAAATAATATGGTGGACCGGATCTGCCCCCCAGGTCTTGAGTTTGAGACCTGTGCTTTAGGACTACTAATCGTAAAGGCGTACCATGCATAATCCAACTTCCTATGTGACCCAGCTGTGGATATTTTCACCTCCTCCCTCTCATTTTTGTCTCTTCAGATGTGGTGAGGACTCACCTCAGGCTCGCCAGCTCTTGTCTTTGACGTTGGACCGCATCAGCCACACCCTGCTGCTGGCCTTCCCATCCTGCCTGGTCCGTGTGCCCACATCTCGTTGCCACCTGTACTCCCGCTGCATGAAGTAAGCCATACAAGTTAACTTGTGTTTTTCGTTCCTTCAAACCTTCTTCGCTTTTTAGAATGAGGGTCATCAGACACTTACATAATACATAACGCTCATATCTTTTGATAAACATTGTCAGAGTTATGACTTTAACAGTTTACGTATTATTTTGGTTTTAAACACCTTCCAGTATAATGCTGGCCAGTTATAAATTACAACAAGACAAATAAACATACTGTTAAAACTACATTACTGGAAGTCAAAATTGATCATTGTTATGCTTCTAAAGGTACACTTTTAATGCATACATAATGAATACCAAGATTGGATACATAACTTCACATACTATGAACCCAATTCCCACACTAGCAATTTATTTGGTTTCAATATGTAGAATAATACAGACAAAGCTAAGAAAACACTTAACTTCTCACATTACAAATATGACAAAAAACAGATGACGTGTTTCCAGTCTGACCTTTTAATCAACTGGGTCATATTTGACATTTGAGAAGTGTGTAGCCAAGCAGATTAACTGCTACATTGTTACTTTTATAGCCATGTTTGCAGGTCCTGTGTTTTGGTCCATTTTCCATCGTTTTCCAACAGGGAGTAAGCAGAATCGGATCACCTTTGTTACATTTTTGATTATGTGTTTGCACACAGGAGTTGCCTCGCCTCTAGGGATCCATACTGTGGCTGGACCAGAGGCAGCACTTGCTCCTTCCTTAGACCAGGAACCAGGTAAGAGCAACACATAAACGCAGAAGAATATTTTCTGATATGCAGGCAACGCTGTGACTTACTTGTGCACCACTATGCATTTGTTGTATTTAGGGTAAAGATTGATTATTAAAGATGTTATTTATGTGGTTGAATGATTCTAATAGTTTTACTGTAAAAGGTATAATTTGATTATTATTATTTTTTTTTACATAAGCACACCACTGTTGTAATCATACACTGATGAAACAAGAGGCAACTGTGCAACTTCCATCAAGTTTGACATTAGTGATTATTTCATCTTCATGAATAAATTTGCAAGGGGTCGTAAGATTTATGGTAAATTTCGCTAGGAAGTTTAGCTGAGAGGTTTTGGAATTATTCAAAGTTGGATACATAAAAGAAGAGCGATAAAAATGGGAAATTTATTCTGTGAAAAGTAGATTTATTTATTTACGAATAATGCTTTAATCAGGTTCTCCCACAGCACAACAACATGAATTTTGATTAAAATATTTATTAGTGCTTGCATCAAGTTCTCCCGCTGCACAATAAAAGCATGAATTTTGATTACCATAAACTTATCTCCCGGTTTATATTATTATTGAAATATTATTCAGCATGTATCAGCCCCTTGTATTCAGCATGTATCAGCTCTTGTAGCAAAATAATAAAAAACAAAACAGATAATTCCTTTTGTTCTGAAAACTCTTCTGTCACCACATGCTCAGCTGACCGTGACATCTGCCCTCCTTCTGGGCAGGGAGCACAGAAGAAAATCAATTCGAGTATCAACAGCATATCCTTTTACAGCAAGTGACCTATCAATATGTGGGAAAGCTGCTTCATTAATTACTCTCCACAAAAGTCCCAATTTACACCAGATGTACAAAGAGGTATAATGCTTCATAGCATGTTTTTTTTTTTTTTTTTAGCATTCTGTTACTAAAGATTACGTGACTTTTTGGGATTTTGTTATCCCTCTTATGAAACATAGAGGATTGCTATGCTAATGTGTGATTTCTCTGTGATTACAGGCTCCCTTTTCAACAAGATGTAGAATATGGAAACACCACTTCCCATTTAGGAGACTGTGATGGTAGGTGGCAGCAACTTCAACTTGATGCTTGCTTTGTGTGTGTTTAGCAAACGTTTAATCGTTTCGTGACCACCCTTGTAACTCAAAACACTCTGATCTTAAACCATCTTCCCTCCACTGAAATGAATGGAAATGCCATTAATACATTACAGGACCCCAAAAAAACACCAACAAAACACCTCTACAGTATTGTACTTAAAAACATAGCGTAATCACAAATGTCATAGAATGTAATGAAATAACCAGTTTGTGCATAATGATAATTCAATTGGCATTGTGGACCTTGGCCACCAGGGGCAGTATGAAACATACTGTACAGACTTACTATATGTAGATTTGATGACAAAGCAGCAATAATATTAATCGTTTTTTGCAGATAAAGAATATATGCCTGTGTGTATTGTTATACACTCTGTCTGCATGTGTGGCTACTGTTTCTGTTCAAATATATGTTGTTTAATGGTTGTTAAATACCGCAACATCTATACTAGTTTCATTATCCCATCTATGATGTTTTGCATCGTGTGGTAGCATGAAAGGTCCTGTATTTTGGCTATTTAGACCTCCATAGAGTGACTCACTAACATGGACTTAGTATAAAAGTGTCAATTTCATTTTTTTTAAAAACACCTTGGTTATTTCATACGAGTGTCCACAAAAGGCCCCTCTGACAACTATTTCTGTTTGACCCACTTTTATATCCGCTTTGTCCATAATTGGCTAATACCTCCCCCTTTTCTCTGTGTGGAAGACCCACTTGTGAGAGCTAATAAAATGCGTTACACACACTTACCTCAGGGGTTTCTCCTGTCCATGGCTTCCCTGTACCGAGCAAGTCCTGCTACGGTAACTTTTCTGGGCCGAAATGCGATATGCGGGGATGGTATTCCGTGCCAAATGAGGACTTAGCAAACGCAGTGGCCACGATTCATGGGCCAGTTGGACAAGACCCCAAGTGGGGCGGGGAACATTTCATGCATGGGAGTTGGCCTGGTATATTCAGGTTTTGTGGGAGGATGCTATTCTGGCGAAGCAAGCTGAGGCAGTGTGGCGAGCACTTGACGACAGTAGGTGGTCACCCCCTTGGGCTTTTCTTTCTCATCCCACAGACCACACGTGTTTGTTATGTTGAAAGCGCTGGCTCAGGAGCAGAAAGGGAAGGCGGAGAGCTTTGCTAGTGACGTAGATAAGCTCAAGAAATTTGAATTACCTGATCTCTTGACAGAAAAACGTCTGGAACTCAGGAATGCGTGGACGATTTTAATTCATATTTCACATAAAGACATATATTACATCCCAAATACTAGAAAACGTTGGTTTGGCAAAATATGTCCCCCACAAAGTTAATGTGATTTGGTTAAATACACAACCTGTAATTCTCTTTGTTTTATGTTTAAATTCCACTTCAACTGGGAGTGGAACCATTGTTAATGGTTAAATTGATATATTGTATGTCACTGAATATCAAAATGCTTAATCAAAATCAGTTAAACGTTAGAGCTTTTTTTAAAGCCAAATTTCAGGATGTGGCTGTTCTTGACACAAATTAAATTATTAAAGTTAATATTTCAATATTTGTCATAGGCGACACGGTGGATGATGTGTGTGTTGTTTGCATGTTCTCTCCATGCCTGCATGGGCTTTCTCCGTGTACTCCAGTTTCCTCCCACATCCCAAAAACATGCATGGTAGGTTAATTGAAGACTCTAAATTGCACGTAGGTGTGAATGTGAGTGAGAATGCTTGGTTGTTTTTATGTGCCCTGTGATTGGCTGTCGACCAGTTCAGGGTGTACCCCGCCTCTGGCACAGAGTCAGCTGGAATAAGCGCCAGCACACCTGCGACCCCAGTGAGGATGAACGGTTAAGAGAATGGATGGATGGATGGATCTTTGTCATCACAGTAACTGTGTTACATACCATAAATTGGTTAGCTGTAAACACTCGTGAAAACATTAGAAAAATAATACATTAGTTGCTTACCTATCTAATGACTAACCATTTATGATCATTATTTTTTTTCATGCGCTGTTTTTAGTTCCCGTTTTCCAAATATATTATGTATATATTATATACGTGTGTGTGTGTGTGTGTGTGTGTGTGTGCGAATAGGTGAATGAGAGGCATTAATTTTGTGCACGTTGTTGAAAAGCGCTTTATAAAATTCAATTCATTGACTTTACAAGGCAGACGTGCCACATCCAATATGGCAGAAACGCTGACATATCCCACCAACGGGCCAACTCACTCGAGGCGGGGTCTGTGTATATTTGATGTCTTTGGCTGCATCCACCTGGCTAATGGAAGTCTCCGCCTAGTGGCTCATTCAATCATTACACCCTCCCACTGCTTATTTCTTGTTTTTTGGTGGAGCTAGAAACTATTCATGACATGTTTTTGTAATTAAAATCATTACATGCACCAATGTAATGTCATGTATAATACAACTCTCACTCCCTGCTCAGCAAGATCTATTCAACCCTGACACCAGCCGTTGATGTTTGTGATGTCATTGTCAGAGCTGATTGGTGTGTACAGCTGGGATTGTTTTTTTGTTGTTGTTTTTTTAGTTCACTCTGACTTGCTTTAGGTCAAAAGTGTCCTAGTGTGACAGTTTAATTAGGGACATTGTGAAAGAGATGTACCTGCCAACACTAGACTGCACAAGGAGCAACAACATCAATGCAACCTCTGACAGCATTAAAAGCTTTGTTCTGAATCTAACAGAGGAATTGTATTTAAATGAAGAGACTGATTTGAGAGCGAGAGAGAGAGAGAGAGAGAGAGAGAGAGACTCATCCAGCTTTAGTCTGGAATTCCCACAGTGGAAATTAAAAAGCCTTTTCTACAGAAGCTTAAGTATTTTCCCTTTTTTGGCGGGGGCATGTGCAATGTCATTAGGTCAGAACTTAAAGGTTTAAAGGAGCTTCTCTCAAGCATTCAGCACATTCATTTTATTTAACTCTGATACGCGGGCTTCAGCATTCCCCACCGCTCTGGAAAACTGATAGCACAGTGACTCCCGAGCTTGGGACCAGCATTCACCGTTGTTGGTGCAGATGGGAGTGATTAGAGCTGGGTGGAAACACTGAAGTCACGGTATGTTGTATGGAGAGAATCTCTGACTAGGCTGCACAATGGAAAGAATGAGGAGTGGAGAGAAGAAAAATAGGCGTCTGTGTGTTGCTTTCGGTCTGAGCCTTGTTTGATGGCAAGTGCAGGCTTCTCTGAAATTTTTGGAAGCCTGGAGAGCCCCAAGGCCACACTGGAGAGAAGTTGTTGAGTTATATACAAGTTGTACATCATCTCGCCTAATAGTTCTGCAACGAAAATGAACGGCAGTTTGGAGTGGAGGTATTGACTTGTCAGGGTACATTAAAGCTCACAATGAGAAGAAAATTGTTTTCCCGTGTACACATTACAGACTAGTAGCTTTGTATTCTCATCCATCCATTTTCTATCGCTTCTCCTGTTCAGGGTCACAGGGATCTGGGGACTATCTCAGCTGCCTTCAGGCGAAAGGCAGACTGCACCCTGGACTGGTTGCCAGTCAATCACAGGGCACATAGATGAACAACCATTCATGCCCCTATGATTGGGAACTGAACCCACGTGTCAACTCCAGCTTCCTTCCACATTCCATAAACATGCATGTATGGTTAATTGAAGACTCGAAATTGTCCCTAGGTCATTGACTGGCGACAAGCTATGGTTTACCACGCCTCTCGCCAAAGTCAGCAGGGATAAGCCCCAGCTAACCTGAGATCCTACTGAGAACAAGCGGTCGATCTACGTTCCTACCCTCACCTATGGTCACGAGCTGTGGGTTGTGACCAAAAGAACAAGATCCCGGATACAAGCGGCCGAAATGAGTTCCTCCGCAGGGTGTCCGGGATCTCCCTTAGAGATAGGGTGAGAAGCTTGGTCATCCGGGAGGATCTCAGAGTAGAGCCGCTGCTCCTCCACATCGAGAGGAGCCAGATGAGGTGGCTGGGGCATCTGATTCGGATGCCTCTCGGACGCCTCCCTGGTGAGGTGTTCCGGGCACGTCCAACCGGGAGGAGAGGGACACGCTGGAGAGACTACATCCTTTGGCTGGCCTAGGAACGCCTCGGGATACCCCGGAAGAGCTGGATGAAGTGGCTGGGGAGAGGGAAGTCTGGGCGTCCCTGCTAAAGCTACTGCCCCCGTGCCCCGACCTCGGTTAAGCGGTAGAAAATGGATGGATGGACTTAAGCCTGTAACTCAATTTACTCATAGCCCTGTCTTTTTTTCTTTTCTTTTTTTTTGGTATATCAGTTTTTCCCATAGAAATGAACTGAAATGCCATTAATTTGTTCGAGCCCCTGAAATTTTTTCATTTTTTAAATACAGACAGAAACGTAAAAAAAAAGAAACATTAAAAGAGAATGTCAAGAAAACTGGTGTAATAAAGTGTAATTACTGTACATACTGTAGTATTTGTGTGTTGATGCGTGTCTTTAAGGGGCGTGGCCTCGTGAGTAACATCAAGAGCTGGAGTTTGGTTGGCAGGTAAATTCAGTGTGGGCGTGTGGGCGCTCCTTGCGAGTGTTCCTATTTTAGTTCTGGTAGGTTCTTTCCTCTCTTTAATTTGTTCTAGTAGTTTAATTTAGTTTTCTAGTGGTGTCGTAGTTTTAGTTTTTTTTAGTTCTAGTGTCCTAATTTTGCATTTGAATGTTTGTCCCGTTCAATAATGGCTGAAAGAGCTTTAGTGATTGTGGCTCTCCTTGCCTACATGTGAGACCATTAAAGTCACTTTTTTTTTCATTTAATTGAAGTGGAGCCTACCTTGTTTTTGTCTTGCAACACAAAGTAAATAAATCAACCAAGCAATGGTTCGTGACTTAAAACACTGATAAGCTGCGGCACTTGAAAGTCGAGAGTCAATACACTTTTTGTGACATTTTTGTTCGGTGGATTTTTTTGTATGTAAAATATATCCCATGGCGCTATAAAGGTTGGGAAACCAGCTTTATACATCTCATCCTAACAAAGTTTCTTCCTCTTTAGGTATCCTGCAGCAGAGTCTGCTCATCGAACCAGAGAGTCTCGTCTCCCTCAATCTCCTCGTGGCTTCCGCCGTGTCGGCGTTCACCATCGGGGCGGCGCTCTCAGGCCTCGCCGTGTGCTGGATCATGGCCCACAAGCCCAGCAACCGCCGCCATGGCAACACCACTCAGTCATCTATCCAGCGGCGTGAAAGAGGCTTATTAAGTGACGCCGGCGGAATGGGCGGCTCTGTGCTCAGCGTGACGCGGCAGGGAGGCGGGGAGCGCACCTGCACTCAGGGCGGGGAGACCCTATTCGTGATGCCCAATGGGTGGGTCAAATCCGGAGAGCTTGACCCCAGTTTCCTCCCCACACCGGAGCACACACCACAGCAGAAACGCAGAGGACTGCGTCTGTCTGACTCCAACTCCGGAGGATGGGACACCAGCCAGACCTACTTGGGGGGCGGCTCCGTGGGTCTGGGCTCCCCCTGTCGAATACCTCCCTCAGTTTATCTGACCACCAGACTGTTCCAGCAGGGGGGCGGCAGTCGGCACGGCGGCGAGGGCCGGGGGAGCGACACCCCCCGACAGCACTACGTCTGCTTGAGCAGGCAGGAGAAAGGAGGAAAGGGGACGCCCAAAGCCCCCCAAAGAAAGTCCGCGGGGGAATACGTGTACCCCATGACGCCTCAGGACTCACCTGAGCGTCGGAGGGTGGTCTCTGCGCCCAGCGCGCCCGCGGAGTGCAGCGAGCCTCTGCCCTTGCGCTGGCCGGCCCCAGAAGGCTACATCCTCAGCAGCCACGCCATGGTGCCCGTCCCCTTGCCCCCTCCCTCAATGGCTGTCCCCAGCGGTCAGACATACATGTCCCAACAGCACACCCCTGTGCTCACCAGGGCCCTGCTGAGGGGGGCTTTGGAGCGGGGAGAACTGGGGGAGCTGATGGACCTCAGCCATTTGATGAGTAAGAAGAACTGCAATGACAGGACTCAGGCTGGCCAGTGACTGCTGAGGAAATAAAGGGCCTACATGGGCACCTATCCATGTCTTTACCCTGATCCACACCCCTCCCCCTCTCGTCTGTGGACCTTTTTTGTTCATTGTCATTCAAGCCCTCTGTCTCAGGCAACCCCCTCTCTCCACCCTCCAGTATACCCCAATGACGAGGATCTCGTTACGACTGGCTGCTGCGCCTGCCAATCTTTTGCTGGCTCGCACTAATTGGTCAGATGGACAGAGGTTGTTGCTGTGTCTGCATTGCAGAGCTGCCTCGCCTGCCAAACTCTCTTACAAGGCTGCAGGCAGAGGGCACAAGAAGAAAGAAAGGAAGGAAGGAAGGCACTTAGAGGCTGCCGTGCATGCAGCAAACTAGCAAATACTGGGATGCTCTTTGCCTCACAGAAAAACTAAATGGATAAAAGTCTTGGGGCACACATCATTGTTCAATCAGTCGAGATTAGTTCTTCCCTGAAGCTTAATTCTTCATTTGGCCAAGACATTTTGGACTGTATTTCCAACTTTGTGGGAACAGTTTAGGGAAGAGCTGTGCCCCAGTGCACAAATAGGTGGTGGGACATGCATTTGGTACCCGGAACTTCAGTTGGGAACTTAATCCACCTCTTAATATCACACTATCACATCACAATTATAGGAACCATCAATACAATACAAAAACGCGATATAACAGCATGCAACTGTACCACGTACACCATCTGGAGCAGTTCACAATCAATATTCATCTAAAACATGACAAAACATTTAAACAAAACGTTAAAATAAAACCTCATGTTCACGAGTGATGCTGATTATTAAATATATTAATGTGTGCAGATGTGTTTTGCTAGTCGAAGTTGGCTGTAACAAGTTTTTACGCCGTCCAACCAATCAGAGGACGGAAAAATAATGACATTATTGTGGGCCAACCAGCTGGCCCTGTGAGGATAGTTTTGAAATATTATGACCGTATTTTCACGGCCATAAGGCACACCATATTAAAAGGCCCAGTCTCAGTTACGGGGTCTATTTCTGTCTTTAACACATACATAAGGCGCACCGTATGGTTGGGCGCAGGCATGGTAAAACATACGCTAGCTTAAAGCATACGGTAGCATGCATGCACACTAAAACAATGTTTTTTAAAAGGCAGCGGGAGCAAAACTGAGTTCGGTTGTATTTTATTGAAGTATTTAACAATGTACTCACGTTATTTTTTGATCAATCCTCCTCCACAAATCCATCAAAGTCCTCATCTTCTGTATCCGAAATGAACAGCTGGGCAAGTTCTCCATCAAACATGCCGGGTTCCCTCTCGTCATTGTCCGAGTCAGTCTCGTTGCCGGGGGGCTGTTCAGCAATGATGCTTCTCACAGCTGTTCTTTGATCATTAATCCATTGCTCGAGTTGGTCTTCCAACTCAGGCCACCTCGCCTTGTTTCCACGGAAACTCAGCTTCGTCTTCTTGACTTGGCGAAGCTCGTTTTCCTGCTTCCTCCATTTGCGAACCATGGATTCGTTGATCTTGAATTCTCTCGCGGCTGCTCGATTCCCATGTTCCCCCGCGTAACTGATAGCTTTCAGTTTAAACTGTGCTTCGTAAGCGTGTCTCTTCTTTTCTGGGGTCCAAACCGATGTTGTTTTGCACAATGCACATACTATATACCTACTGGGGGCGTACCCTTCGCCCTTTAACATCTGCATGCTGTCCTCAGTCACGTCCGCCTATCCTCTTTATAAGCAGCCTGTCGGGAGGAAATGCACCCAGTCAGTCAAGCGGAGCGCTCATTAAAGTCACACAATAACATTTACCGATTTTGGAACTCGGTGCACACATAAGGCGCGCCGCATTATAAGGCGTACCGTCCATTTTGGAGACAATGTAAGACTTTTGAGTGCGCATTATGGTCGTGAAAATACGCTAGTTTAAGAAA
Source organism: Phycodurus eques (assembly GCF_024500275.1). Taxonomy (NCBI): domain Eukaryota; kingdom Metazoa; phylum Chordata; class Actinopteri; order Syngnathiformes; family Syngnathidae; genus Phycodurus; species Phycodurus eques. The sequence goes on from NC_084537.1 coordinate 13,659,077, forward strand.
CAGTCCCATTGAAAATAAAGTTAAAATTACATGGGCTGGCTCTACTGATTCTAAAGGCCCTGGGCAGATTAGACTGACATGACAATACATAGGCTACGTTCACACTACAGGGCATGATGCCCAATTCGGATGTTTTGTTTAATCCAATCTTATTATATAGTTGTTCACTTTACAAAAACAAATGCAACGGCTGCTGTGGACGGAATGACTTTGTGAAACAGGACGTTAAATTGTGCATGCACACAAACACGAGGCACCGTGTTTACGGAAGTAAATATGACCCCTCGTGGAGGTCTAGTCATGACGCATTTGTGCCAAGGATTTTGTGCAACCAGAGCCAATATTTTTTTAATATGTATTTTTTCTAAAGCATCTTCTTTTTGCCACTGTTTACCTTTGTCTGCCATTCCTTTTGTGGCGTAGCTTTTTTTTTTTTAACAATTGTCGCTTTTTGATGACGTATAGGTCGGATGAATGTGACCTGCACGTCCACAGCACACTTGCATCAGAGAAATATCCGATTTATATCTACATATGAAAGAGGCCTGAGTCGGATATGAAATATGAAATCGGAATTGAACTGTTTAAAATCTTCTACATGTCACATTGGGACCAAGAAAATCAGAAGTGACCTGCAGTGTGAACATACCTGAAATCTGATTGGACAAAACAAAATCTAACATCCACAAACACACACCAAGAGTAACGCTACAAAATGAAGAGAATAGACTGTTGGGAATAAATTAACACAGTTTCATGGAACGAATCTTAGAATTTAGGTCATAAATGTAGGTCGGTGTCCACCACTGGCACAAATCAAGGTATGCCACAGACACACTCCAAAGTCTTAGCTAAGCAAGTATAGCTGCAAAGGCAGACAAACTATATTTTCTTTCATTTTCACTTCCTGTAATAATAGCGGGTTGTCCCAATTCTTTTGTCCATGTTATGTTCCAGTAATAATGATGGGCCTTTGACTAAATTAACTTCACTATAGGTAAAATCAGCAATCAATGAATTGATTATGTGTCACTTTTTCAGGGGAAAATCTTTCTGGGTGTTTTGAAACTCCTGTATGGATGTCAGTGTTGTATTGAGCAGAATTCACGGATATAGCTCAACTTCAGGTTTTTGTTCAGTTACTATCGATTATTACGCCCATATGTAATCGGTAACATGGTGTCACTTTTTGACGTCTGATGGTGACTCATCAGACGTCAAAAACTGAAATTGTCGCTGACCATAAACAGGAAGGCAAAGGAGAACCTGCATCTGCTTCCTCTTTCACCGCACTTATACATTTAAGTCGTGACTGTGGTTATTTAGTGCTCAGTGTATACAGGCGGCACGGCATGTGTGTTAAATGCCTCCAATAGTCTAGCCTGTCTCATAGCGATGCAGAATCATAATTCGTTGGAGAGAGGGAAGCAGAACTGAAATGTCAGCACTATCCCTGCCAGCCGCATGCTCTGTGTAATGATGTTGTCGCCATATTAGTCGCCCATTGCTCTTTTCATCCCATCCGATCCATGTACTCCTTAATGACCAATAATTCCACAAGGATGTCTAGAAAGGTTTGCACCAAAACACTGGACTCAGCAGGAAGCAAGACGGGGACAAACGTGTAACCGACGTAACTGGGACATACACATATTCATTCATGCCACATTATTGAACACAGTCCAGGTTTAATGGGTAAGAATTTCCCTGGAAAGCCCACAAGGGTGATGCAGAACAAAGTGACAGTTACAGAGGCAGTGAAGGAAACCCCAATGCCAAAAGGGGGTAATGGAAATGTCCCCAGCAGGAATCTGGGGCCATAAATTCTATACCATCAATATGTCAAGTCTCATGAAAGAGTCAGCATTTATATCAGTACAGCATGGAGATTGATGCTGTCCAAAAAGATGAAGATGAGATACGCAAAATCTGTCTTAAGAATGCTTTGATAAAGCGGATTTACTTTGGGTGATCTTAATGTGTGCACCAGTACTATGGTTTATATGTACCTGTACATACTAAGGTTAAGTTAGAACTTGAACGCAAACAATAAAATCATGACATTATTACTATGAATGTAAAATAAAAATACTGACCTGTCTGTTTGTTAAGTACACCAAAGCTGCAATTCAGTCATAATAAATCCTCCTAGAGTCTACAATTTTCATTTTGAATTGAATCAGAGAGGTTTAGATTAATTTCACCGGTTCTTTCAGAGGCTGTCGACGAAGTACACAGCACAAAAATAAATCAAGGGAACATGCAATCATCTTGGTATCACTCCACGTCTGTCACAATTCTGGAATATGGAGCTTGTCCAGTTGGGAAGAAATTGTGATTGTGAATCAATTTCATCTGCTGGAGTGCAAATTGATAACAGGTGCAAGGAGAGACTGAGGAATGGTTTTACCGGTGGTGGCCACAAACCATTTCCTTTTTGTTCTTGTTGAGCCTTTTTTTCCCCAAACGTTGTAGCATGAGGCACTATCTGCAGCCCACAGAAGTTGCTCAAGCTCCACATGACTATCCATCTGGCCAGGAGGTTTTCTGTGTCAAGAGCATGGAGGAGATAGTTGAAAGTTAACAGTAGAAGTGGAGGAGACCATACAAACTAACCTGATTAAGTGTCAGTCGCACTTTTGACTGTCCCACCGGTTCCCTACGCCTGAGTTCAGTCGAGCACTTGTAGGACGTAATGTACCGTATCATTACATCCACGACTCTTAACAGACTGTCCAGGATCTTAGAATTAACCTGGTAGGGAACTCCCAGGGGAAATCATCTGTCATCTTATCAGGAACATGCCCAGACATAAACACTAGTGAACCACATTTTGAGTTGTCTGGAGGAAATTTACAAAAGTGGGATGAGCTGCTGATTAAATCTTTCCATTTTTGCTTTCGGGTAGGATTCTCGATCCAGTCTTCAATTGGTTCATGATCTGGATTTATGTCATATTGTTTTCATCAAATTACGTGATATAATCATTCAATAAGAGCTGGGTTGTGTGATTTAAGAGTTCCCTTTATTTATTATTATTATTTGTCTTTAGTTCTGATTCATGAACTGCAAACCTCATGACAGGATGATTATTAGTTAGCTATTATTAAACTGCAGTAACAGATTGAAATTGTCAACAATCTCATTTCACCAGTGTCTTTTCATCCCATGTGTGCCAAACTTTTCTTAGGCATGTTTTACTGATGCCTGTTTACAGAAGCAAAAAAAAAAAAAAAAAACTTGTGTTAAGGTGCCATGATGACCATTTTAGACAGCAGTGCTCCCACTGCTGACTAAAATCGTACTTATTGCAGTATGCTACATGTGAGATATATGCCTTTGACCTTACCTGCTGAATGTTTTTCTGTTACATGTGGGCCTGTACTGTTGATGTGCATTTGCAATGATGCAAGCAATGGTATTTAAAGGTCATACAATAACTATATTGTACTGTAAATATGTATACAGATACATTGTCAATGAGCTTTATGATTATACACATGCTATGAAAATGACACAAACTGTGGGTGCAGAATGTAACGATGTAAATGGACTAAAATGATGTGAGGGATTATGTATGGCATGTCATTCTTTGTGTCATATTTGTCATCACGTTTTTTAGTCGAGTGGTCGTCTGTTTGCCAATCAACTGCCATAGTGAAGGATCTTGAATATATTTGTTAGCATCCCGAGGGAGACAATATTTGTATTGGAATTATGCTGTGCAGTAATAGATAAGAGCACAATGACTTTCCTTCTTTTTTTTGTTTTCTTTTTTTTGCAATTCCAGAACTGTAACATTTGTGAATATTGTAAATAATCCCCCTGCTGTACACTGTTTGATTTGGGAGCAGAGGGTTCTTTCCCAAAAACAGCAAGGAATTTAAGTGTGAGGGTTTTATTTTTATTATTATTTTTTTCCTTCTGTGCCAATGCTGTGAATAAGATGTATGTAAAGTATTTACGTGACTTTGGCTGAACGCTGACTTCAGCTCTTTCCTGTTGTTAGAGTAGAGATGCGGGCCTGATCTCAGCCAGAACTGAGCCATTTGCCTGCCTCCTGAGTTTTTGCAGTTGTTAAAATACTTCTGTGATAATAACCATCAATCTTTGGAGTACTGCTATTAAATGTAAATATATAATTTACTGCTATAATGTTGCTTTTACATTTAAGTATATCCTCCAGTGCCAATCCACGGATTCACATTCACACACTGAGCATTCTGTTTGTACATCTTGATGTTTTAAAACGAATATTATGATAGCGATAGTTGTGAGAATCATTTTATCTTATCTAAATGACAAAAACAGACACCAGTTAAGAGGCAGCAGTTTTTGGTGGTTCTGCGGTTACTTTTTACATCACAAGAGGGGGCTAGATGCTGTCTGAGCGCATTAGGCCTTAATGCAAGAATGTTAGACGTGATCTCCCTTGGGGGCCGATGTATTGACTGCACATTGTAAAGAGAAGAGAGGAAAAGCTTTTGTGATATGATGCAGTTATGGTCATATACTGTTTAACAACAGGCTCAAGAGAGAGTGAGTAAAATAGAACATTTAATCATGGAAACATTGAGTTAGGTTTCGAAGTAAAATGGCTACAATTGCCAAATGGAAAATACCATATTTTTTTTGTGAAACCTAATACATTAAAGCTGAAAGTCTGCACTTTAACCATACAGAGTTCATCAAATCCATTGTGGTGGTGTATGAAGGCCATAAACTCTTACTACTAATACTTCTGGTCCTAATTATAGGCAACACACCCACCAAACTAATGAAACTGTACATTGCAACCTGATGACCTCTGCAAAGTTGACTGACATTATATAACATTTTACCCACTCTGTCATTCACGCATTTACGAAGTGTGTCAGAATAGTTCCTGGACTGGCATTACAAAAGATATGTAGGCGTCCCTCGCTATATCGCGTTTTTTGCAGGTTCAGTGCATCTTAGATTTTCCTTTGTACTTATATCACGGCTATTCGCTGTATTTGCAGGATTGTATTTTTCCACATGGATTGTTACTGATGACTTACGTAGCAATAAATTGGAGCCAGGAGGAAAGAGTGCTTTAGAGCCAGAGAATGTCCTAAGTTTTGGATCATTTCACACTTAATAAAACAACCTAAAGTGCAATGCACTTACTGCAGAGTCCAATTGGCTTAAGGTACTCAACTGCACGTCTCGAGTCCAACTGGCTTAAGTTACTCAACTGCACGTCTCTAGTAAAGAAAACAATGTCAACTAATTGAATTAAGCCTTCCACCATTAGTTAGAACATATTGTAATCCATAACAGGTGGTTTGGATAGAGCAAACAGCTGCTGGTGCTCAATCATTCACTTTATTGAACAAACAGTAAAGAAAAATACAGTAAACACAAGCATATCTTCCCGACCTGTCGACGGCCTCAACTGACGCAGTCACTCGCCACACAAAGTGGCTAAAGCTAAAACAAGAAAATGGACAGCCCTTTGTACAAACTCATTTACTGACTTCCACGTCACTCAACAAGCCAGGCCCGCCTTTTAAAATCAGGTACACGTTGAACGACTCACAGTTACTGTATAACAACATAGGGCAACATTTTAAAATGTCCAATAGTAAGCATCACGGTATAAAACTCCTTTGCAGCGGTGATGACTCGCCGTCTGTCTTTAACACAATACTGATAATCTGAATTGAACAAAAACTAGGATCAATAAAGGAGTGAGGAAGCCAAGAAATACCAGAATGAAGACAAAATTGAAAGCAAAAGGTTGATCTTCACATCTTTCAAAGCACGTCCACAGTTTGTTAGGATAATTCTCCTTCTGGAAGACAGCGGCGATCGTCACCAAAGATCCCCAAATGAGTAAACACACAGCAAAGGCCATCTCCTTCTTCCTTCTCCATGACCTCATCCACAATGGAAACCTAACAGTGCAGTAGCGGTGGACACTGATGGCCGTAGTGGTCAAGATGCTAGCATGCATATTGATGTAATGAATGTAAATAAGGAAGGTGAACAACAGAGTCTTGTCCAGGCAGAAAAAAAGAATGGTAAATCCGAAAGGGAATGCAGATGATGAGGGCAGAGTCAGCTATAACCGGGTTTAACATGTAGACGTGGGTGTCTGTCCAGGAGGCCTGTCGCATGAACGCACGCAGGACCGCGGTATTGACAAGAAACCCCAGGACAAACACAGGGCTGTAAACCGAGCCCAGAAGCATGTCCACTTTACAGCTAGCATTGGCTTTGCTGCACATGCTTGTCTGTAAAACGGTTCAATCAATGGTGGTTCTGTGGTTGGGCAGTGTTCCCCTAACACTGTGCTTCCCACCACCCCCTTACGTTTTGTTAAAGCCAGCCCCAAAAATAAAAAATATACCACCCAAAATATTCAGGAGTCATTGTTGTTACTGTTGGCATTTTTATAGCAATGTACAGTAACGCTTCTATAACAAGTTATTGAGCATCGCTAACTTGCATGAACATGACACATATTTGTTTACAAAATCTCATTTTATTAATGTGCAGCAATCTTTTTTTTTATTTTACCTTTTACCCACCGCAAAAGCCTACTTTGTTATTGAGCGACAGAGCGCCGTGTAGTGTCCGAAAGCTGTTATAAATGAGCTCATGATATAGTCCACTCTATAGTGCAAAACTACATGGGGAGTTGGGAGTAGTGAGTGAGTAAACGATTTCGGACACAGCGTTAGACATTCAATATAACAGTACTCACAGTCACATATTCTCATATATTTTTTATCCTCTGCGAGGAGCTGAGACGTCTATACTGTACAGATGTCCATGTACAGTATATGCGTCTGTGTGTCTTATAATGCCCCCAGGTGGCCAAGGCAGGCAGCAGCACAATGGCCATTCAATTGATGCAAAGTGTTTTCATCCATCCATCCATTTTCCGTACCGCTTCTCCTCACTAGGGTCGCGGGCGTGCTGGAGCCTATCCCAGCTATCTTCGGGCGAGAGGCAGGGTACACTCTGAACTGGTCACCAACCAATCACAGGGCACATATAAACAAATAATCATTCGCACTCACATTCACATTCACACCTACGGGCAATTTAGAGTCTTCAATCAACCTACCATGCATGTTTTTGGGATGTGGGAGGAAACAGGAGCGCCCGGAGAAAAACCCACGCAAGCACGGGGAGAACATGCAAACTCCACACAGGCGGGGCCGGCATTTGAACCACGGTCCTCAGAACTGTGATGCAGATGTGCTAAGCAGTCGGCTAGCGTGCCGCACACAAAGTGTTTTATTTAGTATTTAATAATTTGTTTGTGTTTGTTGTTTTTTCATTTAAAAAGTATTTTTTTGGTTTGTTTTTTGGGGAGGCTGGAATGGATAAGTGGCCTTTCCATGAATTTCAACGGGGAAAGATGAAATGAGATAAGAGTGATTTGAGTTACTAGCGTGGTCACGGAAAGAATTATACTTGTATCCCGATACACTACTACTTTGTCAATTTAATTGAGTAGATTTTTCCGGTATCTGTACTTTACTTGAGTATTTATATTTCTGAAAATGTTTTACTTTCACTTCCTATACAGTATTTGAAAAACAATACTTGTACTTTGTCAAAATAGACTTGTTACTTTTTTCATCCTCATGATGACATGAGGCGGCACGCTGGACGACTGGTTAGAGCGTCTGCCTCACAGTTCTGAGGATCTCCGGTCCCACCTGTGTGGAGTTTGCATGTTCTCCCCGTGCCTGCGTGGGTTTTCTCCGGGCACTCCAGTTTCCTCCCACATCCCAAAAACATGCATTCATTGGAGACTCTAAATTGCCCGTAGGTGTGACTGTGAGTGCGAATGGTTGTTTGTTTGTATGTGCCTAGCGATTGGCTGGCAACCAGTTCAGGGTGTACCCCGCCTCTTGCCCGATGATAGCTGGGATAGGCTCCAGCACGCCCGCGACCCTAGTGAAGAGAAGCGGCTCAGAAAATGGATGGATGATGACATGATGTGGGGGTTGGGGGGCATCACTGGAGAGAGGTAAAGTCAACCGTAGTTGAGATCTTGATTGATATGAGTGACTGAGCTCTTGAAGACTTGAAGGCAGAAAAAACAGCTGTAACATGGAGGAACGTGAAACACTTGAGCATTTACGACCACGACACAACAGATTTGGAGAAGCAAGATCTTCCCCAGCACAGCCTTATTCAAGAGAATTGTTTGATTATGTTGGCCCTGACGAATGATTCGTGGGGTATGTGTTATGTTCCAAAAAATGTTCAAAAATTCTCTCTCTGAAAAAGGTAAGGTGACAGGTAAGGTGTCTTTTTTCAGTGGTTATCATTGGCTACTTTAGCTTTTTTATTTTGTTTGTCATGTCACAACGTTAACAAAGCTATGGGGGAAACGTTGTTTTGATAGTGTAAAAGCCTGCGTCAACGCAAAAAGAAAAAAAACACACAAAACGGGTATTGTATATTACTTTACTCATTTACTCTATTTCTATTACTTGTACTTCTACTTACACAGAGTGTGAGTACTTTTGCCATCTCTGAATGCTGGCAATCTAAAAATTATAAACTCTCACATTTTAAATAAGGAAAAAAAATAATGTTGAGTTTTGAGATGTAGTATTGTAACTATATAACACATTCATTCATTCATCTTCCGAACCGCTTATCCACACTAGGGTCGCGGGCGTGCCGGAGCCTATCCCAGCTGACTCTGGGCGAGACGCGGGGTACCCCCTCAACTGGTCACCAGCCAATCGCAGGGCACATAGAAACAAACAACCATTCGCACTCACATTCACACCTATGGGCGATTTAGAGTCTTCAATTAACCTACCATACGTGTTTTTGGGATGTGGGAGGAAACCCACGCAGGCACGGGGAGAACATGTAAACTCCACACAGGCGAGGACGGGATTTGAACCCCGGTTCTCAGAACTGTGAGGCTGATGTGCTAACCAGTCGTCCACCGTGCCACTTATTATTATTCATCCATTTCCTATAAGCACTATAGGAGTTATCATTAGGGCCGTGGGTCATGGAGCAGATGCCAGCTGACTGTCTAAGCAAGAGGCATAGTATGACATGGACTGGTAAAAGGTCAATCGCACATTGAGAAATTCGCACCATTGGAGTGTTCAGTTAAACGAACCTCCGGATTACCCAGAGAAAACCAACACAAATGTGGGCACAGTGGTGGAACGTAACGAAGTACAAATAGCTTGTTACTGTACTTAAGTAGATTTTTCAGGTATCTATTCTTTATTTCAGTATTTTTTTTTTTTTAGTGGACTTTACTTTTACTCCCTACATTTGAAAATAGATGGCTGTACTTTCTACTCCTTACTTCGCCAAAATGGATTTGTTACTTCTTTCTTTTTTTTCAACCTCCGTGATTGGAAACACCTCTCAGTATGTGCGAGAAGACTGCCTTAGAAGTCTAACTGCTGAGAGAACACATTTGAATTTTAGTTGCCTTTCAATCAATCAAAAAACCGCCTTACCACGTCAGTTGAATTCATTTTAATGCAGCTATGTCTACACCTCAAAAACATCTAGTTTGACGATCTGCCACAGTGAGTTAATTTCCTTATTCGATGAATGTAGACAAGGAAGAAGCCATCAGTCCAAACTGATGGCTGCATACTGAAAAAGCCAAGAATGCAAGGGACACTTTCACATTCTTCACTTTTAATTTATTAAACACGCTAAAACCAAACCATCAAGCAATTATATTTTGTTTAATACAATATTACCTTCAGATACAAGTTTAATTCAGTCCGTGACAAAACACTCATATCTCAAATCATATTTCCCAATGCAATTAATCTGTTCCAGCCTCCGCCCCAAAAAAACAATTTTGTTTGTAATGTGTTTTCAATAAGGAAAATAGTACTGTAAAATATCATGCACTATAAAAACATATAGTAATTACATAATTAATAAAGAATTAAACAGTTTGTGTATCATGATTCATTAGGGTCCTTCTGGTGTGTTAAACCTGGCCACCAGGGGGCAGTATAATACAGTACTGCAAACACAAATGAAGAGTTTCACAACTATGGCAAGTGACTCAGTGAGCTGCTGTAATATTAGTCTTTTTTTGCAGAGTATCGATAAAGAATATATGACCTGTGCGTATTTTTATACTGTCTGCCTACACGTGTTCATGTACCGTTTGTGTATAAACTGTTACTCCGCTAAATAGATGCTTTTTGTCAGCCTGTCAATGGCGTTTTGCATTGTTTGTTAGCATTAGGCTAAATGGACTTAAGTAAAAGCTATGTGGTTGTTTTAAATACACAATGTTTAATTCACTTTGGTTTATGTTTACATTGAGAGTAAACTTCAACAGGGAGCAGCAATAAACAGCTTGAAGCCTCTTTTTGAAGAATTGTTCACTCCCTGCCAAACTGTTGCTTTTTGTGAAGCAAGTTGAATTTCCTGCTCCCACAGAGCGCTCATTTTTTCACAGTTTTGCTCGTAAATCAAAGGAAAAAAATCGTCCGAACGAAAGCTTGAAAAACTCGTAAATCGACTCGCTCGTATCGCAAAGGATCACTGTAGTTGTCAGGGGCATTGCACCCGTGGGGGATGTGGGTGACGCAACCCCCGTCACTTTTACATTAAAGGTCCATCCAAGTAATTTACTTTGAGAGGGATGTTGTCACTTGTGATGAAAATGAAAGAAAAAAGTCTGAAAAATACTTCCACAATAGCATCCCTTCTCAAAAGATAGATTGTGAGAAGAAGTGGGTCACCAATTTGTTCTTTTTCTAGGAAAGGGGGAAAAAAGGAACTGGTGAATTCAAAACAAATATTTTCCTCAGGAATTGTATGTCAGTGTGTCAACACACATTGCGAAAGTACTTGTCGGCCTAAAGCATACCTCACTTCTTATTGTGGTTCAGTGACTGACAAGATGACTCTATTTGCCAAGCAAAATATTGTTGTATTCACGGGCAGAAAAACTGTGCTGATTATGACAGAGACAGGACATTCAATACAGGATGTTTACTAGTTTTTTGTTAATCAGATAAGAAGAAGAAGGGAACTACTGTACTGTATGTATTGTTTGCAATTGGCTGGCAATCAGTCCAGCATTAAAAAAATAAATAAATAAATAAAAAATTGTGCCGGCATCACCAGATAACTAGCAACCCTTTATTGCTCAGTGACTGTGTTTCTCAATGTCTTTATGTCTCAAAAGTGTTCTCTGTCAATTGACTATCTGTTGTCGTACTAGAGCGGCTCCAACTACCGGAGACAAATTCCTTGTGTGTTTTTTTTAACATACTTGACAAAATAAAGATGATTCTGATTCTGATGCTGGTTTAGTGAGTGAAGACACGTGAAACAGAGGACACTTTGTTTGGTAATAAAATAACTGTCACGGGTTCGCACTTTGTTTGGTAATAAAATAACTGTCACGGGTTCATAGCATGAGATTTTTTTGCGGCATGAAAATGCTTGTTGTTTCGCAAAGGAAGGAAAAGATTGCTTGGCTCGCGAGAGAGGCCAAAAAAGAAGGGGGAGGGTGGAGAAAAAAAATCTAGGGAAGGGTCTTGGTCAGGCTAAATGGAATAGTTCAGAATACATGAGACAAAAACAGATGACAGAGCAGAAGGTTTTGCAGAAATGGGTTGCCCTTTAAAGGGCGGAGTTGCAGCAGTGATGAGCAATCTAACATATAGAGGCATAATAAGATTAAAATTACTTATTTCTATATTCGTGCGTTACTAAAAGATTTACCTTCAACTTTGCAGACAATTGCCGAGACAATTGCTCTTGCCCAAGAGGCAGGTCAATAAACAGGACATATAATTCAGTCATGGTGTATGTCGTAAGTTTAGACCGACTTTCAGCCTTTGTTCTACTAATGAATAATAAAACAAAGCGAACGAAGCACACACTATTCCTAACAATTTCTAACTAAGACTGCAATCTCACCGGGCTAGAGACAAGTTGGCGAGCTGATGACAGCTCGCGTTTCTGTGACGTCTCTTCGACTCCTCTATATGCTCACGATAGTGAAAACCCTTTACGTTGCTAAATGTCACAAAACTGCAAACAATTGTCACCAAAATGTATGTGGACATCTCTACTTATGGCCACTTCAACCTCTGAAAATATCAGAACGATCGCCCAAATATTTGGGATTTTATGGACCAAGAAATTATAAATTTACCTGTCGAGTTGAAATGTTGCTAATTTACTTCCCTCTTTTTTAATTCACTTTATTTACTAGTCGATCAGCACACAGCTAGCATCTATTTGACGTGAAACTACATTCTTCTTCATGTCCTTTTCTTCGCCTCTTTTTGACGTAATATTTTTACATAGTCCCCCTAGTGTTCTGACTGAGATAGCACAATTGTATAAAATTGTATCTTTACAAGATGACAAACTTGTGTTCCTCTTTTTTTTTCATTATTAATGCCTTATGATTTTGATACTCACAAAAAATACCAAGTTTAAATTGAAATGTATTTATATTTGTGTTTGAAATTACATCACTAGAAATGTTTGTAGACACGAAAATGCAGTTTTCTGCTATCTGCACAAGGTGAATTTAGGAAAAATACTGTGGATTATCTAAAAGAGGAAACAAATTGGTCTTTCATTAGTAAGTAAAATGTCTCATTTTCTCTTGTGTAATCATAATTGCTCTTTAGCCAAGCAAAAATATATTTTATCCTCATCCTTGATTATTCCGATAGAATTGTCCGTACTTGATTACTAATTGCAGAACTACTGGATGCAAATTCTTATTTGTGACAGGTCTGTTTAATGTCACTTCAGAAATAAATTGAGAAAAAGTAAGTCACAGCATAGCATTTTCCTAGAATAACTGAAAACCTACTATCAAACGTTTTTGAAGGGGCAATAAACAAAGACCCCCCCTTGACGATTGGCTTTGAAGGTGCAAACATTTTGATCAGCCCCCTAATTTTCTTATAAAGGTACAATGCACTTATCAAATTTGTTTTGATAAATAAAAATGGATTTTAAAATATATTACATATAGAATATATCCATCCATCCATTTTCTGAGCCGCTTCTCCTCACTAGGGTCGCGGGCGTGCTGGAGCCTATCCCAGCTACCATCGGGCAGGAGGCGGGGTACACCCTGAACTGGTTGCCAGCCAATCGCAGGGCACATACAAACAAACAACCATTCGCACTCACAGGCTACGGGATTTAGAGTCTCCAATTCATGCATGTTTTTGGGATGTGGGAGGAAACCGGAGTGCCCGGAGAAAACCCACGCAGGTACGGGGAGAACATGCAAACTCCACACAGGCGGGGCCGGGGATTGAACCCGGGTCCTCAGAACTGTGAGGCTGACGCTCTAACCAGTCGCCCACCGTGCCGCCATGCAGTATATAATATATACATATTAATTAAAGATAAATATTATATACAGTATATTAAAATATAGTTTTAAAATGAAAGGATTCGAAGCTCAAAGAGTAGGACTTGCGACTTGACTCGGGAATTGCCTGTCTCGACTTGGGACTTGACTCGGGACTTGCGAAGCAATGACTTGGTCACACCTCTGGGTCATAGTGACAGTTTTAAGGAATAAGATCCAAAAGAGATTTATTTTTAAATTGCCAATGTTCTCTTTAACTTGTCCTTTCAGTTAATTACAAGCATTTGTAAGATGATATGGCGCTGGTGTCCTTCTTTGTCTGCAGTCCTTCTACTTGAACTTAGAGATAGAGGGGTCAAAAGGTTAGTCAAACAGTGAGGAGCCAGGAGGTTAGGTATACGATAGCTGGTTCTGAAGTAAAGTCTGTCATTAATTCTGCTTATTTAACCCCACAGACATTGCATAGTCTACACTGCAATTGCCATGAAATTCAAGCTTAGCCCTAAGAAGTACAGGAAATATGAGATTAGATCATGTTTATGAGTAATCATAGCCTGTATTTGTGCAGTTATAGCATTTCTGATTTTATTAAAAGCTGCTTTACGCTGCAAAGATGTGATTTCCCCCTAAATGACGAAAAAAAATCCAATATTCCACAGGATGTGTGGGGGTTTAATATTACCATTGCTGCCTGTTGTTATTAATTTGCTGTAAGTCCCTAGAGCCTCTTCCTGTTTGCGCAAAGAGATTCCCCATCTCTGTACAGATCTTATACATCATTGTGGATGTATAAGTCTGCTCATCTCAGTCGACCTTAATTGCGTTGCATCCGTCCACCCGTCTCACTTTGCCTCCCTCCGTCTGCCTCCGCCTGACTTCCATTCCTGGCTGTCTGTGTGGTTTGAAAGTGTCCTTTACACGTCACCGAGTCAGGCAGGGATGGTGTATGGAGGGGCTGAGGGGAGGGATGTGTTGGGCTCAGGGGTTCTATTGCTGTAACTAGGTCAGTGAAGACACACCCATCTGCCCCCTCCCAGAGCCCCTGACCACCCCCTCACTCCTTTTTCGCTTTGTGATGCAATGCAGACTTTTCACGCAGACCATTTCATTCTGTCTTATTACCTTCAGCAGGCGTCCACTCGACAAAGACCTATTTGAGTAATCAAGTCAGATGAGTCAGCTGTACATCAATTCACTAGTTTCTTGTTTTGATCCAGTGGTGATTACATCATTCCCAACATGGCATGTTTACCAACATGGCACTTTCAATCTGTCAAGCACAGCCATGAACAATTTATTTTACAGGCAAGAAAGTCCCTTTAAGGGTGTGCATATCATAATGTTGGTATAATGGCTTGTCACTTGATCTTTACATGAAACACTCATATTTTGTGTACCTTTTCCATGTCCAAAAATGTACAAAAGTCAACTTAGAAGCCAATATATGGGTATATTCATGTAAATCCTACTGTATACCTTTCTGATTGTATGAGAGCAAGAAAAACAACCACAGTACTGCAGTCGCAGTTTTCAGCCGCATAATAGCTTGTGACTTGTCATGTGTAACTGCAGTCCTCTGATCAAAAGGGCTGAGAGTCATACAATATGCACGATCTAGAGCAAACTCCAAGTATTACATAAGGCCGTCCTGTGGTATCTCAGTGTCAACACTAGATGTCTCTGTGAAGGCCTGCGCCGCTATGAGTCATCTGGGCTGTTGCACAGGAACTGATTTATCCAATCTCACCCATGCCTGATTCTCAAATGCAGCGTTTCTGTGTTGATTAACACCCAAAAATGGGGTGATGCATACATTATTTCTGCAATGACGAAAACAGATGTGGGTGGTGAATGCGATTAACCTGAAAAAGCTGGAAGTTTGAATGGAACACAAACGTACAGGGAAGTGTCTGTGGCTTTAAACTGGTGATTCATGCATGTATACAACCTCATCATTTCAAAAGAGTCATCCAGTGGCTCCAGTTTTCCATGATTAGATTATGTAGGACTGCAAAGGCTTAAACAAACATACAAACCTGGCCCTGAAGGAAATTAAGATGATGAGAGAATCTATGAGGGTGGATAAAACAAATGTGATAAGGACTATTTGATTGCCCAGCAGAACGCGATCGACACCAGAGAAAAGGCTACGGAGGATGTAGGTCATTGGCTAAACACGAAGGAAGCTGAAGGTATTTCCTTCAGGGAAATATTCAAGATTCTGGACTTCTTGTTTCCACCTCACTACGCTTGATGGCCTTGGATACAAAATACAAACAAATATCACAACAGCGCCGATGCGCACGGAGGGTGGAATCGCACTCACTACATGGCGTAACTGGGTCAGGGTCACATAGCAAAGCACGTTGAATCACACTGAGGATGAAAAAACTCCGGTTCCCGTGGAAACCTCCTTTTATGCAGATATTTGCATGGCATATATTTGCATCCGACCATGTGTACACAGAGGAAAAACAGCTTGACCTCACATTTGTGCATTCTGACC
This sequence comes from Phycodurus eques, assembly GCF_024500275.1. Classification (NCBI taxonomy): domain Eukaryota; kingdom Metazoa; phylum Chordata; class Actinopteri; order Syngnathiformes; family Syngnathidae; genus Phycodurus; species Phycodurus eques. The sequence continues at coordinate 13,674,943 of NC_084537.1, forward strand.
AGGTTGGCACTCTAATCACTCAAGAACATCTCATTTTCAGTTAATGTATTACCTAATTTAGAGGCTCAGTACCATTACTGTGTCAACACTAGCCCCAGTCCTACTATTCAAGTGCATGTGGGAGTGGAAAAGGAACAAAACAAGAGATGGACTGAGTGACAGAAGAAAAAATATGTTACTTTGTTTGTCGAGGCGTGTCTGGGCATATTGTAGAAATGTAAACGTGTGCAACTCCGTATGTGTGAATCATAATGCATGGAACAAAAAGAGTATCATGGCTATGAGTCTGGATTCAGAATTGAGTATGTAATCACAAATGCACTTTATTTAAATCAAAATGAATAAGTCACTGAATGTTTACTAAATACCCTTTAAAGTGAATTCAGAGATTTGTTTCTAAATGATTATAAATGTTTGAACATAATTGCTGAAAACGTGCAACGACTTAAAACTATGTACCACTCAAATGTGGAGATGCAGCGTTAAACCGTTTTTCACTATTTCAGTTTTCCTGATTTTTTTGGGGCGAAGCAAAATATGTGTCAAGTGACGACATCATCCCTTTGGACAGTCTGCTGGCATGGCCGCTTTTAGAGTGGCTCGTTATCGTCCTCGAGTGCGCGCACATCACGCAGAGAAAGGCTGAAGAGCGAGGGGGGGTGTCCACTTGTTGTAGCATAGAAAAGAACCACGACAACATGGTGGGATATATTCCAGCCACTGGAGGCTTCAAGCTGACATATTTTCACAGCTGAAACGTAGTTTTGTGCAGGCATAAGAAACATGCTTAACAAAGTAGCATCCATTTTTCCAGTTCGTACAACTGGTATTGGATTGAAAGTTGAGAGGTGAGCAGGGTGTGGTTTAAGCACATTCATCTGACACACCCAGAGTGTTTGAGAGCAGAGAGAATGTCTTGATTTTTCACCATTTTGAAGCCTCATTTTATATACTTAGCAATTTTTTCAATCATTCAGATTTGGCAGGGTTGTTAAAAACACTCTTCTCTGGGGTGGGTCAAATTTTCAAGGCATTTATTTTCACTTTACAGCCACTAACAAAAAGCAATGTGAGAAAGGAAGTGAGTTTGGCAAACGGAGGCAAATCAAATTGGAGACCTGAAAACCTGGCTTTACACCTGAAGCATGCTGCGTAAAATCTGGTCAAGGACAATATAAAAATATACTTTGTATGTTTGCTTTTCTCCCAGCAATCCATCTCATTCGGGGTGGGGGTGTATTTGCTCAATGAGATAATCCGCACCTATTGACCTGCGCCTGAACTCAAATTCTATTTATACAGTACAGGCTTTATCACACACTGAAGCTGTACAGTATATGACAAATGAGGCTGATAACAAACAACGACTGGGGGGAAGAAACAAGGTGTGATAAGCATTTGGAGCTGTACAGTACAACGACTTACAAAAGGTATAAAAGACAGACCAAATAAACATAGGAGTGGTAACGGATGGGTGGCAAGAGGGAATTGACCACACTGACCTAGTGACGCAGCAAAGACCAGTGCTGCAGTTGGCGCAACCTTAGCTGTAGGCAGGGAGAGGAGGGATTAGCACCACCTCCAGAGAGGAGAAAACAAGCAGTTTTAGCAAATGAGAAAGAAAATCTGGATTACTACACAGGAGTAGGGCGGACTCTGACATAAGAGGATCTCACTGTTTACATGCATGTTGCTGTTGCATGCAGCTGTGAATTCTGCCTTCAATCGATGTGCTTTTAAATAACCCCAGGCTCGCATATCCCTGTATATGAAAGCGTCGTGGCATGCCGTGGGAGAAGCGAGACAGGAATGTACAGAGTTGATGAGACTAAGGCAAAGAGATTGGCCATGGGGGCCCCCCCATCTAAAACCATGTGCAGCCAATCGGTTACAGTCCAACCATCATCCCCACAAAGACGCTTTGATGTGAGCAAGGCTTTTAAATTTAACTCCGCAGAGTCATAAGCCTGTACCAATTTTGATCTGAAGAAAGAGACACCTACGGCAAACAACAAAAGCAACTGTGTGATAACAAAACTGCTGGCCTGACAATCTAATGTTCTGAATCAAGCTATTTAAAAATGAGCTTTGCAGTATGTGTAACAATCAAACATGAGCGACAGCAGGAGGATCTCTGCTAGACTAAAGACTATCAGAAGTATTGGCTTACAGTTACAACCTAAATTCTAATATTTGTTCCATTAAATTGTATTATTTATTCCCAACAGTCTATTCTCTTCATTTCTTAGTGTTTCTCTTGCCTGCATTATGCATTATTATTATCCAGTATGTTGGATTTTTGCACCATCAGATGTCAGCCTCTATATGATGACATGTCAATCTAATCTGCCCCATGGCCGACAGAGTCAGTAGTGCTTGCCAATATTAATTTAAATATATTAGCAGTTGTAAGGCGGCACGGTGACCGACTGGTTAGAGCATCTGCCTCACAGTTCTGAGGACCGGGGTTCAATTCCGACCCCGCCTGTGTGGAGTTTGCATGTTCTCCCCGTGCCTGCGTGGGTTTTCTCCGGGCACTCCGGTTTCCTCCCACATCCCAAAAACATGCATGGTAGTTTAATTGAAGTCTCTAAATTGCCCCTAGGTGTGAATGTGTGCCCTGCGATTGGCTGGCAACCAGTTTAGGGTGTACCTCGCCTCCTGCCCGATGATAGCTGGGATAGGCTCCAGCACTCCCACGACCCTTGTGAGGATAAGCAGCTCAGAAAATGGATGGATGTATGGATGGATGGACAGCAGTTGTAATGTTTCTTTAACAAACAGATTCGCAGTTCGCTGGCCTTCGATGATGTCACTAGTTTTCCACCCTCTTATCCAGTCAGTGCAAAACTTGCTGTAGCCGACTTCGACTAGCAAAACACATCTGTAGCGATCTGCTCAAACTAATGCATTCACTCATCAGCATCTCTGTTGAGTATGATGCATTTTATTTAAATATTTTATGTTTTGATCATGTTATTAGATAAATATATGATGTATGTGACAGTGCGTGTACAGTACGTGCTGTTATATTGTGTTTTTGTATTGTATTGATGGTTTCTATAATTGCGATATGACTTCATGGCTATCCCACAAATCAAGGTTTTGTGAATGAACGAATGAATGAATGAAGGATTGTCTGCAGTTAACTCCAAGGGGATATCCTTTGGAGACACCTGTGCAAAACTTTGATTAACGTGAAGATCTCGTTGTACCCCGAGAAATTCATGATCTCAACAGCCCTTCAATCAGATGCAATGGCTGGGGAGCCCAGACGACTGGGACTGAAGAACTGCTGCAGCCTTCGTCCGCCTTCACAGGCGTCTGGTGGCTGAGGTGCTACCTCTTCTCCCTGATTCATTGTTAAGGTCTTCTTTGAGAAGAGGGCCAGTCTGTGACCCTCCTTTGACAGATTGAATTTTTTTTTTAGTTCTGTGGGGTGCCCATCCACCCTCCTCAAGAGGCAAAGCTCAAGATGGGGGCCGCCTTATTCGACGGCTAGCCGCCAATGACTTGTGAGGAATGGGATTACATGGTTACCCGTTCCGACCCCCATTGATGGGATATGCACAGACGTGACATTGGTGGTATTAAGAGGTGGATTAATACACAGGTACCAAATTCACTGCCCACCACTGGTATAACACAAATACAAAAGAAGCTGAACTTCGGCCCGTCGAGCTGATTTGCCTCTACCACAATGTTAAGATTAGGGGACAAGGCTGGCTCCTGCAGTCGGCCCAGTTGTTGGGCGGGGGCCTGTTGCACTTCTGGGGATGGGTGCGAGGATGACAATGTGGTAAATTTCAGTGGGGCTTGGGGACCACCCTGGGTTGCTGGATATGGGTGGTGTCCTTTTGGCTGGGTCCCCCAGGGTGGACAATCTGGGCCCATACATTCCTCTGGGACGGGTGTGCCCAAGGTCGCCCGCCCTCATTGTGCTTGCACAGTACAGCAACTCTGGAAATTGACTAACAAGCATGTGTGACGCTGTTGATTCCCTAGTATATCTTCTTTGCACAAGTCGCTTGTGGCAGGAGGGCCAGTCTTTGTCCTCTCATTTGTACTCTAATTCTTAACAAGGGTTTTGGCACTGCGAAGCTACTCCCACCACAAACCAGAAACACTGCCTGGCTCATTATCCCTGTCCTGTCCTGTCTGATTTGCTATTCATTGCATCCCTTCCTCACAAGGCGCAGCACTGCTTTTCCACTCCATATACTGTATACTGTAGATAAAAGCCAACTCCTATGTAACATAATTGTTGTCATTATTATACTGTTATAGTTCTCTATTGTATTTTATTACTTCGCTGTTCTTTCATTTCTTTCTCCGGGCACCCTGGTTTCCTCCCACATCCCAAAAAACATGCATTCATTGGAGACTCTAAATTGCCCGTAGGTGTGAATGTGGGTGCGAATGGTTGTTTGTTTGCTGCGCTAAACATTCATTCATCCATTTTCTACCGTTTATCCTGTTCAGGGTGACCTGAAAACGTTCCCACTTGGCTTTGGGTGAGAGGCAGGACACATGCTGAACTGGTTGCCATTGAATCAAAGGGCACATAAAGACAAACAACCATTTAAACTCACATCTATGGGCACTTTAGAGTATTCAATTGACCTAACATGTACGCTTTTGTAATGTGGAAGGAAACCAGAGTACCCAAAAAAAAAAACACAAGCACAGGGAGAACATGCAAACTATACACGGAAAACAGCATGTGAGGATTTGAATTTGAATCTCATCTTGACTGTGTATTGGTAACATTAGACCGCACAGGTGGACTCATCCATTATCTGAGCCGCTTATCCTCACAAGGGTCGCGGGAGCGCTGGAGCCTATCCCAACTATCATTGGGCAGGAGGTGGGGTGCACCCTGAACTGGTTGCCAGTCAATCGCAGCAGACGGGCTCAAACAAGTGTAAAATGTTTTAGGCTACAATGGTATTAGTTATCATCTGCGATGTACTACCCAAAATGGACATTGTTTTTCTTTTTGTATGCAGATCTGCTTGTTGTCAGAAGATTTAATATGTTCAAAACTCTTTTTTTATTTTTTATTTTTGCATCCTCTTCCCGCATCCATTCTGTCATTGAGTTATGCAGCTGGTGGCACGCTCCCAAAGCTATTCCAGCTCTAATCTCTTCTCCTTGCTCGTCTCTTCTTCCACCTTACTTTCTCATCGAGCAACAAAATGTCTGCCTTGTTGAAGCCTCCCGCCACCTCCCCCATGCTCTCTCTCCCCCTTCCCCTGCTGTCTAACCATTCTGCACAGCGGTTACATAAGCGCTAAGGTCAAAGTGTTACTGCTGTTGTCAAGGGAGAAATAGAACAGAGGGGCGTTAGAGGAGGTGTGTGTGCAGGGTGAGGGGAAGGGAAAAGTGGCGGACAGTTGAACGGAAAAAAATGCACCATGGGCCTGAGAAGTGGGGATTTGCACACGTTGGAGAATGAAAAATGCGACAAATTAGAAGTGGAGTGAAAGGATAAAAAGGATTGCTAAAAGGGGAATGTGTGTGCCTGCTGCCATGTATGTCTCAGTATGTGTGTGCGTGTCTGATTGTGTGAGAGAGAGGGAAGAAAAAAGCTGCTCTACTAACCTAGTTTGAGTAATCTCTGCCTTCATGCTGTTTCATAACAGTGCTGCCAGCACATTGCATCATTAACCCCCCCAGCCCCCATTCATCCCTCCACCCCCCTACACACATACACACACACAGCACAACCCCCACTTACCCACCATCACTCATCTCATCACCACAGGGGCGGACTGAATAAAACTGGAGTTCAATGTACTTGATTGCAACAGAAAAAGAACAAAACAAAATATCATTAGTATTTGTTGCACTGACAGTGCTACACACCCCATATGTACTTCATGACTGTTGTGCCCAATGCTACAGCGCACCATTAATTGAAAACATCATGACAAGTTCAGAAATGAAGCGAAACAGGAACCAAGCGGCATCGAACATCACAATGTAACTGGGTGTAAACTCTGAAACTTCTCCACAGAGAATACATTGACTTTCTGCAAGCAATTATTGGGGAAAACCCCACAATATCCAACCTTCCTTGCTGACAGAATTCATTAGTGTAAAATAGCTGAAATAAATATTCCTTGATTGTATATGTTACACATATTTGGACGTTTGCCTATGTTTAGTGCAGAAGTGTCTTTGGAGCTGTATTATTCAATAGTCTTAAAATTGTACCACCACAATGTATGCCACATGGGTGATTGACATTGTCAGAGAGCAATATGTTGATTCTTTCGCATGTAGTTCCAGGGTTACATCATACTGAGAGATTAATTCATTCATTTTCTATCGTTTATCCTGTTCAGGGTCACGGGTAATCTATCCCAGCTGACTTTTAGCCAAGAGACGGGGTATACCCTGGAATGGTCGCCAGTTAATCACAGGGTGCATTGAAAAAAAACAGCGATTCACAAACGTTCACACCGATTGGCAATTTAGAATCTAAGGAAATAGGAGGAAATAGACACACACACAAAAATTGCAAACATATCTTTTGTGAAGCTCAAGATGATGATTTGTATCATAAAAAATGGTCAAAGCAAAAACCCATGTTAAAAAATATAGCTCTTAAATAAAAAGTGTCAGTAATTGAGACCACAGCCACCATATCAGTCTGTCTACTGAGATCCAGTACAAGAACTGCATAAACATTCTGCCGTCACAAAGCTAAAGATGCTCCTAGAGTTAGTTAATATTATAGGATGGGGTGTTTATTTGCATTAATTACTAGGGATGTCCTGATTACATCCTTTTACACCTGATTCCGAGTCACTTCATTTTATGGAATCTACTGATACTGAGTCCTGACCCGATACCATGGCAACGCATTGAGAAAAAAAGAGCGCAGATCCAAATAGATTTTTTTATTTGAATAAAATATATATTTTTGATTGGACTATATCAGACTGGGCCGAAGGTTCACCTTCAAAAAAGACAAAGACCGTAAGCACACTAAAATACCGAAGGAGTGGCTTCAGAACAACTCCGTGACTGTTTTTCAATGGCCCAGCCAGAGCCCTGACCTAAAACCAATTGAGCATCTCTGGAAAGACCTGAAAATGGCTGCCCACCAACATTCACCAGCCAACCTGACAGAACTGGAGAGGATCCCCAAATCCAGGTGTGAAAAACCTGTTGCATCATTCCCAAAAAGACTCATGGCTGTATTAGCTCAAAAGGGTGCTTCTACTAAATACTGAGCTAAGTGTCTGAATACTTATGGCTGTGTGATATTTCAGGTTTTCTTTTTGAATAAATCTGCAAAGATTTCAACAATTCTGTTTGTTTTCTGTCAATATGGGGTGCTGTGTGTACATTAATGTGGGAAAAAATTAACTTAAATGATTTTAGCAAATGGCTGCAATATAACAGTGAGAATTTTAAGGGGGTCTGAATACTTTCTGTACCCACTGTAGGTGTAAGTCTAGTGTAGTGTTAAAACCAAGTAAACAAAATCTTTTTATAGCACAAAATAATGATACAAAGTAGTTACATTTAAGTATCCTGTCCTAAATAGGAAAGAACTATGCATAGCACTGAAGATAAAGATGTAACTTGGTAGAACTCACATTGTTTTTGAGTAATTAAACAGATGTCAGAATTGAGTGTGAAGCCACCTGTCAAAGTTCAATATAATCAAATTAACTGGTTAATAAGCCCCCTCTTCACTCACGCAGACAAGAAATATTTATCTATAAAACGCTCACTGGCCAGACCACACCCTATCGTCGCTCTTTGCTCCTCATGCACACCACCACCCGCACTTTCTGTTCCAGCGGATTTATTAACCACTTTGTTCCGAATGTCTGCACTACTTTTGGGCAATCTTTTCAATTTTCTGCCCCAAATGACTGGAACACCCTACAACAAATAATAAAACTCATTCATCCCAATATTACAGTTTTGAAAAATTCTGAGGGATACTGTTCATGATCGCTGTGCCTGCTTTTAGCCTGTTAATAACCTTTTAATCGTTTGTTATAATGTTATGTATTATGTAAATATGCTAATACATCACATTGTATAATTTGTTCTATTTATTTGTTTGTATTGTATTTGTATTTTTTTTTTCGGGGGGGGGGGGGGGGGGGGGGGGGGACTTGATTTGATTTTGCTTTGTTTTGCTATGCTGACAGCAGCCCAGTCAGGATTGCATATAGAATCTGTTCTCAATTGTCTTACCAGGATAAAGGTTAAATATTTAAATCCATCCATCCATTCGCTGTACCACTTACCCTCACTAGGGTTGCGGGTGCACTGGTGCCAGCTGACTTTGGGGCGAGAGGCGCGGTACACCCTGAATAGGTCGCCCACCAATGGCAGGGTACAGACAAACGTTCACATTCAGAGACAATTTAGAGTTTTCCATTAACCTACCATGCATGTTTTTGGAATGTTGGAGGAAAGCAGATTACCCGGAGAAAACCCACGCAGGCAGAGGCAGAACATGCAAATTCCACACAGGAAGGACGGTGCCCAGTTATGTGCCCATGACCTTTGCACTGTGAGGCGGCTGTGCTAATCAGTCGGCCACCATGCCACCCTAAATAAGTAAGTAAGTAAGTAAATCAGAAGTAACCAACCAGTTACTCACTGAATACTTAGTGTTCCGCAAGTAATTATTTGGAGGACTACTCTTTATTTTTACACGACTCATATCGTTCTAAAGTAACAGTATACTTGAGTAAAATTGCGGGTTACTTTGATTGTGGCCTATGTGACTAGTGCCCCACATGACAAAATATTAATTAGAGCAATAGATGCAAATAAAGACCTCATAACACAACCATGACTAAATCAGTGATGCTTCAATAACAGTGGAGTGTACAGTCCACTTATCTAAACCACGTCTGAGCGTGGCCGTGACGGGACGCCGTGCGCGCGCCCCTCCGGCCTCTCCTCTCCTCTTCACTTCCACTCCACTGCCACCTTAAGCTCGCGCCCGCGCGCGCGCGCGCGCGCGCCCCCGCCGCTTGCTGCTGCTCGAGGAGGTTGTGGCGGTGAGATCATGTGAGAGAGCACGCTTGGAGAGAGTAGGTTAGCAGGGTAGACTGAGAGGAAGGCGCTGACTGTGTGGACCACCGTGTGCACCGTGGGGACTATTCTGGCCATTCGCAAGGGCGTTTAGGATGCAATCCAAAGCGACTTTCTCCACTCTTTTAATTCGCTTGGACTTCACCAAACGATAGACGACACTTAGAGGTGTTTTTTTTGTTTGTTTTTTTTTTTTTTTCCCCCTCGCAGATCCAGTCTGCGGTCGGGAACAAGAGATTATTATTTACACAGCCACTTCTTTCTGGCAGTCACCTGCAGCGCAGCCAAATGTAGCCACGCTTCCTTCTCCGCCGGTTAAGAAGAAGAACAGGTCAAAATGAGAGGTAAGTGCATTCAAGTGAAATCGTGTTGTGTATGTTTGCCGTAATTTACCGCCAAGAAAGAGCGCATTGAAGGGGTTGCCTGCCACATGTGCGCGCAAAGACCCTCGGCGTGCGCCTGTTTTGCTCCTAAATGCGCATTAATCCCCCCATGACTGGATTACGGCTGAAGACTGCAGTTCACTTCTTACCTTTAAATTTACTTGCAGCGGGTTTTGGCCAGTCTACAATAAATGCATGAAAACCATGAATTATAGGAATTTTGTTGTGAATTTTCAATGCTGACACATTATTTGATCAATTAACTACGTGTGTGTGTTTTAATAATACAAAACCTGTCAGCGAGTGAATTATGACATCTATGTCACGCGGGAGACCATCTGTACATTCGGGTTAGGGATCCATATTCATGTTATGCAATAAGGAAAGGGGAGGGGCGTGAGACGAGCTTGTTGTTAACCAAAACTACAATTATGTAATCGAGATGTTTGCATTTCTATACTTCAATTCTGTCGATATAAACATGGAATAATGCATAATTCATCATATAACTCATTTAGCAAATTGACTTTCTCACGTGTCTGGTTATGAGCAACAGAACGGCTTCGTGTGTAAAAACAAATAACTTTGAGACAATTCTCGTTTAAAAAATAAATATGTTGAGTCATCCATCATGCCATTTTATCAGGTTGGTTATGCTGTTGTTGAAGTGGCCGTGTGACTGCACAGAGGGAGAGGGACATGGCTGTTGCACTGACCTAGTTATGTCACCCAACGTTACACAGCATGCGCAGCAGAGGGAGGGGGCGCGGCAGAGGGTAGCGCCTGCCTGACTGCCTGCAGGCCATGTGCAAAAAAAAAAAAAGCATACTGACACTTGCACTTGAACTTGAACTTGACTCCTGACTAACCGCCACTGCGGAATGAACTTGAACTTGAGCAGGCATCCCTAGAAGACTGCAGTATATCATTGACAATCTGTGCATGCCATCTGTCTGTAACATCCACTGAACATTTACAATGGTTTACATAGATAGATAGATACTTTATTAATCCTTAATTAATTAAGTCAATAGTAGTATTTATGCAGGATTAGCCATTTTTTTTATGAAAATATCATTTGATAGTTAATTTAAAAAAATATACTGATAATTATCTAAATGTATTGGATGCCATGTGCTGCAATGAGCCTTTCCACAGCAGAGTACAGTAATCACCTTCATATTTACAGTTCACTATTCATGAATTCATATATCTGTTTTTTTCACCTGCTCGTCGCCAAAAAAAATTACCTACATGTTTTTTTGTGCGCTTTCTGAAACACACTAAAAAGCCAAAGGATCCTGCCAAAGCCCTGGCTAAATATGAATTGGTGTCAAGGAAGTGTGTTGAGGTGAGACATCTCGTTTTAGAGAGTTGGGATGGAACTAAATTTAGTCTGGGTTATTAGTGGAAGGTATGGAGAGTCTTCACCACTTGTGCATGCAAGTGAGGACATCCAGAGCATTTTTTTTAAATAAAATAATCTGTAGGGCATTTACTTGCAAAGATAATTAGTTATTTAAATTCAGATTGAAATGATAAACTGTTTTAGTGTGTGGTATAGTTACGGTTTAACCTATTACGTAATATTGGCAATTATAAAAATGTTTAGGGGCATGCCAGTTAATTGCAGTTTTTCGGCACTTGCAGCAGGGCTCAGACCCCCACAAATAGCAGGGGATTACTGTAGCCTATACTGTACTGTAGTGTTTTTTTTTTTTTTTTTTTTCAAGAAGCATGAGGGAGTGAATGAGGCGAGGGTGCTAGGAAGCAGTAGAGAGTGCCCCTGTTGGTGGGAGGTTTCCCTTTTGGTGCAAGACATCCAAATGTAAACAAACTGGAGCTCTTATCACGCAGAAAATATATGTTAGTCACTTGATCACCAACAGAAAAGAAAAAATTACATCTTAGTTTGAAGTTGTGCATATCTGGTACATTACAATTAGGTTGAAATTGTTTATTCCATCTTTGACATGCTGACGTAATTTAAGATTACAGGCTTTTTATTTTGGAGTGCAGGGTGCATTGATTACTAAGGGAAATGGCACAGCATCACCTTAGACAGAAGAGGCCTTTGAAATTCTTTGCTCTGTTCTAACCCCCCTCTGTCTCACTTGTGTTTTTTTAAATAGAGCTCCTCAATTTGAATGCATTCAAATTCTCTATATACAGTAGCACGCTGTTGAGATATGACTACATGATGCACCATCATCCTGTGCCCTGCTGCGAGGAAATGATGCAATCCAAATTGCTTAAACCTGTGGAATGAAACCTCACGGTGTCATACCTTGCAATTTCGTTGCGAGCAAGTCACAACAACGCATATTTGGCTAATTTGCTCTCAAAGTGTATGCATAAATACACAGATGATTACCACACGTTGAGCAATAGTATGAAGGTTATTATTCAGTATGAAATGAGCTAATTAAAAAAAAAATGCACAACGCTGGCTTTCACAAAGTGTTGCCAAAGGGCATCGAGCCATGCTCATATTATTATGACACCCAAACAAAAAAAATGGTTGGGCAAGTATTGACGTATGTTGGCACACTTGTGACCGTGCATGCAATGGGGAGCATGTGAATGGTCAAAATTTATTTTTCACTCTCAGCCATGGTTGTGACACACTGGCACAGTGGCTCTTGTGCAATTGCTGGCGGTCTGTTCCACCTTAGATACCAAGAAGAAAATGTTGGATGAATAAACTCATGATTTTCATTGCTTCACCTTTTCGCAACTCTAAAGTAAATTGGCCTTTTCAACAGATGATAACAAGGTCAGACGTTTAACAGCAGCCGAGCGATGGTTGACACACGAACCGTTAATAAGCTTGTTCTGGCTTCTTTCCGATACAGCTCAACCAGCCGCCATGTGAAAAACATTCTTTCCCTCATAGATTTTGTGACAGAGTCACTCTGTTGGTCTATGACAAATGTTGAATGTCCCTTCATGCATCACGTTAGTGAAAAAGGCAGGCTTGTATTGATCGGTTGGAGTGCAGCGGTTCTCTTCAGAACAAAAGGTCAGATAGATCAACTGATATTGAGGTTCTAATGTAAATGTAAGCTAGTGTAACATAAAATTTCCTCTGCCTTTACAAAGTGATGAAAAAAATGGATGTCAACATTCCTTTTCCTCTTTTACAATAGGGTCTTGCTTTTCTTTTTTGCAACAGTAAGCAATATGCTCACATTAGAGTTTGATATACTGTAATACCGTCTTTGGTCAACAGATTTAGAGACATGCATTAGAGCCTGCTACATTGAAGGTGGGTGGCTGGGTGGGCGTCTGTACTGTATTTCTGGCTCTTGGCACTGGACAAGAATAGACGTGGCTGTACCGAAGCTCATGGTCAAAGACAGACAAGAGGGGTGGGACACCAAATGGTACTGGTTCCTAGTTTAACTGTACTGTAGTATGTACAGTAGCTCAGTCATTATATGTGTGTATGTCAGTAGTAAAACATGTTTATTGCTTATGTCTTCCAAGACATAACTGGTGAAAGCAGTTTTTCCAGTGTCATTGTTATTACTTGGAGTGGTTAGTTTTACTGTTATGCAACAGCGTTTTTCTGATGCAAATTCCAGGCCGTAAATAAAATGTTTATCATGGAAGCAAGAGCTTTGTTGAGCTCCACCTTAAAATTGGTCTGTGGAGTGCTGTGATGTGCCTGCTACCCTCCTCCCTCCCCTTGCAGTGGGAAAGTGTGTCAGTGGGACAGAATGTCCACATTGGCTGACAGGCTACAGCGGTTGAACGACGGTGGACTCAGCCAATACCGAGCAGGCTGCCACCGCCGCCCAGCCAGTGGGATAGAGCAAATCCGGCAAGGGCAGGTCGGTCGATGTTGCTAGAGTGAGCCGGCTCAATGAGAGTTGTGAGGAATGCTCACAGACAAGAGTTATATAATCGAGAGATGGGGGCGGGAGGGAGAGGAGAGCCTCGCTGAAACAGATGGAGGGGGTGGTGGGTATTTTTTTTCCATTACATGCCTGCAGCTGCCCCGATCAGTTAGAGTACAGTATTTTAGTCTACAGCTTTAGAGCTGAGCAGGCAACCAAGTGCGGGTACGTGTGGGAAAGTTGTCTTTTTGTTCTTGGAGAAGTCTAGTAATCACACATATGTGAATTACCATACATTACCCAATAAATGTGGATCAGACTAAGGAATTTAGAACTATATGATTTAAAAAAACAGACCAAGCAACATATCTTATGATATTGCTGATTTGCCTCTAACAAGACAGGATTCTTTGTTCCTCTCTTCCCTTCATGGGGGCCTCATGCAGCGTGCAGACAAACGCAGTTGAAGGCAAGTTGCCTTCTCTAGTCCTGTTGGCCTATGCACAAACTTTGTGAGACTTTAAAGTTCCTTTTTTCCACAAGACCCCCTTTTCCGGCTCTTTAGATTTGTGTTGGTTTCCATTCCCAATTAATCATCTTTTTTATTCCAATGAGCCAACAATGTACATTTTATAAATAAATCATATCCTATTAATGCCCTGCGATTGGCTGGCGACAAGTTCAGGGTTGCCCCGCCTCTCGCCCGGAGATAGTTGGGATAGACACTAGCACGCCTGCGACAATAGTGAGGATAAGCGGAACGGAAAAAAATTAAACATTTATTTTAAGCCTACGTCTCAGTAATTACTATTTCGTCCTTATAAAGACCAAAAATGCAGAATTTAAAAGTTTGTTAAAAACACTTCGCACTTGGTATTAGTTTGTGAAGTGTGACCTTTTAATTCAGGATACAGAGAATTACAGCTGCCTAACTGCGAAAAGGCCACAGCTCGCCGTTTCTAGGTCAACAGTAGACACAAAGGATATTATTTTGGTCAAGATTTATAACAGAAGAGAGCAAGACAGCACTGCACAGATGAAATGAGCTCAAAGGCAGGCAAAGTTCACAACCACTATCATAAAGCAATATAAAATCTGCTTATCGGAGTGCACAAAACACTTGCTGTTGGAGCTAAACGCTAAAGTGTTATTTAAAAAGTTTGATTAATAAAAACAAGACCAAGCATCTTAAAGCCATTGGTTTTGTGTAAATCTGCTTAAAATCTCTTAAAAGGTGTTTCAGAGTATCGTCTAATAATATTTTGGGGGAAACCTAGCTTGAACAATTAATGTCCCTCTCTCAATACGGAAGTATGATAGCACAGAAGGCAGGTTAAGGTGTGTTTTAGGTTTGACGGAAGGTTTTTCAGTATTGGCAAAAATTCTGAAACAAATGGACTTGTTGTTTCCTTGTGTGAAGTACAGCTTTAGTTTCTGAATGCAAGACAATCTTCTTCTGACCTGGTCAATTTTGGTTTTGATCCTCCAGCTCAGATCGAGGTCATCCCCTGTAAAATCTGTGGGGACAAGTCCTCTGGGATCCACTATGGGGTCATAACCTGTGAAGGCTGCAAGGTAAGGATGAAAACAAGACATGCTTGAAGGATCATGTTATATCTCAAAAGTGCATGTGTCAATTGAGTGTGCTTGTCTTTTAGGGGTTCTTCCGTCGCAGCCAACAAAACAATGCCATGTACTCTTGCTCCCGCCAGAGGAACTGTTTGATCGACCGAACGAACCGCAACCGCTGCCAGCACTGTCGTCTACAGAAGTGTCTGGCTTTGGGCATGAGCCGAGATGGTAAACAGAGAGCATACTCCATTCACACACTTCCTATAAGCTTATAATGATTACCTTCTGTGGCGTAATCAAACTCTATCACAATTGTGAGGTGTTCTGTAGAGACTTAAATAAGGGAAGTTGAGTAGCTTGTGTCCCTCATTCCTCTAAATTGAAGGCGATACCATGAGAACTTGAGGCCCTCAGTGTTAACTTCAGCTGTTGGGAGATGCCTCGACACCTCCGCCCCACTCTTTTTTGGGCTGCAGAGAGAAAACTAATACAGTGTACAGACTGTCATAGAGTAAACTGGATATCAAACCTGGAACATACAGTACTACCTAGAGGTTAAGGTTTGTTTGTTTCAAGTTAAGTTTGTTTCAACCTCTTTAGTAATCAGCAGTAGGACATGGATTGATTTGACCAAAAACACCAGTTTCGGTTCAAAGGGGTAGAAAAAATATTTTTGTGAAAAGAAACAAGTCAAGAAGAACAGTTACTTTGATGCAAATAGTTTTTGCTTTTGTGACACCTCAAATTATAAAACAAGACAGAGAGGGCTTTTGATGGCAAAATAATTATTTACAGATATACAGTACGTCAACACCTTTTTAACATGGCATTCATCATTCACTCCAATAACTGTGACATTTTGCCTCACTTTGGAGACACACACTCTACTACCTACCATGACACATACTCTGTTTGAGTGTGAGCTGCCTAAATTTGTCCGACTTCCAACAATTTTCTCTCCCTCATGATCACGGGCAGGACATGCTGAGATTCACCCCCTAATCTTTATTTTCAACTCAAAAGCTGCGCTGATCTTAAATCTAAAGCAATGTAACTCCACCATCTCCAGGGATCTGTTCGTCATTACAGTGGTTTACAATGTTGAATTTCAAATCCACACTTACCCGTTTGAAAAACCTAGTTGACGAACATATACGTCCGTGAAAGTAAATAGTTGGATTCCAGTTGACGAATATAAACATCCACGCCAGTGAAGGAGTTACAGGAAATACTGTATGAGGTAGCATGATCTAATGATGAAAATACATTTTCTGTCAACAGCGGTGAAGTTTGGCCGTATGTCCAAAAAGCAGCGGGACAGCCTGTATGCTGAAGTGCAGAAGCATCAGAAATCTCAGGAGTGTGTGGACTCCGGAGATGTGGGCTCGACTGCTCTGTCCTTACCCAGAGAGGATGGTGCATGTGGCGGTAGCGGTGAGGACGGCGAGGAAGATTTGAGCCGTTCCTACAGCACCGGGGGATCCAGCTCCACCCTCAGCGACCTCGATGACATTGCAGCGCTCCCCGACCTATTCGACCTACCGCTGACCCCCGAGGAGGCCAGCGAGTATTGCAGCCTGGAGCTACTGGGAGGGAGTGGAGGGACCAGCACGGGAAACACCTCCAACTCATCATCCGCTTCTTCCTCTTCCTCATCCCCGTCCAATCAGAATTCTCCACAGCAGACAATGATGGATGGGTCAGACAGCAATGGCATCCAGCTTCTGCACACACATTCTCACTCACATCCACTGTTTGAAGACACACACGCACTGCTGGACCAGTTACCTGATGACTGCTCAATAACAGAACTTGGTGAGTAGTGACACCACATCACCACAACTCTCAATGAAATAGCTTGAGAGTGACAAAGTAATTATAAAATTCACTAGGCCTGAACAAAAATTATGGTATCCGTATAAGCGATTAATATAGGCCATTATAATCATTTTTAGGGAAGGGTCAATTATTCGTGGAAATCGCTAATTCGCAGTCGGACTCGGTCCCTACCCCCTGCGAATAGCGGGGGTCCACTGTAATTGTATCTGTTTCGAGTTATGGTCCATGACCATTGCGCGTTTTTCCTTTCTTAAATAGCAAGGTACCAACAGTGTTGTCAGTTGTGTAACGTAAATAAAAACAATACATTTGCAAATCCTTTTCAACCTATATTCAGTATACACTATATATTATTATTATACAAAGATGAGATATTTAATGTTCAAACTGATAATGTTTCTTTATTTATTTATTTTTGAAATATTCACTCATTTTGAATTTGATGCCTGCAACACTTTCCAAAAAAGCTACGACAGGGGCATGTTTCCCACTGTGCATTACCATTCCTTTCAACAACACTCAATAAGCAATTCTTGAAGCTTTGTAGGTGTAATTCTTTCCCATTCTTGCTTGATGTACAACTTCAGTTGCTCAACTGTCCGAGGTCTCCGTTGTCGTATTTTGCGCTTTGTAACGCGCCGCACATTTTCAAGAGGAGACAGCTCTGGACTGTTGGCAGGCCAGTCTAGTAGTACTTGCACTCTTTTACTAAGAAGCTACACTGTTGTAACACGTGCAGAATGTGCCTTTGCATTGTCTTGCATAAGCAAGAATGTCCCTGACAAAGAAGTTGCATGGATGGCAGCATATGTTCCTCCAAAACCTGTATGTACCTTTCAGCATTAATGGTGCATTCACAGATGTGGTGAACCTCATCCCTTCCTTACTTGTGACCGACTGAGCTTTTCAGGGATGCTCCTTTTATACCGAATCATGACAATTAACTTGTTCACCTGTGGAATGTTCCAATCGTGTTTTTTGAACATTCCGCAACTTTTCAGGTCTTTTGTTGCCCCTGTCCCAGCTTTTTTGTGGAACTTGTTGCAGGCATCAAATTCAAAATGAGAGAATATTTGGAGGGAGAAAAGGAAAAAAATAAACTACTAACAATCAGTTTGAACAATAAATATCTTGTCTTTGTAGTGTATTCAATTGAATATAGGCTTAAATGGATTTGAAAATCATTGTATCCTAATTTTATTAAAATTTTAACCAAAATCCCAACTTCATCGGAATAGGGGATTGTAAATGAATGACCTTCACCCTGCATAAAGATAGATACAGTAGTATGTGAAGAATTAAGAAGACTAAAGCTATTTTCACATTAATCTGTTGGAGGAGAGTTTTTTCCTGTACCAACTTTAATTACTGGAATTTATGTCACATAAATTCCATGTCACTACATGGAATTTATGTCACTCTGTGCATGACTTATGACAAAGTAACCAAAGTAGTTTGAATTAGATTGTGGTTAAGTACATAAATTGTTGGTCTGTTTCCAATCCAAGGAACTCCAAGCAAAGAAACAATAAAATAGAACTTATTGCAAATATATGGGAGTGTCCAGGGTCCAGAGTACTCAGTGTACTATTGGATACATTTCAAAGATAAGAATGCTCAGTTTTAATTGACACTGCCAGAGGTATTCATTACATTTTTCATTTATTTTATTTCACCTTTATCTAACTAGGTTACTCCAATTGAGATCAAAGATCTCTTTTACAAGGTAGACCTGGCTAAGATGGCAGCAGCAAAGATTTACCATGAAAATGTATCACATAAAACACAAGGTATTGCAATTAATTCACCAAAGCTTTAAACGTCTGCAATGAAACAAGGGCTTAAAGTTGAAGTTCATGGAATTAATTCCAAGCATAACATGCCCAAATGCTTTCTTGCCCAATTCAGTTCATACTTTGGGAACGACAAATTGCACAGCATCCATAGATCGGAGAACTTCCATGTTTCCTAAAAGTGTACTTTGGTCCTTCACAACAACTTAGCTTCTAGGATCACTGGGAAAGACAAACCCATCCACTGTGATAAGGCAGCAGCTAAAGTAGGGAGTCTATCAAACACAAGTTGTGAATACTGAAGGGCTGCGCTTTATATAGCATCTATGTAGAAATGAAAAGTTTGAGTTTGGATATTCTGACATTATTAAGATTATTATGCAAAGTCAAATTAAAGATTATGTTGTGAATAATAATGGGCCCAGCACAGAACCTTGAAGGACCTTTTTTTAACATTCCAATCCCTCTGAAGAAGAAAGGCCTGGGTTCTGCTTGTGATATCATTTCCAAACCACTAAACTGCTTGTTGAGAAAAACAACAACTGAAAAACAAGGAAAAACAATACAGTTGATTGGTAGCCAGTGATGCAAGGTCACACTGCCATGATCTTTGGATAAGTAAACAAAATCATGTTCACAAAAGCTAAACTTGCCTTCCATTCAAATCCCTTGAGTAATGAATATATTTATGTGTTTTATATATTTGTCTTGCAGAGCGAATCACCCAGTGTATTTTAAAGTCTCACTTGGAGACATGTCAGTACAGTGCTGAGGACATGAAGAGATTCACTTGGGTACAATACACACCTGAGGAAGCGCGTGCTTTTCAGAACAAGGTACATATTATCTCTCCTAATATTCCATGTGTAATTTTCATGTCCTGTGAGAATAACAGCTCAGTAGCAGACTAACTAGTCAGACAAAGCTATTGAGCGCTTATGTTAAAGTGGTTAATGTGATGTTCAAAAAAGGTTCCTTTGAGTGATCAAGTGATTTTAACATGTCCATTTTTTCTGTTTATCAGTCAGCTGAGTGGATGTGGCAGCAGTGTGCACACCACATAACCAATGCCGTCCAGTATGTGGTGGAGTTTGCCAAACGAATAGCTGGCTTTATGGATCTTTGCCAGAATGACCAGATTATTTTGCTGAAAGCAGGTCAGTGTACAGTCCACAATGGGTATACTAAGATATCATAGGTCACAGAGTTCTACCAAAGTAAACAAGAATATAAAACTTGCTAACTCGAGTTCCTTCTTGTTCTTTGTATCCAACCTTCTCTTCCTTCTTTTGCCCCATTTCTTTGAACATTGGGGAGAAAACCATTATTCTGGAATTTTTTTTTAACTCATTTTCATTTTCTTCATATATATTTACTATATGTGGAAATAAAACATGTATTTGACAATGTATTTACTTTCTGTTAATATTATATATATTATATTAAAACATACATTTGTGAATATAAGTTTCCATGGTTCAAATTATCATTGCCTCTGTGAACCCCCTTCCATCTCCCTCCTCATGCATTTCTCCATATCTTTGCCCCTATGGCTGCCTTTTCAGGATGCCTGGAGGTCCTGCTGATCCGTATGTGCCGGGCTTTTAACGTCAACAACAGCACCATTTTCTTCAACGGAAAATTTGCCTCGCCTCAGTTCTTCAAAGCACTTGGTGAGCATCACATGGGAAAGCCATGACAAAAGCTCCAAAACATTCAGATTAACACATCTGCTGTATCCTACGCTTAGTCATAAGTCATTTTGAAAAGCCAGCAAAAAAACAGTAAATCCGATTGCTGTTTTTAGAGTCTACTTTTTTGTTTTTTATTTAACATAAATACTCATATTCTTTGCCACAGTTGTACACATCTAGTTGTATACAACAGTAGCAAATAGAAACACATTTAATAAACCTGAAGCCGTTTTAAGGTTAGTTACAGTAACCTTCAGTCGAATGGTAACATTTACACAGAAATGTGGTAAAGAGGTTTCATGTTTAAATATGTACCAGAGGTTGTAAACATAATACAGTTCAGGTACACTTTTAAAAGAAAACAATGGTTAGCTCGCAGGTACCAATGACAGGACTTTAGTCGCAAGAAATAAAATAAACCATCTTTAAATTGTAAAAGTTCAAACAAGGCCTCTAGGCATATCTCCCTCATGAAGAATTGAGGCCAGCTAAATAGTGACTCAACACTGCCTCCTGTAGTAAAAAAATAAAAAAAGCAGTATGACTGGATTGCGAATGGAAAAAATGGAATAGAATGGAAACGTTATTGTTACGTCAAGAAACAGCAGTTCTCCTCTCCCCAGATGTCTGACATTATGGTACAATACTCCTGTCTTACCTCACTATATTCATAGAGAAATAGATTACATGTTATTTTTATGATTATACAGCGGATGCCTCCAACACTTAAATTAGCCCTTTGACACAGCATTTTTTAATGCAATGATTTTCATAATGTGTTTATTCAGGTTGCGATGACCTGGTGAGTGCAGTGTTTGAACTGGGAAAAGGACTCTGTCGCCTCCAGCTGTCTGATGAAGAGATGGCTCTGTTTAGTGCAGCTGTTCTTCTCTCCCCTGGTGATTATTATTTGAAATCGTTTCTTTAGCCTTAGAAATGCACTGCAACATAAATACATGACCGTGTATACAGTAATCACCTGCATAAGCGCGGTTCACTATTCATGAATTAAACCTATTTTATTTCTGTGGTAACTATCCTCCGCTAGTTATTGAAAACATTTGCAGGTTTTGTGCTCTTTCTGAAACACCTTAAGATGCCGCTGTTACTGCTGAGCAATAAGTGAGAGCAAGGAGGAAAGTGTGCATAAAAGAGAATTTCCAAAGATTAGGATCATTTCACACTTATTAAAAAACACCAAACAGCAATGTGCCTATTGCAAAGCATAATTGGCTTCTGTTACACAACTGCACATCCACAGTAAAGTAAACATTGTTAGCTAATTTTATATAGTTTACCACCGCTAGTTAGAACGAATTGTAATCCCTCATCAGGAGGTCAACGATAGACACAGTTGCCGATGCACTTTCAATCGCTTTATTGAACAAATGGTAAAAAAATAAACACAAGCACAAGTTTGCCACAACTGACGCTAAGTCACTCAACACAGAGTGGCTAATGGTTTAGCCAGTTAACAGACAGGCAACTCTCCATTCTTATTCGCTGACTCCGTTGTCCCTCAACAGAACAGGCCCCCGCCTTTTACAGTCACATGCATTCAGTCTTAGATACAGTACTGTAATACTTGAACTTTCGTTCATTGAAATCGTTCAGACACAACACTGACCACCTGCGATGCAGGTTTGATCATTTGAAAGGGTGGTGGAACTCTCATGTGATTGGTCGGTATGGTTCATCACAACCGTAAAGCCTATATAATATGTTGTGTCGCTTAAAATAGCAGCACCCCGTATGTCTTGAATCATAACCTCTTTTTTTGGTTATGGTGTGGGTCCGTTTGGAACTGCTCCTGGGTCCGCCAGTTACTGACCTCTGTTTTAAACAATATCGCCGAGTGCGCGCTATTCAGGTCCTTAGCACTTAGTTAGCTCGCGGGCTAGCAAACACAATAAATAGTTCACTTTCCCTAAAATGTTCCAGTTGTTTGCATCTACGGAGCCAAAGCCGTTCTGCCAGCGGCTCACTGTCGTGCGCGGCACACCGGGTGTTATCACAACAATAAAAAGTTAAGAGTCCAGAAAAAAAGTCTTGTGTCCATTGTATTTATGTAACAATAACCCGCATTACTGTTCCTCTGATTGGCAAGCACCAAGACAGGACTCATAGTGAATTATGATTTGCTGAAGCACTTCAGCAACAAACACGCACATATGTATGTCAGCAATGGTGGGTCTGTGAACGCAGATTCACCATACTCTTATGCATCCCTGATCGTTTTTGTGCATCCTAAACGCAGAATGCACATCAAATGAGATCCCTGTGTGCGTGTTTTTATATATATATATATATATATATATATATATATATATATAGGAAGTCCTCGATTTACGAGTTCCGTTCCTACGCTGGCGACATAACACTAATTTCCGCGTAAGTCGGATTTCACCGTTAAAGTTGAGATTTACGGCGAAATACTTCTGTTACGGGTATTGTCCCACGTGATTGTGACAGCAAGCTCAGTGTGTGTGGGCGTGTGCGCCGATGTGTGAGTGAGAGGGGACTGCAAAGGAGGAAGGAGTGCGCGCCGGTGCGAGTGTGTACAGTAGCTAGTGTAGTGACGGCGACCGGGGAAGAGTAGCAATTAGCGGAGGACCCGTTGACGTTGAATGTGCAGAGGAGCTAATAAAGCCATTAAAGCATCAAATCGGAGCTTCGTGCCTTTATTGTTGCCACCACCCAGCTCAGCTGTGCAACGAGAGAAGGGAGTTAACACCTGCGTCTCCTGACCACGGTCAGGTGACCGTAGCAGGAAAGGTTAACACTTTGTATAAAGAAACTAAAATACATTAAAATAAAAAAATAAGATGCTGTACTTACCATTACTGCTGAGAGTGTAAAAAAAGGAGGGCGAAAAAGGCAAAGCTACTCCCGCCGCACAAACACAGACAACCACTATGCACTAGCTAAGCTGAAACACAACTGGTGCTGGGACAAAATGGCGGACGAGGCACGGGCGTCGTAAAGTCGAAACGTCGTAGGTCGAGTGCGTCGTAACTCAAGGACTTCCTGTATATATATATATATGGTTGCGATTTCACGGATTGCGTCACTTGCAGGGGTGGCCTGGAACGTAACCCCCATGATAAACACACGCACTTCCTGCAACTGAACCATTTATTTTTTAGGGTAATGCTGAAAGATGAGTTTGAAATGATAAGTGTTTTAGGACCATATTGTGTGGTAAATTTACGGTTTCAACTATCCATCCATCCATTTTCTGAGCCGCTTCTCCTCACTAGGGTCGCGGGCCGGTTTCAACTAATATAGGCAATTCTAAACATTTTGGGGGGAGCGTCAATTACTAGTGTTTTTTCACTATTCCCAGCTATCTGCGGCGGAGTACGAATTCAACAAACTTACTTACTGGCTATGTGAACACTTACTCAGTAAAAAAATATATAATGATACTTTTCCCTAATGTGGAATTATGGTGATTTTGCCAGATCGGCCCTGGCTGATGGATGGCCAAAAGGTTCAGAAGCTTCAGGGAAAGGTTTACCTGGCTCTGCAGCACAGTCTTCATAAGAGTGCTTCTGAGGAGAAACTGGACAAGGTAAAAGTACGCAGCTATGACACTTCATGAGCACATGCTTGTGTCAACAGAAAAATGCTCACCGTATGCCTTTAATTCTCCACAGATGCTGTCCAAACTACCTATCATGAAATCCATTTGTCACCTCCACATTGATAAACTGGAGTTTTTCCGTCTGGTCCACCCAGATACCGCATACAGTTTTCCTCCGCTGTATCGGGAGGTGTTTGGAACTGACATGTCCCTGCCCGACTCCACCAACAGCTAGACAGATGGACTGACTGACAGAAAGACTGACTGACAGAGAGATGGAGGGAGTGTATTTAGAGGAAGGGAAAAGGAGAGACAGAGTAGGATATATATGTTGACGTTCAACAACCAGCAGTTAAAAGACAATCCAGGACTTTAAAATACTCCGTCTCCCGCGATTCCGAGCAGGCAAAGCACCTTACACTACAGACCATGCACGCTCATGCTCCTCTGTGTATTGTAGCAGCACCAACAGATGCATGAGGCAGATACAAGTTTGAAAACTTGTTTAACGTCAGATCTGCTGCGGATCGCCCAAAAAGTAATGAATGTACCTCATCGACAAGCACCAGTGCACAAGCAAGGACTCAACAGTGAATGTATAACCCTGTCACACTTAAGACAGTTTTATACATGGTCACAAAAATGAGATTTCAGTCAATATTGATCTTTCAGTATGGTATTTGTGCATATTCATACAAAACCACGCTATTTATGTACTGACACTTAGGGACCAAGATCACAAGTCATTTTCTAGAACTTCACCTCCGAGAGCCGCTTCTCTCTTGACATTTTGCCTGTGTTCGGTGCTGCCTTGAGTAGGCTCTTGAGAAACCTCAGTCCCACAAATCCCTTTTCCTTGCAAATGCCACTTGGAGACAGGGCAAGATGAAATTATCTTTAATTTATATACACATTTATATACAATATTTTAAATAAGAATGTAAATAGATTACTATGTGAGAATGCGGAGAGTGTTAGAGTGTGTGAGATTAGTTCAGAGTGAAAGGGAGAGAAAAAAGTGCATATTTACACAAAGGAAGCTGATATTTGGACTCTGGACTATTTTCCTCTCTATATAGTACTCTCAGGTTTCCATGACAACCCGCCTCCCCACACTTTTCCTTGACAGCAAACCCACTACGAGGGTTGAACAGACACTTGTACATGCAAACAGGGGCAACGTGTCCATGCAACAGAGGAAACAAATTGCCTTTCTTTGGCATTTAAACTGAGCTCTGATGCTGATAAACCTGCCCCTGCCTGGACAGACAAGAGGAGGACAAATGGGACTCCAAAGGACAAAACTCAAGCAAGGCAAACTTCATGAACTTCATAAGAGGGGATACAAGGTGTGTGTGTGTCCACCCAGCTGTTTCAAACCAGCAGTCAGGTGTAGTATATATAATTCAATCACTCATGTAGTCTCACTTGTTCAGGTCCTCAATTTATAACATAATCCCTCCTTGCTGGTTGGAGCAACTGCATTATTTGTAGACTTGCTATTCCTCTTCCCCATTTTAGTCCCAAACTCAACACTTTTTTCAATAAAAAACACTTAAAGTCCCCTCTTTCTCACTGGAGACTAGTCTACTGCCAGACAGAGCTACCAGCTGCCCCCCTGAGTTGGGCCTCAAAGCCAGTAAGACTTTGTTGTTTATCTATTTGTTTTTGGGGGGTATTTTGTTATGCAAGATCCCTCAAAGTTCCAGTGCTTCACTTGAACATAAAATCAAGTCATGAAGGTTAGCATAGAGATGAACGTCTTACTCGGGGGCGCTGTGACGTTTTTTGGGCCTGCCGCCTGCTGCTCAGGGAGCTAGCTGTGATTTCTTGTCCCTTTATGACCAGCTTTTTAATCCTCACACCTTTGCACCCCACAACCATAATCACTGTGGACGTGAGATCTATTTTTGTGAATGTTGCTCACAAACTGTCCAAGCCCTTCATGTTTGTCTTAACATTGTAACATTAAATTTATGAGAATCTATGTAGGAATACAAAAAAAAATCCGTTTAAAGTTAAATTTCATTCTTGGGGTTTGTTTTCTTTTGCTGTGATCTTCACTTATGTCTTTTATCCACTTTCTTTAACATCTCCACTTTTGTCCTTTCAAGTCAGTAACCATTTTTTTAAAATTGTCATATGATTGGGAAAGTCCAAAAAAACAGACTAGTTTGTCTCCCTTTTCTTTCCTTGTATGTATTTCTTTTTTTAAAAGAGATACAGTAAATTACTAGTTCAAGACTGAGTCTCACGGCTCGATATATATTGTCATCCATTGGGATACATTATATGTGGTTTTAAGAATGTAATAAATGGTTTCTTCTTTGGAAGTGTTTGTCAAGTTATTGTAACATGACTCCCCAACCACTGTGCCATGACAGATCATCAGGTGTGCGGTGGGAAATTATCCAATTTTACTCTTTGTTCATCTATCTATCTATGCCAGCGGCATCTAGAGACAGGCAGAACAATTACATGTTTTTCCACTAGATGGCAGAAGGTACAATGAACCTGTGTAACCACCAGTTGTCATTCATATAAGAGAATAATATCTTTGAGTCAACTCAACATACCTAGGTTTCACACTGAGTAAGTACGTATGAGTAAATTTTGATGAGATCGTAATTTTCTCATTATACTTTTTGTGACATTCTAGTTTGGTGGGGAGCTGGGAGATCTTTTGTATCCACTACTCACAAAAACAAAATGGGATATTAGGCTCTCAAGTGAAATTTCAGGATAAACCTAAAATGGACTATAAAACCTTTTCAGATGAAGTTCATATGTACTTCTTAAACCTTTTGAATGCAACTATTTAATGTTTCAGTAGTTTTTGCACAACTTTCTGCTCTCTGGCATTTGATCTGAATCGACAAATAAACAGTCTTCTTCATCACGCTGTTCACATTTTTACATCATGAGACCAAGAAGATGGCTAGCAATTAATTAACAGTATACCTCGTGAGGATGTTAGCTGAGAAGTTGCAACTGAGTTTAGTCACTGAGTGTCACCAGCAGGCTGCAACAGATTTAATTCCCCTCACGGGATGAATAAACTATATCGATACAGAGAGACTGGGAGAGTCATAGAAAGGTATTGGATTTATTTATGGCTAAAAAAAACATCCATTTTATATGCAGCTCATCCTCACCAGGGTTATGTGTGTGCTGGAGCCTACTGCAGCTGACTTTGGGCCAAACAGGCGGGCTACACGCCTGGACTGAGGCGCCGGCCAATCACAGGGCACATATAGACAAACAACGATTCACACTCACACCTAAGGACAATTTTGAGTCTTAAATTAACCTGGAAAGTGAAGTATCCAGAGAAAACCCACGCAAACATGCATACTCTACACAGGAAGACCGGAACAAAGATTTGAACCCGCAACCTCTGCGCTGTGAGGCAGACATGCTAGCCAATCGTTCACCGTGCCGTCCTATGGTCAAACACCTGTTGGGAACTTCTGTTCAACATTCCTGTTAGAGAACCAAGCCGTGCAGAAAGTTCTCAAACATTCAACAGTTGGACATTCAAACATTTAGAGAAAGTCAAATGAAGTTAACCTGCAAATGTTATTATTTTAAGTTCATCATGATATTTCACCCAACCAGAATATCCCTAATTTGTTGTGAGTAGGATGGATGGATAGATGGATAGATGGATAGATAGATAGATAGATAGATAGATAGATAGATAGATAGATAGATAGATAGATTTCGATCGATAGACAATGACAGATAGGCCTCCTAAATTACTTTCATGCACTCCTAGTGTAAGTTTGGACACACTCTAGTTCTATTAACGTGTGAAACTGTCCAAACCTTTCACTGGTTGTGTATGTACCGTTAACCCATTAATAATGATATCAATTGTTCATTTATCAGGGGTTCTATTGTTAGAACCTCCTAGGTTTGGTTATTTGCAGCCATATCGCCACATATTTTAACCGTTTTGTTTGTTTTCAAACATAGTCATAGTCATGGCATAGTGTTTAGATTTAGTGATGAAGCCTAGTTAGTGTGTTGCTATACAATCCCAGTGCTAAAAGCCATCTTAGCCGGTTGAAAGACGAACCTGAGAGAAGCGAGCGTCAGCAGTTGACCCACTTTGACGGTATTGGAGCCTCCCACAACAAGCCGGAGCCAGGAAGCTGTGGTCGCCAAGGAACTGAAGGAAGTTCTTTAAGTTCCACATCTGCCGTCCAAACTTTGAAGACGTGGTATTTGCTCACTCGCTCGCTGCTGCGCGTTCACTACAACCTTTTCGTTTGTCACTTATTAAATATTTTCTCCCTTCGAGGTCCAGTGGACAACAGAGACAGACCGTGCACGATGTCTGTTGCTGGGTTTAGGAAGCAGTTTTACAAAGCCAGTCAGGTAAGAGCACGATAATTTCTCTAACGTTAATTAGCCGCTAGCTAATTTGTTAGCACTGTTTTTTTTAAATTATTTTTTTAATGGTAACTGTACGTTATACCCTAGCTAGCTAGTTAAATAACGCCAAATATGTTACGACAGACTTGTGATTAAAAGGTGTTTACATGTTAAATGTCTAAAACGGCATGTTTGCAGAAAGTGTTGCTGGAACACTAATATAAAACTTAAATCAACGAGCTAACGCTGATGAGGAGACTATACTGGCTTCTGTTTTGCTGTATTTTCAGTTGAGGTGTCTTTATGGTGCTGAAGTGCTAGTATTCTTTACTTTTATGAGTTTCCAAGTTGCCAACTGTTTATGACATTGCAATTTCACCTCAATCTAATCAAGCGCTCGTCTACCCCCCCAAAAAAACGAGGAGTCCAGTCGCTCCGATTCAACCTTGACTTGGATGACCGAGAATCTACACCGAAATAAGGGGGGGGGGGGGAACACATTTTTTAACAAACACACTTATATTTTTATTGATATTGTAACAGTAAGTTAAAATGACTTTAGCATCTACAGTCACTGAAAAACAATATTACACCACTTTGTTTGTTCAATTTCTTGTTCATTTTAATTCCTTGTAGGCTACTCCGCTCAAGGTATATTACTTGAAAAATATAATGCAACACCACAATAATGCAGCTGGTTCCATGTTTATGTGAAATGATTTTGCAGAAAGTAGAAAATGTGTAGGCTATTTTATATGCTATTGATATATAAATGGATGTCACTTTGTCTTTTAATCATATGGCAAGACAAATTCTATTAGATTTGAGGTGGGGGGGGGAAAACGGCTTACTCTGAGGACACATGCTAAAGAGATTTAACAGAATACTTGACCATCTGGCCAACATTTCTCCGAAGTGGACCAGCGATTATTGGTATTGAATATGTGTATGGGAATCAATGATCACTGTTTGTCACTGTGAAAAGCACATAATTGTGAATTTGTGAATCATAACTCCATTTGTCATTCGCAACAGGATTTAAAACGCATCACAAATGAGGCAGAAAGAGGATTGGATCTGAAATGAAATGTCAGTCAAATTGATGAGAGAATTTTGACTCCCAATGGCCTAGGTTTCCGTTGCCCCATAAGAAATGGGAAACTTCACAAAAACACAACATAACTGGCATAACCGGTATACTTGGAAGATGCTTGTTTTGCAAGTCACTGATGTGGCCCAACAAAATGTGACTGGAGAGTGCCGTGAACACGGTGGGAGTGTCCTGCATGATGACAACTGGAATCTTAGTTATGTCAATAACCCGCCCATACCAGTTTCATAGTCCAATGGACATCGATGTTGTCAGAAGCTTGACAACTCAGGAAATAAAAATAAGCTAAGCTCAAATAATCATTCACATGAAGAGACACGGCATTCCTGTGTAATGTCATGGAAATAATTTTTGATGATGACACTCTTGAAAAATGTGGTTCACTGTTAATCAAGAAGCCAAATGGATTTTTAGATGTCACATGTAAATGCCATAACTACAGGGGCTAGGAAGTGCAAAACAATATAACAAATTGTGAAACACTTGTTTCAAATGTAAATTTGTTTCAGCTTTTGTTAATTTGTTTTCTGAAATGTAAATTTGTTTCAACTTAATTTGTTTTCTGAAATGTAAAAGTTTCTGATTTGTTATTGTTTTGCACTTCCTAGCCCCCGTACATAACTTTTAATCATTTTATTATTTATATATGCTTATTTGTACAGTATATTCAAACATGTTCCCATATGAAGCAATGGGATTACACATAATACATACCTCAGTCAAACTGTTGCTATCCTAAAATCTATCAATTGTATCGGCAATGTTTTAACATAGGAGGTGCGCTGCACAACGAGCAATCCGGCTGAACCCGACTGAACTGTCACGCAGTTTTCATATGTGGCTGACTTTCATCCACTAGTTTTGCATCACAGAATCAGTTTTGAATCACAGGTGAACAGCATCACGATGTAGCAAATGTATCAATAAAAAATTTCATGTCTTAGCACCTGAGCTTCCTTAACAATTTTCACAACATAAATATACATTTCCGTGTATGAAGCAAGATCCAGCCGGCTGCCACCGAGCTGTACCATTACAGTATATATTGTTTTACAATAACTATTTATGTACCTGTGGATGGAAAAGTGAAGCTTGGAGAGTCTCTGTCGTGGAAATGTACTGGCGCAGAGGGAGGGAAGTTGGGTGCAAGGTGTCTCATATTACACATCTCATTTTGCAGTGAACATTTAGTTGATCTTTTTATTTGTACTCTATTTATTTGAACCCATTTTCTAATAAGTGGACAGGAGACAGACCTTCTCGTGCTACATTGAAAGTTGCATATCCCATTCCATAGTCGTTTTCATAGTTCACACAAAAAACTAAATAATAATCAAGATTTTTATTAAAAAAGAAAATATTAAAGTTCTACAGAGAAAAGCAGTAAAACTAGAAATCAACAATAAAATAAGACCTAAAAAGTAAAGAAAATCAATTGGATGGATTTATGAAGGTAATCCTGTTTTCTGAGTTATTCTCGCAAGATTTGCTGATGTGATGTTTTTGTGAGATTTAGAGGTGGATGTGCCCCCCAAACTTGTTGGTTGAACTTGTAAGATGACCGGCATGTTTAATGTTTCCAGACTACACTGACAGTTTGGTTCTTTTGCGATCACAGCTGGTGAGTGAGAAGGTCGGCGGTGCAGAGGGAACTAAGCTGGATGAAGATTTCAAGGACCTCGAAAGGGTATCACACGCATTTCAAGATAAACAAGTGACTGTAATTTTGCATATTTGCTTGTTTAAGTAGCTATCCCTCCCTAACCTGTGCCTCCAGAGAGCAGATGTTACCAGCAAAGCAGTAGTTGAAGTCATCAGCAAAACAACAGACTACCTCCAGCCTAACCCAGCCTACAGAGCTAAACTGTCTATGCTCAACACGGTGTCCAAAATCCGTGGGCAGGTGAAAAGTCCTGGCTACCCGCAGTCCGAGGGCTTGCTAGCAGAGTGCATGATGAAATATGGAGCGGACATGGGCGAGCACAACAACTTTGGTAAAGAAAGTCTTTTAAGGATAACATTTAAGTTGGAAAAGGAAAGAAATGTTATTAGGAGAACTGAACAAAAGTTAATGTAGTTTAAATAGTGTACAAGCTGGCTGTCACCTTTCCATCACATGACACCACCATGACTATTGATGTTTTTTTATTAGCAAAACCAGGTACTACATGATAGTATTTTTAGTAGATGGTCAAATCAGGTTCTGACATGCCTTGGCGATAACGCCTTTCTTGAGAGGGTGCTCACTTTTCTTCGCATGTGACCCATACTTCACAAAGATCCATTTGGTACGTTTCCCACAGGTGGCGCTCTCATGGAAATTGGAGAATCGATGAAGAAGTTGGCCGATGTCAAGGACAGACTGGACATTGATGTAAAGCAGAATTTTATTGACCCGATGCAAGGAGTCGCTGAGAAGGACATCAAAGATATTCAGGTACAAGCACAGGGATAGTCTGAGCCCCTCCCGGATGACCGAGCTTCTCACCCTATCTCTAAGGGAGAACCCGGACACCCTGTGGAGGAAACTCATTTCGGCCGCTTGTATCCGGGATCTTGTTCTTTCGATCACGAGCTGTAGGTACATAGGTGAATGTAGGAACGTAGATCGACTGGTAAATAGAGAGCTTCGCCTTTCGGCTTAGTTCCTTCTTCACCACAACGGACCGATACAAAGTCCGCATAACTGCAGACTCTGCACTGATCCGTCTGTCGATCTCCCGTTCCATTCTTCCCTCACTCATGAACAGGACCCCAAGATATTTGAACTCCTCCACTTGGGGGAGGATCTAAACCCCGACCTGGAGAGGGCACTCCACCCTTTTCCGACTGAGGACCATGGTCTCAGATTTGGAGGTACTGATTCTCATCCCAGCCTCTTCACACTCGGCTGTGAACCGCTCCAGTGAGAGTTGGAGATCACGGCTTGATGAAGTCAACAGAACCACATCATCTGCAAAAAGCAGAGATGCAATACTGAAGCCACCAAAACAGACCCCCTCTATGCCTCGACTGCGCCTAGAAATTAAGTCCATAAAAGTTATGAACAGAATCTGTGACAAAGGGAAGCCTTGGCAGAGTCCAACCCTCAGCGGAATCGAGTCCAACTTACTGCCGCCAATACGGACCAAACTCTGACACTGGCCGTACAGGGACCGTATCAGGGGATTCGGCACCCGATTCTCCCGTAGCACCCCCCACAGGACTCACCGAGGGACACGGTCGAACGCCTTCTCAAAGTCCACAAAACACATGTAGACTGGTTGGGCAAACTCCCATGGACCCTCGAGGACCCTGCCGAGGGTGTAGAGGTGGTACACTGTTCCATGGCCAGGATGAAGACCACACTGCTCCTCCTGAATCTGAGATTCGACTTCCCGACGGACTCCAGCACCCCTGAATAGACCTTACCAGGGAGGCTGAGGAGTGTGATTCACCCTGTAGTTGGAACACACCTTCCGGTCCCCCTTTTTAAAAAGGAGAAACACAACCCCAGTCTCCCAATCCAAAGGCACTTCGTCTGATATCCAAGCGATGTTGGAGAGGCGTGTCAACCAGGACAGCCCCACAACATCCAGAGCATTTAGGAACTCCGGGCAAATCTCATCCACCCCCGGGCCACCGAGGAGCCTTTTAACCACCTCTGTGACCTCAACCCCAGAGATAAGAGAGCCTGCCTTGGAGACCCCAGACTCTGCTTCCTCATTGGAAGCCATGTCGGTGGAATTGAGGTCTTCGTAGTATTCTCCCCACCGCCTCACAACGTCCCAAGTCGAGGTCAGCAGTGCCCCGTCCTCACTATACACAGTTTTGATGGTGAACTGCTTCTCCCTCAAGAGATGCCAGATGGTGGACTAGAATTTCCTCGAAGCCATTTGGAAATCGTTCTCCATGACCTCACCAAACTCCTCCCACGTACCAGTTTTTTCCTCAGCGACCACCATAGCTGCATTCCGCTTGGCCAGCTGGTACCCATCAGCTGCCTCAGGAGTCCCACAGGCCAAAAAGGCCTGATAGGACTCCTTCTTCAGCTTGACAACATCCCTCATCTCTGGGGTCCACCAACGGGTTCAGGGATTGCCGCCACGACAGGCACAGACTACCTTACGACCACAGCTCCGGTCGGCCGCCTCAGCAATGGAGGTGCGAAACATCTACTTGAGTCCACTCGGACTCAATGTCCCCCGCCACCCCCGGGACATGGGTGAAGTTCTGCCGGAGGTGGGAGTTGAAACTCCTTCTGACAGGGGATTCTGCCAGACGTTCCCAGCAGACCCTCACAATAGGTTTAGGCTGCTAGGTTGGACTGGCACAACCTACACACCACACCCACACCATCGGAGCCAACTCTCCACCAGGTGGCGATCAGTTGACTCTTCCCCTCTCTTCACCTGAGTGTCCAAGACATGCGGCCGCAAGTAAGGTGTCCTGGTGCCAAGTGCACGTGTGGACACCCTTACGCTTGAACATGGTGTTCGTTATGGATAATCCGTGGCGAGCACAGAAGTCCAATAACAGAACACTGCTCGGGTTCTGATCGGGGGAGCTGTTCCTCCCAATCACCCCTTCCAGGTCTCACTGTCATTGCCCACGTGAGCATTGAAGTCCCTCAGCAGAACGATGGAGTCCCCAGCGGGAGCGCTCTCCAGCACCTTTTCCAAGGACTCCAAAAAGGGTGTGTACTCCGAACTGCTGTTTGGTGCATATGCACAAACAACAGTCAGGACCTGTCCCCCCCACCCAAAGGCGGAGGGAAGCTACCCTCTCGTCCACCGGGGTGAACCCCAATGTACAGGCGCCGAGCCGGGGGGCAATAACTATACCCACACCTGTTCACCGCCTCTCACCGCTGCCAACTCCAGAGTGGAAGAGAGTCCAACCCCTTTCAAGAGGACTGGTACCAGAGCCCAAGCTGTGTGTGGAGGCAAGCCCGACTATATTTAGTCGGAACCTCTCGGCCTCACACACCAGCTCAGGCTCCTGCCCTGCCAGAGACGTGACATTCCACGTTCCTAGAGCCAGCTTCTAAGGCCGGGGATCGCATCGCCAAGGTCCCCGCCCAGCTCACACTGCACCCGACCCCTATGACCCCTCCCACAGGTGGTGAGCCCACGGGAAGGGGGACCCACGTTACCCTTTCGGTCTGCGCCCGACCGGGCCCGATGGGTGCAGGCTCGGCCACCAGGTGCTCACCTTCGAGCCCCACCTTCAGGCCTGGCTCCAGAGGGGGGCCCCAGTGACACGTGTCCGGGCAAGGCAAACCCATGTCCATTTATTTTGTTCGTCATTGGGGCTTTTGGAGCCGTGCTTTGTCAGGTCCCTCACCTAGGACCTGTTTTCCATGGGTGACCCTACCAGGGGCGGGAAGCCCCAGACAACTTAGCTCCTAGGATCATTGGGACACACAAACCCGTTCACCGCGATAAGGTGACAGCTCAAGGAGGGGGTGTAGGATTTTAATGATAATTATTCTGTAGTGTAGCCAGAAGCAAGCGTACCGGTACTTCTGCATGTGTTTGCCTATTTTCTGGCAAACACATGCAGAAGTACCGGTACTAAAAATACATGGTATTGTTTCATGTTTCAAAATGAAATATTAATTTCTGCCATTGTAATCCTTTTACACCATCAGCACCATCTGAAGAAGATGGAAGGCCGCCGCCTGGACTATGACTATAAAAAGAAACGTCAGGGTAAAATTCAAGACGAGGAGATCAGGCAGTCCCTGGAGAAGTTCCATGAGTCCAAAGACATGGCTGAGAGTTCCATGTACAACCTGCTGGAGACTGATGTGTGTGGCCAGTTGACTGATTTATGGTTGTACAGATGGCACATATTTGTTTACACAAAATACTTTTTCATGTTGCTCAGTTGCTAAATTTCACATTGCTGTCCTATACCTGCACTTCAGCAAACTAAACAAATAACTCCACGCTGTGAAGTTTTTCTTTTTTGTTCCCCCCTCCCCATTGAGTTGTTACATTTTCCTCTGTCAGGTACAATGGTGTGAGAAAGTGTTTTCCCACTTCCT
This sequence comes from Phycodurus eques, assembly GCF_024500275.1. Classification (NCBI taxonomy): domain Eukaryota; kingdom Metazoa; phylum Chordata; class Actinopteri; order Syngnathiformes; family Syngnathidae; genus Phycodurus; species Phycodurus eques. The sequence continues at coordinate 13,710,252 of NC_084537.1, forward strand.
GGTTACTTATTTTTTCGCATGTTTGTCACACTTAAACGTTTCCCATCATCAGATAAATTTGAATATTAGTCAGTAACAACACAAGTAAACAGAAAATGCATTGTTTTTATTAAGGGAGAAAAAAAATATCCAAACCTACATTGTCATGTGAAAAAGTGATTGCCCCCTAAACCTAATAACTGGTTGGGCCTCCTTAGCGGCAACAACTGCAATCAATCGTTTGCGATAACCTGCAATGAGACTCTTACAGTGTTGTGGAGAAATTTTGGCCCCCTCATCTTTGCAGAATTGTTGTAATTCAGCTACATTGGAGGGTTTTCGATCATGAACCGCCTTTTTACGGTCATGCCACAGCATCATAATAGGATTCCGTTCAATACTTTGACTAGGCCACTCCAAAGTGGTTTGTTTTGGTTTTTCAGCCATTCAGAGGTAGACTTGCTGGTGTGCGTTGGATCATTGGCCTGCTGCAGAACCCAGGTTTGTTTCAGCTTAAGGTCACAAACAAGGCCAGAAATTCTCCTTCAGAATTTTTTGGTAGATTGGTTCCATTTATTACAGCAAGACTTCCAGGTCCAGAAGGAGCAAAACAGCCTCAGACCACCACACTACCACCACCATATTTTACTGGTGGTATGATGTTCTTTTTCTAAAATGCGGTGTTACTGATACTCCAATGTAATAAGACACACACCTTCCAAAAAGTTCAACTTTTGTCTTGTCAGACCACAGAGTATTTTCCCAAAAGTCTTTGGCATCATCAAGATGTCTTCTGGCAGAATTGAGACGAGCTATAATGTTCTTTTGCTCAACAGTGGTTTTCGTCAGGGCCATTTTTTCCTCCTGTCTCTTTCTTATGGTGGAGTCATGAACGCTGACCTTAACTGAGACCTTCAGTTCTTTGGATGTTGTTGTGGTGTCTTTTGTGACCTCTTGGATGAGTCGTCGCTGCGCTCTTAGGTTAATTTTGGTCGGCCGGCCACTCCTGGAAAGGTTCACCACTGTTCTGTGTTTTTGCCATTTGTGGATGATGGCACTCACTGTGATTCGCTGGGGTCTGGAAGCTTTAGAAATGGCTTTAGAACCTTTTCCAAACTCTTATTACTTTCTCATTTGTTCCTGCATTTATTTCTCTCTGCATGATATCTAGCTTTTGAGGATTTTTTTGTTTGTTTTGGGTCTACATTTTGTCAGGCGGTCCTTTTTAAGTGATTTCTTGATTGAGAACAGGTGTGGCAGTATCAGGCCTGGGTGTGGCTAGAGAAATTGAACTCTGGTATGATAAACCACAGTTATGCTTTATCGGGGGGCAATTACTTGTTCACACACGGCCATGTAGGTTTGGATTTTTTTCATAATATCCCTCATTTAAAAACTGCATTTTGTGTTTACTTGTGTTGTCTTCGACGAATTAAATTTGTTTGATGAGATACATTAAATTGTGATAAACATGCAAAAAATTATTTTTTTATCAAGAAGGGGCCAAATACCACTGTATGTCCATGCATTTAGTGTTTGCCAGCTGTTGTGTCTAATATGCTCTGCTTTTTTGTTTTGTTTCGTTTCTGACAACAACTGACTTAGTTGCTTTTTTTTTTTTTCTTCTCCCCCCCCCCCAAGGGCTGGGTTTTGAGACACGACGAGAAAAAAAATTGTACTACCTTTTTTTAATTTTTGTAATTGTTCTGTAGGTGGAACAGGTGAGCCAGCTGGCATCTTTTGTGGAATCCATGCTGCAGTACCACAGAAGCGCCACAGAGATTCTGGAGGAACTTTCTGCCGATTTGACGAAAAGGTCAGTTCGGCTTGGTGACTATTTGTGGACCTTGACGTGCTACGCATAATTTAGCAGGACATCTTATTTTACCAGTTAATTAAAAGTAGTGAATACAAAGTTGATCAAATATAATTCCTTTTTCTTGATCAGTAGATATTTTGATTATTATGTTTGGTTATGAAACAGCATTCTTCTACCATGATTTAACAGTGCTGTGATGTTTCTGTAGCATGTAACTAGTGTGAATCAATTGTAAATAACCAGCATTAAAATGATTGTTACTGTTTACATTTCATGCAGGGTGAACGAATGTCAGTCGCAACCAAGGCGCGAGTACAGACCCAAACCCAGACAGAGCTTTGACTATGGAGAGCCTGAGCAGTCCAATGGAGGTTACTCACCCGCTGCAACAAGCCCTCCAGCTTACTCCCCAGGTAAATTTGCATATAGACAGTGTTTCCCTGCAAATTGTGGTTCATAGTCTATGGGTTTTTACTAGACTTTACACCGATCTGATCAGCCTGATCGGTATCGGCCGATAATTAACATTTCATGCTGATCGGCTTTGTCATAATTCGCCGATCCGATCAATGACGTCATTGATCAGCTCCGCAAAAGACATTTACTCCGTGTTGCCATTGTGTACAGTCTATTTGAATCCAAAAACAAGTTTATTTTTAGCCTTGTCGTGTGTCTTTTGATGTAGTACTGTAAATATCTGACCACCAATAGTTATTTTTTTAAAAACATGTCGGCGGTGTGGGACAACACGTAATGTCTGGATCAGACTACAAGACAAATTTGGTCTTTTACGATTGCACTATGTCAGACTACTGCTACTACTACTATTAATTTGTTTATTTTTACATAATATGGGCTTCCAGCTTCTAAAACCCACAAAATCAGGAATTCAAACAAATTTAATACTGTGAACAAATCACCATTCTCAGTTTAGAATTTAGGGTCACGTTAAATCAATCAAAATGTGGTACTTTCAAAACAATATGTTAATCTTCAATACTCGGTCTTTTGCTGGTGCATCTTCTCCTGCCACAGTTTGTGCTTCCACTAGACTTTCCATTGATATGTTTGGACACAACACTCTGTGAACACCCAGCCTCCTTAGCTATGAACTTTAGTGGCGTACCCATCCTGTGGAGGGTATCAATGATGGTCTTCTGGCCAGTTGTCAAGTCTGCAGTCTTCCCCAACTGAGGCAATTGAACTAAACTGAAGCAATTTAATGACACCTGGGGATACCTGTGCAGGTGCTTTGAGTTTAGTGGATGATTAGTGTCTGACACTATTTATGTCCTGCAAAATTTGGGCGGTTTCTTCACAATATTAAAACATTTTTTAATTCCTGATTTTGTGGGCGGCACGGTGGACGACTGGTTAGAGTGTCTGCCTCACAGTTTTGACGACCGGGGTTCAATCCCCGGCCCCGCCTGTGTGGAGTTTGCATGTTCTCCCCGTGCCTGCGTGGGTTTTCTCCGGGCACTCCGGTTTCCTCCCACATCCCAAAAACATGCATGGTAGGAAAATTTACAACTCTAAATTGCCCATAGGTGTGCATGTGAGTGTGAATGGTTGTTTGTTTATATGTGCCCTGCGATTGGCTGGCAACCAGTTCAGGGTGTACCCCGCCTCCTGCCCGATGATAGCTGGGATAGGCTCCAGTACCCCCGCGACCCTAGTGAGGAGAAGCGGCTCAGAAAATGGATGGATGGATGATTTTGTGGGTTTTATGAGCTGGAAACCCAAATTATGTCAAAATTAACAAATAAATACTGTAATTTATCGTGTATAATAAGAATTTATTTCCCCAAAAAATTGTCAAAAGTCAATAGTGCGCATTATACATAGGGGCAAATGGAAAACATTTTATAAATGTATGCCACCATCTAGTGTTTATGAAAAAGCTGTACACTTTCATTCAAAAATGCCACCACCACCTAGTGGTTATAATAAAAAGAAAGTGTAGCCTACACTTTCATTCCAATATGACAGGGGTACGTATGACTGCATATATGTACAGTTGTGCCCATAAGTTTACATACTCTGTCAGAATTTGTGAAATATTTTTTTTTTTTAATATGACTGATGACTGAACAACAACCATAATTAATTTCTTTATGGTTATGTTTTGTTTAATGAGCATGCTTTTCTGGAATGCTTGACCGTTTAATTTGAATCCCATTCAAATAAAATTAAATGTTTCGCCTGGTCCATGTTTTCTTTAAAGAATTGTACCCATCTTACAAATTCTGCCTGGGTAAACAAACATATGAGCACAACTGTGTGTTTTCTAATTTACTAAATAAAAGTAGGGCTGTGTATTTCAAAATAACAGCAAGTAAATTAAAAAAAGGATTACGTGTTCAAATAAAGTGCTTAACTTCAGAATAATTATTTGAAAAAAACTAACAAAATACAAATACTTCATGTTTTGATCATATGGGTAGAAGCAAAATCATGCATTGTAAAAATGCCTTATACATTGGTAGAAGGGTTTTCCAGAATTTTGAGGTCAACTTTGGGGGTGCGTATTATACATTGGTGTGCATTATACGCGAGGAATTACGGTACTTAAAATTTTTAAATTGTGGGCCTTGAATCTATAATGTATGAAAGTTTAACATTTTTAATGGAATTATGGAAATAAACTTTTCCATGATATTAATTTTTTTTGGGAAAGGGTCTGTATGTTCTTACAAATTCAGAACCTCATCAGACCATGCGTAGGTACAAATGATCAATTTTAGAAAAAACGTCACACATGCACTTTTTACCAGAGATGCACAACGTGTTGAAATTACATTTGATTTGTACGAACTAAAGTAGTAATTTGCTAAAGAGTATACTAAATAACTGTGAAATGGACACGTCTGTGCCGTTCATATACTTACAATGACCTCACACCACCCACCTGGCTCCTCCTCTTAAAGGCACATGCATATACACAAACACTACAGTACGTCAGTAATTTTTGTGCATATTATGCTTGTGATTTGTTTTGTGTTCAAATATGTGTTTTAACAAGTTTACGTGTTCAAAGCAAGTGGGACAGATAACTATTGTGATTCCACTCATGAGTGATGTGTCTTTCCCTTTCCAACATGAACAATATCCAGGTCAGTTCTTCCCAAGAACATCCATCAAGAACAGAGCGTGTGAGTGAGCCAGAAGATGGGAAACCCATATTAATTGTGCTCCCTCTGTTGCACATTTGAGAGGCAAAATATTGCACGTCTAAGGGATTTGGAAGCAGTTCCACTAACATTGTTGAAGGGTGCTGTGGGGTCCCCTGCATTTAATCGGTCTGGGCGACACAAAAAGATGGGTTTTGTCAAATGGGGACCTATATAAGGCTGCAGATACATATAATCCTTAGTAAACCACCCTCCTCATTATTGTTTTTCAAGATATCTTTATTTTTGTTGGGTTGTATATATCTGACAGCCTTTTTACTAGAAACTGTTTTTTCCCCTCATCACTTCATGATTACTGTAGCAAAACCTCCACCAAGGCAGAAAAAGGTCTTCTATAAAATAAAATAAACAGCTTTGCTCAAGGTGCTCCAGTTCCAAGTTTAGCAAAATGAATTTAAGCCTGGTCTGATGACCTCTGACAGAGCTATTAGTGTCTGATATGTTATATATGTTAAATGGGATTGCTACCAGTATGAATCAGACACTATAAAATTTGGTTTCACATTACAACTCCTGATCCTGGAGAACAAATTCCCTTCCAATGATGGTCTAGTTTTGACTACCAAATTCAAATTTAAATACCAGATTTTTGGGTTGGGTGGGTGTTTTTTATTTTTATTTTTTTTGCTTAATTCGCTTTTAAGCCAAAGCCTGAACACATACTTGATGGAGGTAACGATAAAATGTTTATTACATTGTCACTGACAAGCTTCAGACAGTTTCACTTACAGCATTGCAGATTATAATTTCTATGGCTTCCAGACTTCTATACGCCTGGTGAAAAATATGCCCCTCACGCACAACTTGTAATGAAATGTTATCCTAGTGTTTACTAATCAAATTAAAGGGGGAAACTCAAAGCATTCCTCTGCCTCACATTGTTCCACTTTCTCCCGTTTCAGCGGCCGAGCCATGCTGTAAGGCGCTGTACGACTTTGACCCCGAGAATGAGAACGAGCTGGGCTTCCGCGAGGGGGACACTATCACCTTGGTCAGTTACATTGACGAGAACTGGTTAGAGGGAAAGCTTCGTGGCAAGACAGGATACTTCCCCAACAACTATGTCGAAGTGATTGTTCCACTGTCAGAATGAACACAATGCGGCATGATAAAATGGGGAATGTAAGCGGGAGGATTGTGCACAAAGCAACATGTTTGTGAGAAAAATAAGCATCTCATGAGGGCTCATTTTGCTATCCTTCATCATTTGGTCAAAAAGCATTGTGTAATTTTTCACAGATTTCATTCAGTTTTTCAAAAGAAGGACCAAAGGCTTTTAAGTTAGAAAACTGTCAGTGTAATGTTTGGGTGCATTTACTGCACTCCCCAGTCTTCGACCTGTAATGTACCTGTGCACTTTTTACACAAGTCTATTATCACTTGAGAGAAATCTATCAGGAAGCTTTCCCAACACTAATAAGTGCACTCATTTTAGTCATATATTCACTATGCAATTAGAATCCCTTTTTGTTATTATTGTACACTAAACACGTTTTCTTTTTAGTTTTTTTTCCCCTTCTCCCCTGCTGGAGTTGTTATAAAGGTCAGCTCTCTTTTAGCCAATCCAGTACTGCCACCTACTGTTGTTCACGTAGACTAACCCAGTGTTTCCCAACCATTATTGAGCCATGACGTGCAATATCAATGGCTGAAACGTAACATCTCCGATCTGAAAAATGTCCTTTTTTGTTTTGGAAACTAAAAAAATATACTTGTTTTCTTGAATAATGCTAGTTGTAGAGATCCTGTTTATCAAGTCGAAAATCCCACAGATAGGGGGTTTTGCATCTTGGCCATTTATATCTCACGGCATATCACCAAACAAAATGTCACAAATGGTGTATATGTACACCTAAATAATAATGGAGACACCGTTCTTGTTGGAGAATATTTATTTTTTCTGCCTGTCACTATATTGCAGTGGCATAGAATGATGAACAAAGAAACATTGTTTTTAGTAAATAAATAATTTCCCGTGGCACCGTGGTTGGGAATCACTGGACTAAGCTACAGTTGATGTCACTTTATGGGAGCACTAATGATATTTCTTGGATGTATAATCCAAACAAAACTGAGCTTTTATTTACCAAAAGAACACCTAACAGGTCATGTTTAATGCATTTTAAATGCACTAATTGTACGATTTGTCACAGCTCTAGCATTGTTCTTTTGCACTCTACTTCCCCCCCATATTTAAGATGATACCTAACCGGTTCCGTTTAACACTAATAAAAAGGAAGTGCATCCATCCATTTTCTCTAACGCTTATCCCCAATAGGGTTGCGAGCGCTGCAAAATTAAGTAAGAGTTTCGCTATTTTTTTTGTCTAATGTACCCCAACCATGGATAATATATAGGTGGTGAAAGTGTAAAACCAAGGCCTTAAACATCTTTGCTTCATCTCCTTTACTCAGGCTTGATTGATGCTGCTGGCAGTGTCGCTTATGTTTTTCAGGCGCCGAGCCAACTGTGTGTCAGTGAATTGTTTGCCTGTGATTTGTTTTTGTCAAGATGCTGGACGAACCATAACCTTTTTCTATTTTAACCTTGAATTGGAAGCATGTAAATTGCTCTGTGTATTGTGTCAAACTGCACCAGACCTGACTGATAATGCATAACCCATCTATTGTACATGGAGTTGACCAACTTCAGCAAGCCCGAGACACAATGCCTGTTTTCATTTTGAATTACAAGCAGGCTATGAATTGTGATGGGCCGCTCAATTCCCCAAAATGCAGTATTTCACCACCCCACTCGACTCTGCCGTCACTGTTTAAACCTTGAGTGGAAAAGACAGTTTTTTTCAGGAGGAAAGACACAGCAGTGGATTATGCACCCCCTCGTCTTTATTCACCACCTGCCCCCAGTGACCCTGCCCCCATCCCAATCCCTTGGTGCCTTTTGGAGCTCTGGTTCATCCCTGGAATAATCTTGTGGCTTTATATGCATCTAAATGTTATGTTTGCATTCCTCTTGATGCCGTTCGTCTTATTTAAGAGGGTTGTTGGCGGGTGATGTCTGTGCAGAGGAATAACTACAGTACATGGTTCAGGTGTGTGTTTACATGCCTCATGACACTAAATCAAAGCAATTGTGGAGGGGGCTTATCTTGGATAATATTGAAGATGAATAATGACTAGGAACAAAGGACTTCAACTTGTGGGCTTCTTTGTCGTGGTTTTATAGAGGCTGCAACTGGCCTTTACTACAACACTAAATTCCAAAAGTTATTAAATGTTGCACCATTAATGAAGGATGTTTTTTTTTTTTATTGTATTTATTGTTTTTAAATATATATCATACTTTATGTTCTGTGTCAAAATATAACCTCTTTGCATGCGTCCTTATTTCTAATATCTGTCTTAAACGTCTTTCGTTGACTGTGACGCATTGGGAGACTAAAAGTGGGATTATCCTGGATTATTTTGAGGATATGTGGATTACCTCTTTATGATGTTTAATTTTTGTTAATTTTATGTATTATATGTAAAAGGGGATGGATGCTGTCTTATTTGCTTATTCAAATAAATATTGTCATACTGAATACCTGTTTCATGGGAACATGTTTTAAAGCATTACATAATTTTGTTTTGTGTAACGAGCAGCATGGTGTATAGTAGTTGGCACATCTGCCGCAAAGTCTGAGGTTTAAGGTTAAAATATCTGCTCTGGCCTTCCTGTGTGTAGTTTGCGTGTTCTCCATGTTTTGTTTTTCAAAAACATGGCTGTTAGGTTTATTATAGACTCTAAATTGTACATAGTTGTTAGTGTGAATGCTTGTTTATTTGTGTTATATTTACTCCTAGTGGCTTGCTGGTAAACATTTAAATTAGTGATGCCTCAGTTGTCACATTTGGTTAGTCCAGGCCAGCGTGGTGAATATGTGTTTAGCACATGTACCTCGCAATTCTGAGGTTTGCATTACGAATCTTTGGTCTGACCTTCCTATGTGGAATTTGAATGTTCTTCGGGTACTGCGGCTTCCTCTTACATTCCGAAAACAAGGATGAAGACATTAAATCAGTGGTGTCCAAACTACGGCCTAAGGGCCATTTGCAGTCCACCATCTGTTTATTTTATTTATTTTTTCCAGCTCACGGCATAAACTATATTAAGTGATGCAGCCCCAAAATTGTACTACAGTACTTTTTTTCAATGACCCTTCTAGAGAAGAACAGAAAATAGCGTGAATTCACATTGTTTGCGCCACTTTCTCTCTCTCTCTCTCTCTCTCTCTCTCTCTCTCTCTCTCTCTCTCTCTCTCTCTCTCTCTCTCACTTTTGTGTGTGTGTATATACGTGTATATATGTGTATATACGTGTATGTATGTGTATATACGTGTGTGTATATATATATATATTTGTACATATATATATGCATGTATATATATATATATGTATATATATATATATATATGCATATATATGTATACATGTGTGTGTATATATATATATATGTGTATATATATATATATGTATACATGTGTGTATATATATATATATGTGTATATGTATATATATATATATATATATATATGTGTATATATATATATGTGTATATATATATATATACATATATATATATATGTGTATATATATATATGTATATATTTATATATATATATATGTGTGTATATATATATATGTATATATATATATGTGTGTATATATATATATATATATGTGTGTGTATATATATATATATATGTGTGTGTATATATATATATATATATATATATATATATATATGTGTATATATATATATGTATATATTTATATATATATGTGTATATATATATATGTATATATATATATGTGTGTAAATGTGTACATATATGTGTGTATATGTGTGTACAACTGAGGCCCGCAGTTCTTTGGATGTTGTTGGGGGGTCTTTTGTGACCTCGGATGATTCTGTGCTACACTCCTGGGAAGGTTCACCCCAGTTGTATTTCGTAAACTGAAGGTTCACCCCCAGTTTTTTGGATAATGGCTCTCACTGTGATTCGCTGGAGTCCCAAAGCTTTAAAAATGGCTTTATAACATTTTCCACACGAAAAGATCTCAGTTACTTTCTTTTTCATTTGTTCCTGCATTTCTTTAGCTCTCTGCATGATATCTAACATTTGAGGATTTTTTTGGGTCTACTTCACTTTGTCAGGCAGGTCCTATTTAAGTGATTTCTTGATTGAGAACGGTTGTGGCATTATCAGGCCTGGGTGTGGCTAGAGAAATTGAACTCGGCTATGTTTTAAGGGTGGGGGCAATTACTTTCACACAGGGCCGTGTAGGTTCTGATTTTGTTTTTCTCCCTTAATAAAAGTTTTAAAAAACAAAAACTGCATTTTGTATTTACTTGTGGTGTCTTTGACTAATACTTAAATGTTTCCCATCATCAAACTAATTTAAGTGTGACAAACATGCAAAAAAGTAAGAAATCAGGAAGGGGGCAAACACTTTTTCACACCACTGTATCTTCTGGTGCCAGTCACGAAACTTTTCTGACAGTCTAAGTCCAGGAGGCAGGGATAGGCTTAGCCGTCATTTTAAAGAGGAATAGTCGTTGAAAAAATTAAATGGAAGGGTTGATGTAATGTGGAACACGAGACCCAAAAAATATAAACAATCATGCACAACATGTAATCTGCCGTTATCTTTATACGAGTTTATGGGTTCTGCCAATTTGCAATTAGGTGTCAGTTGTCCACAAAGCATCACAATAATTTGGACATCAACCAATGTACAATCTGCACAGTGCAACCCCCACCCAGACACAGTATGCTTCACAAGCCAGCTGTTGGCTTATTGCCACAGCAGCATCTCATCGGTAGAAGGCGTGTCCCTTGCCCGGATTGCTCTGTGCGCCCCTTTGTCCTGTGGTGCTGTTGGCGGTGTCGTGGTGGTGCTCGGCCAGCGACACTAATGGCGGCTGCACCCGTCAGGCAGCGCCCTGGGCTGGGGGGAACCCGCGCCCAGCTCCCGCCCTGTTACTACGAAGGCTACCTGGAGAAGCGAGGACCCAAAGAAAAGGTAGGTTCCTCCGGCGTTCGTGCCGGTGCGTCCCGACGAGCTATTAACTTCCCTGTTGTGCGGGAATGGGCGAGGCGAGTGAACGTTGGTACCTGCAGAGATTTTCTTCTTGTTTTGCCACTTCTCAGTTTTCAGTATGTCGAGCTTTTAGATCCGCTTTTTACGAAACAAGCGCCTTATTGTCTTCTCAGTGGGTTAAAATGTCAGCTTTATTGGAGGGATGCCACATCGGGTGTGTTTTCTAGGAAAATGTTGTAGCCATAGTAACAGTACTCCCTTATGTGTCTTTTCAGTATCTTTTAACTTGTATTGAAATGTTGAAGCATATCTATCTTTCTATGAATGCTGATGACACAAAAGAGGATATCACGCCCTCAGGGTTTTCCCAGGCTCTCATTAAGATTTGTTTTCATTTTATTTTTTTACCGCAGGCTAGGACTTGTCATTTGAGCCAGGCTCAGGTGCAGGCTAATGCAGTGGTCCACTGACAGCAGCTGCTGCCCACCTACCATCCATCTCATTGGCAGGAAATGAGATGCAGTGGTGTCTTGCGATACGAGCCCGTGGTCCCGTGGTCACGCTCATAACTCAAAACACTCATAACTCGTATCTTTTCCCATTGAAATGAATGGAAATACCGTTACCAGTCCAGCCTTTCACCAAAAATAAATACATTTTCATGTGTATTTTAATAAGCGGCACGGTGGACGACTGGTTAGAGCGTCTGCCTCACAGTTCTGAGGACCCGGGTTCAATCCCTGGCCCCGCCTGTGTGGAGTTTGCATGTTCTCCCCGCGCCTGCGTGGGTTTTCTCCGGACACTCCGGTTTCCTCCCACATCCCAATAACATGCATGGTAGGTTAATTGACAACTCTAAAGTGCCCGTAGGTGTGAATGTGAGTGCGAATGGTTGTTTGTATGTGCCCTGCGATTGGCTGGGAACCAGTTCAGGGTGTACCCCGCCTCCTGCCCGATGATGGCTGGGATAGGCTCCAGCACGCCCGCGACCCTTGTGAAGAGAAGCGGCTCAGAAAATGGATGGATGGATGTATTATATAATACATTAATAATAATAGTTTATTTTTTAAATGCACTAATGACATGATTAAATAGATTTAAACAGTTGTCACACTGTCACTCAAGTAAGTGTACATACTGTCCATTGAGATGTCTCATCTCCCCTCAGCGCATCGGTTCAGCATTAATATTAGTCGTTCTTTGCAGAGGATTAAGGATATATGACTGAGTACTGTTATAATGTCTATCCACATCTGTTGCTGCACCATTAGCATTCAATCTGTTGCTGAAAGGGTTTAGCACCGCAACATAGATGCTATTTAGTGTTAAGGTACCTGACTGAGTGGCTAAGCTATGTGGTTGTTTTAAATACACAAGGTATAATTCTTTGTTTAGTTTGACAGTACACTTTAACTCGAAGTGGCAATGAATTGTTTCCTTTTTTTTTTTGAAGAACAGTTCACTATTTGCCAAAGTGCTTATTGTTGAATTCACTGCTACCTGCGCTCGTATCTCAAGTATGCGCTTGCGAGTCAAAGAGAAAAATCGGCCACAACAGCTCATATCTTTACAAAAAAAAAACCTCATAAGTCGAGTCACTTGTATCGCAAAGCAAGTACGTGGCTGAAGAAAAAAAACACGAAGCAGATGCTACACTTTTTTTTCTTTGTTACAGGCACCCAGGCGTCTGTGGACATGTCTGTGTGGCAATGCGTTGTATTTTTTCAATAATTCCAAGGACACTCATGTAAGTATGATGTAGTCGACGTGATGGTGGGTAAAGTCGCTTTGAGATCTCAAAATTATGTATAATTTGTGTGTATTGTATAGTATGTTGAGAAGCTGGACCTCAGCGGGTTTGTGTCCCTAAAGGATGACTGCAGCCGGGACAGAAATTTGGAAGCAGCCAGACTCATCCTACGCATGAAGGACGGAGAAACCAAAATAACAGTAATCTCTTAGTTTGCACACCCGTATGGATTCGGCACTTCCTTGGAATCCAACAGACCCTGCAAAGACACGCAACGCGATGATAATACAGTGGTGCCCTGAGATACGAGTTTGATTTGTTACATGACCACACTCGTAACTCAAATCATATTTTCCCATTGAAATAAACTCCAGCCTCGCAAAACTTTTTTTTTTTTGGTGGTAATGTTTTTTGTTTTTGTTTTTTAATAAGGAAAATAGCACTCTTTAAAGTACTAAAAAAAAAACATACAGTAATGACACAATTAAATAGAATGTAAAAAATTTAGCAGTTGTTGACTCATTTTTCATTTCAATTCAAAGGATATTGTGCTGTTCCTGGTGTGCAGGGCTTGGCCCCACTTGGGGGCAGTATAATACAGATATACTGCATCATGGAGACGGTCGCTCGTAAGTAATCTGCAGTAATATTAGTCGTTCTTCAGAGGATAAAGAATATATGTCTACTTGTATTGTTTTACTTTCTGTCTACGTGTGCTGCTCCATGGTTTGTGTTCAAAATATCCATTGCTTAAAGGGTTATGACACTGTGCCACCAATGCCGTTCGTCAGCCCTTCTATAGCATTTTGCATTGTTTGTTAGCATTAAGATAACACTATAACACTATACAGATAATACTTTTCTAAGGCAAGCTATGTATTTGTTTTAAATGCAATTCTTTTTGATTTATGTTTAGTTTGAAAGTAAACTTAAACTGGTAGTGGCAATAAAGATTGAAGCCTATTTTTAAGACTTGTTTACTATCTGACAAACTGCTGCCTGTGAAACAATTTGAGTTGAGTTCATTGCCACAATACAGCGCTCGTATCGCAAATTCTTGCTCGCAAGTCAAAGCAAAAAATAAAAAGTCGAACAACGACTCGTATCTCGAAAAAATTCATAGGCCGTATCTCAAGGCACCACTGTACATGTATTAACGACACACAGCTGTCATAGAAGTAAAAAGAAGTGAACTTCTGTATTAGTAAAATGAAGAAAAACTACCTATCCGTTGAAGACACCTGGCACGTAATGGAGAGGGAGCAGGAACATGTCACCATGTAGTGTTCTATAGGTACTGCTGAATTTATAGTAAACCCTGGTTCTGTGTTCCGCATATGTCAATAGGTGGAATCACAAAAGAGCCATAGAAAAAGCATAAACATAATTTGTTCTTTAGTTGCTCCCTAAGATGATGTCTCACAAGATTTGCTGATGTCTTGTGTGAATTTTGAGGCTTTTTTTTTTTTCTCAACATAAAGAAGTACTTTTCTTGGGGCGTTAAACATTGGAAGTTACACTATTTTTTTCTAGGCACCCAACCTGGAATCAAGGGAGTTGTGGAAGGGTTTTCTCTACTCTGTCATCGATGTAAATATCTATTTTCCCACTTGTCTTTTTTTTTATTTTATTTTTTTTTACAGCCTATCTGTATTATTCCATCCTGTAACACGTTTTCTCCCTCTCATTCCTAGCTGAATGTACCATCAAGTCTCACATTGCTGCCTGGCCAGCTCCAAATGCTGAAGGAGGTTGTGGACAAAGAAAGGTCCAGGCGGAGAAGTCGCACCCCCACACGAGCACCTCCTTCACCTCTCTCTGTCCCTTTAGTGGGAGAGATCCCCCCGTAGGTTTTCCCTATACGCTCTACAATATAATTAGCTTCAATTCAAGGATAGCAGTGCTAGATTTTGTCCCATACACACCGTTTTGCCCTTTGACCTCACTAGATTGTGCCTGTGTAGCTACAGCAGTGGTTCTCAAAGTGAGGTCCAGGGTCAGCAAACTAATCAGTAATAAATTATGTCATATAATAAAAATTTTTGTCCATACCTTTATATATGGCGACCGGCACTCCAATAAAACAAACATAATAAAGCAATAACTGTTCCCTACCTTATCTTTGGCCCTATAAAAAGCGCTGATATGATTGTGACGAAGCACGTAAATCAGACATTCCTGTACGTGCGCAGCATTTCTAACTCTCACACTCTTTTATTGTTTAGGCAAGGTGACCTTGGCAAAATATGTGTGGCTTGGAAGCATATACCGGTCATCAAAGGTCTCCATTATGTTGATAAATCACTACTTTTTGCAACCTACAAATGGACATCACGTCTTTGGCAATGTTGAGTGCAATTGACTGTGTGATTGTGACTGGACTTCTTTCTTGTATGCGCAAAACTGTGGAAACAATTTTGCTCATGTCTGTTTATGAGCAGGAATTTTACTCGTCAGTCGCTAAATGTAGCAACTAGGTGCTGCAGCTATCGAATATTTTTACAATCAAATATTCTACTGATTTTCCCATTGAGTAATTGGATAAAAACTGATTTTGCATTATTAAACAACAACACTAATGCAAAATGCACATATGAGGTGCAGTTATTATTTTTTTGTCCACTTGAGGTCGCTGTTGTTACATTTTACACTGTAGTTTCTGGGACTTTGAATGTGTTTGGCCTGAACTGGTGAGTGATGTTTGCGTCAGCGAATGAGAGTGCAATTGGCAGTTGTTTGCTCAGGTTAGCCAATCTGCACGTTGAGTGCCTGGGCGTCAGTTGTGGCCATAGCAGCTTGTGTATGAATGTAGTACGTTATTTTCTTTAGTTACCGTTTGTTCGATAAAGAGATTGAAAATGTACCCGCGGCTGTGTCTATCCTAGACCACTTGTGGGGACATTACGATGTGTTCTAACCCAGTGGTGGGAAGCTATGTATATTAGATTAGTTAACCTTGATACGTTTCACTGTGTTGGCAATTGCAGACGTGCTGTTTTAGTATGCAAGTGCTGCTTTGCAGCACACACATGCTATTGTAAAATAGCTCCTATCTTTTCGCAGCTATGTTGTCAGAGTAAGCAGTGCATATCAGGTAGTGATGATAGATAAATATTTAATTTTATTTAATTTTATTCAATTGAATTTGCTTAAATTCCTTTGTATTAAAAAGGTCAAGAATATTTGACATTAACAAATAATTCCAATTGTATTTAGGGTTTAACATGCTAGTTATGTTTAACGGTGTTATGATTCACCTAAAGCCAGAAAGTTTGAGAATCCCTAACCCTTAAGTTATGGCTGGTGTGTGTATGATATTAGTGCGGTGAGTTTATCAACATGTGCGGTTGGGTGTGGGCGCAGGTGTTTTCGCCCAGTGTCACGAACTGAAGCCGAAGTCCTCTTGGAGAGACACCCAGATTGTGGCAACATGCTGCTGCGTCCCGGAAGAGATGGAAGCTCATTGGCTGTGACCACCCGCCAGGACCTCAACGGGTAAACGTCTGCCGTTCAAACATTAACTTCCAATTTGAACATCTCAGTGCTTCAGATTTGTCCTTTTGTGCTCCATCCAGATCTGTGTTCAGACATTACAGAGTAACACAGAGGGACCAGGGTGGATATGTGATTGATGTTGAAAATCCAGTAAGTTGAACTTTTCATAAATGCCAAATTGTAACAACACGTCTGATTAAATTGTTCGTTACTTGCTAATCAGTAGTTCTCCAAGTGCGGTACGAGTAGCACTAACCATACATGGGTTCCCTCTAGTGGTAGGCAAAAGTATCACTGAATTAAATGTTCAAAAAGTGCATAATTTTACAGTGGCTTAAACCTTTTTTAATCCAGTACAGTACATTTATTAAGTACAGTTCAGTTGTATTTAATTTTTAAGTATAATACATTTGTAATGAGAGACCTTTTTTTGACGTGGTACTTAGTGTAAAGAGTTTGAGTGCCACTGCTTTGATCATATTTATTTAATGGATATGTTATAGGAGAAAACTTACTCGTACTTGGAGGACTATCACGGTTTCTCACAAAAAAATATCCCTGCAAAAGAATTTCGATACTGAGGAAATATTAATATAATACAGTATATATACACATACTGTAATATTGTGTATATAATTTCAATATATATCTAAATCTGTACACTACAAGCGACGAGCAAAAAATAAATAACAAGGGCGAAACATTTTTAAATGATAAAGTACAAATAATAAATGCAGAATACAAAATTGTGTATTTTATTTTTGACCAAATTTGCCATCCTGATGACATGTAACACAATGATATCATATCTTGAATATTTTTGTTCAAAAAGCAATAAAATCCTGCTACACCCACTATATGCTAGCCATATCATAATATACTTTTTTTTTTTTTTTAAATATTATGTACAGTAAATACAAATTAGGGACTAGAATTGTGGTTTAACACATCTTCACTCACAATCTAGAAATAGTAAGAATTTTACATCATGCATACAGTCGAGTACTTTTTTTTTTTACTTTGAATTATACAGTATTTATGTTCCTGATGTCACTGTATAATGTACTATTCTTTTATATACTCAGTTGTTCATAAATTTGGACTATCATATTATGTTATTTTGGCCATTATTCACCAATAAATTAAATTAACACCAATTTAAAGAAAAGGATAGAAACTGCCTGAAGTTTCACCATTAACAATGCTTTTTATTAAATTAATCATCACCGTCTGATTGATTCATGCTTCCTTTTGCATTATCCTGATGAAACATATCCATGTTCTAGTCTAGACATCATTGCTCCATAGAGTTACAGGAAATTTGGTACTTTTTCCATAATTCAACTCATCTGACGGTTTCCATTGGCTTCTGCAGATTCCCTGTGCAACCCTTCATGATGTCATTGATGCGCTGGTGGAGAAGACAGCTGGAACTCTGCAACCTTTTCTGCTAGAAGAACCTTATGAGGAGAATATCAGTGTGTTTATAATATATATTTGTTCTTTTTAGTCCTGGTCCTTTTTTCTCTGAGTAGCGTAATCAAATGATTCTGTGTTGTCAGCATACGTTTCTGCCAATGACGAGAATGGCGAAAGGATCCTCCACACTGCCCCCACCAGCCCCCTGCCAAAGGCTCCCACACTGCCCCCAAAGCAAGGTTTGTCTCCAAGCAATTCTCAACAGAAACAGACAATCGAGACTAATAACTGATTTATAGTTGGTGCAGATCGTTGGCCCAGCAGCCCCCCACCCCGCTCCCCTGCTCCGGAACGCCGCATCCTGACCTCATCAGTGCCTGCCTCGCCCACCAACCCCCTGAGACGACTCATCCTATCGCCTTCTCCTCTCGCACAGTGTAAGTGCCGCAGTCAGGTGGGAGTAAATCACATAGTGGTGCCTTGAGATTTCGAGCTTAATTCATTCCGTGACCAAATTTCAAACTCAAAATACTAGCAATATATTATATTGTATTTTATAAAAAACATATTGTAATAACATAATAGAATGTTAAGACAAACAGTTTGTGCATGATGATTAATTCATTGCGGCTCCTTCTGATGTACAGTGTGCGACTTGGCCACTGGATAGCAGTACAATACAGTCATGCAGACAAATGAAGAAAAGTTTTACTCGACTAATCTTTGTGACTCAGTAAGCTTCAGTAATATTACTAGTTTTTCACATAAGAAAGTATATATATGCCTGTGATTATTGTTATATTGTCTGTAAGTTTGTGTTCATACTGTATATCTGTTCCTTGCAGCTCTCAACGAGGAGCTCAAAATGAAGCTGGAGAAGAGACGAGCCAGTCAAGAGTAATGAACTCATTAAGGGAGCGACTCCGGTGCCAACCCCGCTTCGCATCCCAGCTACGAATTCATTCTGTGCCTTGTAGGTGGAACACAAAAGGCTGCACATGGCAGCCAGCGTCTCATCGTTGTCGTAGGTGTTTTTGTCGGACTTGTTAAGCCCAAGACTGGTGTAGACACACTTGACACTTGACCTACACAAAGTACTGTTTACGAACTATCCCGGAGCACAATTTTTTTCCTCACAATGAAAGCCTCGAGAACTCCAAATCTGACAAGTAGGGCCTACCAACTGAGCCTGGTGCTGTTTTACAGAGCCAGCTGATTTTTTGCTCAACTAATGTAGCTGCTAAGGGACATTTTCAACTAACAGCGCTGTTTAGAAAGACCAGTGCAACGACCTAAGAACTGAGGAACTTTACTGTAGTGGTGTAGCCTATTCACAACTTGCAACTCTGCGTTACCTTCTTCCTCTCCCACTGTGTGTGTGTGTGTGTGTGCGTGTGTGTGTGCGTGCGTGTGTGTGTGCGTGCGTGCGTGTGTGTGTGTGTTCCTGTGACTCACCACCAATTCAACACGTCTGAAAATCCCAGGTGACTCCTGCTGTGGAAAGCTGTTGGAGCATTTATCGATAAATTAATTAATTTGATATCCAATTTATGTTCCTTGTGATAGTAAGCACATTGGCCTCACAAGACAATTCCCCGCACTACTTGGGTGCACCAATAAAATTCGGCGCTACTCGTGCCACTCTTGCCCTCTAGTATACAATTAAAGCTTACTAGTAAACTACTGTGCTGAACTAGTAACATCCGTTTGAGCATTTATTCGATATCCATGATACCCAGCTTGAGGTCTATGTGTTAGTATGGTAACATCTAGCACTTCACTAGTAGTGTTTAGATGTCAACTAGTGCAGTTTTGCCTCACTAATAATATGTAGTTGTTCAACTAGTATGCCGAAGTTGACCTACTAGTGTGCAGAAATGTCATACAGGCAATAATAGTGGGGGGTGGGGGACAACTAGTAAGACACAGTTGTTCTACTAGTGCGCTGAATTGTCTTACCAGTGAGGGAAAAGAGCATATTAGTGCATGGACCTTAAACTGGATCTGAAGGATATTAAAGAAATGATCAAACAGCTTTCCATAGCCTTCAGTATTGTACAATCCTTTACTTTGTCCCAAGAACGTCATTAACATGCAAGAACGCCCCCTAGTGGAAATGTTGGACTCCAACTACTGTGCTCTAAATGAACATGCTGTTGAACAAAGGACACATTTATTAGAACTGGGCGTAACCTTTTGATTCTATTGCAGAATTGCAAGTCATAACAGGTCTGCATGGCCTTTAATGAATCACTCAAAAGAATTGGGCTGTCCTATGCCTCTGCGATCAACTGACTGAAAGTGTTTTCTGTTTTGTTAGATGTCAAGGGCATGATTCGATTTTGCACGGGTGCAATTTGTCCCCGTAAGCTTTTTTCTACAAGTTGTTCAAATGTTTATATTGAAACTTACTGACCTACAACAGCAGAAGAGTGAGGAAAATATTTGAATGCTAATTCCAAAAGATCATATGCAGCTGTTTTATCGTAATCCTTTATATTGATTTGTTTTTTCATCCGGTTGAAAATTTTTAAATCCCCTTGACAACTTTGTGATTAAATATTAAATTAAATCCAAATGGTCACTTTTTTTTATGCACATGAACAATATAATGAGAACCAATACAAGAGCTTTGATTCATCCATTGTCTATCGCGCAGTTGACTTTACTTCTCTTTGTTTACGTCTTTATGTTGTCATCTGCAGAGGTTGAAAAAGTAACAAGCCTATTTTGGGAACGTAGCGGGTAAAAGTAAAAAGTCATCAGAAAAATAAAGACACCAGCCCAGATATTTTAAAATTTACACTAGCACATCAAATAAGTACAGTAAGTTTGCCTGTGAACAAAATATTGTTTTTATACTATAGTACACTATAGTGTACAGGTGTCAAACTCAAGGCTCGCGGCCCAGATCCAGCCTGCCACACTACTTTGTGGCTCACTAAAGCAATTACAATGTGTCTACTTCACGTACCTTGCTAAATATGTTTGTTCTTTTCATTCAATCTTTCTTCACTTTTAACAGATATTACAGGCATTTTCTTCACCAAATAATTTCTCAACATGAAGTAAACAATAGTTAACATTTGTGTGCCACATTTTTGCATGAGTTCTGATTTTAAATTCAATTCATTGTTAATAATATATGTAACAATCAATCGCCAGGAAAATTGTGTATATGAAATTATATGGTGAGGTGATTATACATTTAGTATATGGTTTTCAAAGTCATAAGGGCCCTCGGAGGGAAACCATAATGATGTGGCCCGTGAACAAATGAGTTTGATACGAGGGGCCGTTAGGGACATTATTTAGGATTAGCTCTCACACTTACTACTCAAATGCTTTCACACACACAAACTACTGAAAGGCTCTCATAAACACTACTCCAACGCTCTCATACACACTACTCAAACCATCTCATAAACACGAGTTATAGGCACACTCAGCGCAGACACACGCCAAAGATGTATTTTGCAGGGAATCTCATTTCTTTGCATGTACGACCTGTACAGCCAAACATAAGACGGCCACCTGGGACATAATTCAGGATTACCTCTCATTCACACTGCTCAAACCCTCTCATACTGCACACACTATTGAAACGCCCTCGGGAAGACGGATTTATTTTATTTTTTTCGCTGCTGAAACGCGCTCATACACTACTCCAATCCCTTTGTATAATATACTGAAATGTGTGTTTCAGTACTGAATATGAGCAAAAGAAATCTCTAGTGTGTATGAGACCATTTCAGTAGCGTTCATGAGAGTGTTTCAGTGTATATGAGAAGAAACAAATCCTGAGTGTACACGAGAACGTTTCAGTAGTGATGTGAGAGTTTCGGTAGTACGAGCAGGGGAAAAATCAGTAGTGAGTCTGAGAGCATTTCAATCGCGTTTTAGAGCATTTGATTAGTGATAGGCGTGGAAGAAAATGAGTAATGTGTATGAAAGTATTTCAGTAGTGTATGAGAGTGTTTCAGTAGTTTATATGAGCCGGGGAGACTACACAACACTTCACCGCCAAACGGGTTGTCCCTCGCTCTCTCACGCCCGTTCGTGCATGTTGTGTTAATAAGGTGGGGCCATGCCAAGCCATAAACCCCCCAGTCGATCTCAGCTGTCTTCCACACACACACACACACACACACCGTAGTAGTGTAAAGTGCAAGAATGTGTGTGTTTGTGTGCCTGCGGGATTAAAAGAGCCCAGAGGTCATCACCTTTTCGCCGTTTGAACGCTGCCTTGATAAGACTGCAAGGTACCGACGCGTCGCTGTTTAAGCAGCACCAGCTGCTATTTGCACCGCGTTTCCTCTCCACCGCAAGAATACCGGACGTATTTCTGCAAAAGTAATATCCGCTGCATTTTGAGGCGAAACTAAAAGAGCAGTTTTCGGGGTTTTTTTTTTTTTTTTGGTACGGTTTTTGCTGCGTTGCTTCTGACAGGAAGTAACAACGGCGTACCTCTCGCGCGTGACGTTTTAACTAGCTTTTGTACTCTTTTACTCTCTTTTACTTTTAACTCGTCATTTAACACCACTCCCCCCCCCACACCAACTCCCGAAATGTGAGTAGTAACGGTGATTTGTGTTTGTTTGACTAAAATTGAAGTAAAACAGGTGGCGGGACTTTTTTTTCCCCAATGGTGTTGGGCGTGTCGAATCGCAGGTGAGTGATTAACTTAATGTTGACTGTTCACATGCTCGGATTAATGCGCTCTCCTTGTGTAGAGGATTTCTGTATGTGGGTCAGTCTGAAAGTCACACAAACTATTTCCTGGATATAGTAGTCATTCCCAACCACATTAATGTGCCGCGAGAGATTCAATTTAACTTTATTGGTCTGGAATTTTTTTTAAATTCATTATTTTTGTTTTAATTACCGAATGCACAATGTGGGAGCCAAAATGCACTAAAGCTAATGTGTAGTTATTTTCTTTGGGTAAGTCAGTTGATATTCAGTTGAGTTGTTTATTTTGAGGGTACATTTTACAGTTCTGACCTATGACTTTGTACTTGTATCATTATACTGTATATCCTGAATTTATTGATATCATCTCTTAATAAGTCTGCCTGCAAGGAGATCTGGGTTCGAATCTGTGAATATTTCTCTGTAGACTGTTTTCTCCAGATACTCCGGCTCCCTCCCATAGCCGCTAAAAATGCATGTTAGGTTAAGGAGGATTCTAAGGTCACCATTGTTTTGAAAGTGAGAGCTCGCTACGCCTTCTGTCCTGATTAACAATTGTTTTAAGGTAGGAAACGGATCAATCATTCTACAACAGTTGAAGTGAAATCAGGTGTATTTGTATTGTACCATTCCACAACAGAAGTGAACGCAAGGCACTTAGCGACCCGGGTTTTTAGCTCAGCGGTCACTTCACTCAACTTCCAACCGCTGACACAGGTGCGGCTGGAGGGCGCACGATTGCCACTGTTACATTTACACATTGAGCAGGTCAAGAACCACACTCCTCATAAATTATATAGGTATGTGCAGTATATAAGAAAACCAACTGAACCCCATATGCGCTAGCACTTGCTGACAGAAGCGAGAAAAACAGAACCCAGGCTGTGAGAGATATTAAACAGGATAGAGGGGTTGTGCAACCGAGGGATGGACGAGAGAACAATGGGCGCAACAACAGCCATAGTAATAAGCCCATTTCTATCGGTTTCTGCAAGTGTTTACATTTTTAAATGATCACCTACATACAACATTACTAGGAAATCACAATGTCCCATCACTGTTGCTATTTTTAGAACAGGTCAGCAGGCTACTCATGTGGTCCTTGGTGTCCGCAAGCACCATGTTGATGACCCCTGCTATTAATTAGTTATTTGTCATAATTGTCGTAATGTGCCCTGTGATTGACTGGCTACCAGTCCAGGGTGTACCCCTCGTCTCACCCAAAGTCAGCTGGGATAGGCTACAAGCACTATAGAATTTTATAAATGCATTTCTCTCAATACAATATGTATTTTAATTTGGATGCTTACCTGTCAGCATTTTCTTACATACAGTATTTTCAATGTTAACAAGCACATAGTTCTTTTTGCACACATTCTCCGACATGCTGTAGCTCATCAGTGCACCTCTTGGGACAGGCGCCAGCTCACACCCACGCAGCAGGTTGTCGTAATCAGTCAAGACACAGTCACTAGAAACCACATTACTGATTGGCCAACAAGAACTGAGCCTGGGCTTGCACACTCAAATGGAGTGGAATAAAACAACACAATACAGGAAACCACGGTTGCAAAAGCGCTGTTTCAAACACGCCTCTCACGTATCCTCCAAGCCTTGGCTCGGGGTGTGTGTGTGTGTGTGCGCGCGCGCGTGTGTGTCAGAGTGAATCTCTTATTGTGTGTTGGTTTTGCAGGAGAGCTCAAGTTGACACCCTCCTGAATGCTTTCCATTGCCCTGCATTAACATCACTATGGCACTGACAGAATTACTGCCGCGCTGGAGCCTTTCTTTCTTCCATTGTCTTCCCTTTTCCATCTACTTTGTTCGCACGTTTTTCTGTAGATAATTTTTCAGTCCCTGTGTGACAAGAATTGGACGCCTGTACAACTTTGTGTCTTTCACACCTCCTCAGTCTGCCTCTGTGGTCTGTGCCATCCATCTCACCATGGAGCGCCTGCTGAGCGGCGCCACTAAAGGGGCCCTTCACTCAGCACGGACGTCACCGCTTCACAGATGACACTAGTTGCCTGTAGTACAGGCTGAGTGGAACAGCACGACTTAAATTGTTCTCACGTGACGAAGCCATGCACCCCCTACTCTGTATCAGCCTTTTTTGGTTCCTACCGCTGGCCTTGATGCTGGATGATGACACGCCCTTGGACTGCGTTCCCCGCAGATATGTGCCCTATCACAGTGAGTGTTGTTGCTGTCTTGTGAACAATTGGAGTACAAGAGTACAGTGGAGCCTCCAAAGTCAAATGCTGTATGTTCAATGGCGCTGGTCAAAAAAAATCCCAAAGGAAATACAGTGGTGCTTTGATTTATGATTTTACACAGTATCTCAAATCATCTTTCCACATTGAAATGAATGGAAATGACATTAATCTGTTCCATCGCCTTGTGTTCCTTCTGGTGTTGCCCACCTAGGCCTTCAAGGAACTGTACTGTACACAAAGAAGAGTTTCACAACTGACTCGGTAAACTGTGGTAATGTTTTTCGTTTTTAGGGAAGGGAAGAGGATAAAGATTAGGGCTATGCCCGAATGGGTGGTGATTCAAATTGGCACTAGAGTGTGCTGAAAAAAACGACTGTCAAATCAGAATTTTCGATTCAAATCGCAATGCATCAAAGAATAACATACCTAAGGTACTTTCTGTATTATGGCATGAGCTGCAACTGCTGCCGTGCCGGATTTACTTAAAAAAAAGAAAAAATATTTTACAATTTTTAGCCTTTATGGCCGACACCATTTGGACTTACTGCTCATAGTTTCTGCGCATGTACGCTGTTAGCTGTAGCCCTGCACCGTGATCTCTGTGGAAGGAGATGTCCATTACCCAAGCCCGAGGAGCTGCACGGATATTCATGGCAGCGGCACAACTGAAGCTGAGAAGGAGCCATCCTTCTCAGCTTGGTGGACGGCAACCGTGGCAGAATGAATGGGAGAAAGTTGGTCCAACACAACATGGAAAGGTATCCAGCCAGCTAGTGAGACAGGAGGCAGCTGGTCCAAAGCAGCGAGGATTTATGGCACCGACAGGCGCAAAACCAACCCAGGTTCTACCTTTGGCCACGGTACAGCAGGGGATCCTAGTTAAAGTAAGCCATAAATTAAAAAGAAAAATGTTCCCTCGGGAGAAGCGGCAGCCAAAAAAACGTCAGCGTACTCTTTCCGGTTCAATGGTTTTCAAATAATCAAACTGGATTTTTCATTTGTTGGACTATTATTTCAGAATAGTACAAGGAGCAACGATTCGGAAGTCATTCATTACTGTCAAAAGAAATAGCGAATCGAGATTTAGAGGGTGAGTCCGAGCCCTAATCAATAATATATGGATGTATATGCACTTTGCACTATGTGTTAGCATCATAGCTTGAAAAACCCGTAAGTCGGGTCACTTGCAAGTCAAGGTACCACTATATTTTAAATTGAATTAATTTATTCCAGACTTAAACTGTTGCAATTGTAAATTGTACAGGCAACGTTACAAGTAAAATTTTAACATTCTCAACAGTTACAAAAGTGTGAAGAGAAGCCATGACATTCAAAAGGATAATTTGAACTCCAGGTTTTGTGTACATTTTTTTGCAGAGCATTTTGGTTCAACTCGAAATTGGGGCGTTTGACTTCAGAGGTTCTACTGAAATGAAGAGAAATGAAACGTGTTTGAGTTTATCCCTGTGCATCAGGCAACAACGCTCGCCTTTTTCACGAGGAGGGGGTGTCCAACTACACTGTCATGCTGTTGTGGGAGGACCTGAAGCTACTGCTGTTGGGTGCCAGGGAGGCGCTGTACGCGCTTGACCTTCATAACATCTCCAAGAAACGTGCCTCTGTAAGAACGACCTATGCAGTCAAAGCTTTGATGCTCGTATACTGTTGTCAAATCTATGTCATAAATCTCAATCACTCATTTTATTTTCTCACTCGTATTCTCTGAATATAAGTGATAAAGAGAGAGCCTTTGCATGACCAAGAGGGTTAAAATTTGAGAAGGTTCTAGCTTCAGCTAGTTGAAAGACACACACCTTGCTCAGTGGAACCAGGGCAGATAATGCTGATAGTTTGTTCTGCACACTTGATTTTGAAGCCTCAGTAAAGTATAGTTAAGCATATTCTGGACAAATGCTTATTTGTCTAGTTAATGTAAATTCTTATTCGTTGTGCGTTAGTATTGGAAAATTATGCATAACCCTGATGTAATGGACAATTTTGGGGGAAGCATTCTTTTGCTGCATTCTAAAGAATACTGGTAACTTCTCAGACAATCTGGAGTATTGTTATCAGCTATAAATTCAGAACATTGGAAATGCATGTATTTAGAGGGTATGAAATATTGTTTTGTCGATGTATGAAAATAATTTTTTTTTAGATAAAACTAATTTTGAGCTAAGAGATACACATTAAACAAATTAAGTTCACACAAAAAATCTGGCCAGGGTATGAATAGATTTAAATGTATCACAGATTATCATACCATATACCCATCTGTTACCATATTTGAAGTGATGGCCCTCCACCTGATATTAATATTTCACTATTTTCTAAGGTAAAATGGGAGGTGACAGAGCAGCAAAATAATGACTGTCAAAACAAAGGAAGAGATCCTGAAGTGAGTTTAATTTTTTTAAGTTTATTTTTGCTTATTTAAAGTCCCTAAAATGTTGAGCTGACATATTTGTTGCTTTTTTTAACACAGAATGATTGCAAGAACTATATCAAGATTCTGCACCTGATGAAGGATAACAGGATCTACGTGTGTGGAACGAATGCTTTTGAACCGGAGTGTGATTACATGGTGAGACCAATTCATATTCCCGCTTAAATGCAGAATGTCTATATGAAAAGAACAAGCCCGGGACTTCAATGATGTGATTATCAATGTAGTCCTATTCAAATGGGAAACTGACCCTGGAGAAAACGGCTGAAGATGGGAAAGGGAAATGTCCATTTAATCCTTTCCAAAGACATGCCTCCATTATGGTTGGTGAGTAGAGATTGCACGTGAGTGAGAGAAAAGCATCACAAAAAAATTACATGTAAAATTTTGTGTAAATTGTTAATGTATCTGGGTTTTTTGCCAGATGATAACTTGTACTCGGCCACTTCAATGAACTTCCTGGGCTCTGAACTCGTCTTGATGCGCAGCTCTCATCCCATTCGCACTGAGATTAAAACCTCCTGGCTCAATGGTGACATGTGCTTGACCAGTTGGACCTTTTATGCATTTATTTTTCTAAACTGATCCGCTGCCTAAAACTCATATTGTTTTTCTTTTTGTCTCCATGCCAGAGCCCAACTTTGTCTCCCTGGCTCAAATGCCAGAAAGCAACGAGGGCGATGGTGACATGGTCTACTTGTTTTTCAGTGAGACGGCTGTCGAGTACGACTGCTACAAGAAGCCAGTAGTGGTTTCCCGTGTCGCCCGTGTCTGCAAGGTGAATTAGGAAATGAGCATCGCTGATCTTGTTTCCTCAAACAGTTTCTCAATTTTTTTCAGCTGTTTGGTAGCGCAACCTAGTTTCATTTTTTGTTTTTTTCCCCCTACTTGGTTCTACCTTGCTTGAAATTCTCTGATTGTTGCAATGATTGTCTTTACATTTTTTTAATGCAAGGCTTTATTTAATTAAATCTTACGTGCAACAAATAACAAATCCTTAGCCTAATAGCGTAATTGCCCAAGTCATTTTTTAAACGTTTTCAGAAAACTTGTCCAGTGTGCCTTGATTGGACCGAATGGCTAAGCCTCTTCCCTGTCTTAAACAAAAAAAATATTTTTAACACACAGCATGTAATTTGTATTTTTTGTTGTTTTTGGTTTTGTGACAGTAGGTTTACAATGAGATTTTCATGAGATAATTTCTCTTGGACTGTTTCATGCTAGTATCATATTTAATGCTCACTATCAAGTACATTCTAAGCTATTAGGAGCAAGTTACTGATAAATAACGGGCGCTGAGATGTTTGAGGACGTACGTGAAAAATGACGAGTTCTTGATTACATTAATGGGTAAAGGCTTGTGATTGGCTTCAGTGGAGATGATGGTAACTGCGGTAAAATGCTTGACACTTGTCGGTTTCTGCAATACAACCTTTAGTTTCAACGAGTTTCACATAGTAGGTGTTTGTTTATGCAGGGTTTGGAAATAGAACAAACAATTGCGTGATAGGTAGGCGTGGCACTATTTTTGCCCAAATGGCGCTTGTTGGCTTTCGCATTTGAGCTCTTCAGTTGTGCAAATCTAAACTTACAAATTACAAAAGAAAAAGTTTTCAAATCTAAACAAATTGAAAGGGTGTTCTGCATCCTTCTATGCAATTTGGATACATTAAAAAAAAAGCTACATTTGGAGATACAATCCTTTTAGCAACAATATGTGCATGGACCTAAGTGTTTTCCTTTTTAGATTCTACTTTTTATGAAATATAATTTAGATGATTAATAGAATAATACAATAACTTGTGATGAGTGAAATATGTGATCTACTATACAGCTGTAAGGTAAAAAGAAAAGCTAATGTCAGTACGGTGGACCCTCGATATTTGCGGGGAATAGGGCCAGACCGCAAATAGTGAAAATCTGCAGATAATTGACACTTATTGTAATATCATTGGGGGATATATATATATATATATTTTTTTTTTTAACCTGAAAATTCTCGAATAATCACCATGGCATACCGCAAGTACGTGTTTTCAGGGGTTTGTTCCCCCCAAACAATACAAAAAAGAAATTTGGAAAGAAAACCTGCGAATAGGTGAATCTGTGGGTGCCAAACCGCAAGTGTGTGTAGTGTGGAAGTGTTGTAGTCCTATGAGCTGCATTTGTGTTCCCAGGGAGACATGGGTGGTCGCAGGACATTGCAGAGAAAGTGGACATCCTTCCTGAAGGCCGGGTTGGAATGTCCTGTCCTAGGCTCACAGCTGCCAAACATCATCCAGAATACGTACCGCTGGTGTGACCCCCAGACGCACTGGGAGGATTGTTTGTTTTACGCCATCTTCACCACACAGTCGTATGTTATTTTATTTAGATGGAGTGGTTTGGTTGAGTTTGGTCTGGATGCATTGGAACGTCCCCAACTTGCTCATATCTTTCTGTATTTCTTCTGCAGCGCCACGTCCGAACTGTCTGCCGTGTGTGTGTACAGCATATCTGAAATCAACAGAGTGTTTGCAGAGGGGCAGTTCAAGACGCTGGTCCCTGTCGAGACCTCCTTTATTTGGGTGGCATACAGCGGGGAGGTGCCTGAACCTCGACCAGGATCTGTGAGTGCACACAAATCTGTTTGTGCATGTTAGTTCTTCAAAGACTACGTATTTTACCAGTGTGTGTTTTTTTTTTTTTTTTGTCAGTGTCAAACTCAGTCTCTGGATCTCCCGGACAAAACCCTTCATTTCATCAAAGATAGGCCCCTCATGGACGACATAATCCAGCCAATAGGCAAGAAACCTCTACTGGAGAGAAGGGGAGCTGCCTTTACGTGCATTGTTGTCAACCAAGTGCAGGCTGCAGATGGCCAGAAGTATCATCTGATGTTCATAGGCACAGGTGTGTGATTAGTTACAAGTACCAACTAACTAACTTTATTTTACAAGAACAAATTATATATAATTTACGAGAAAAAAAAGTATCATTTATTTGAAGGGTGGCAAAAAGTTTAAATAGAATGAGAGTAAAGTCAGATGACGCAAAATGTAAGTCTTCCACCAGCAGCTCCTGTCTTTCTCGAGAAACCTGACAAGTATCGGACAGTTGAAGAAACCCAACAAACGAAGCAATTCCAATCCATGAAGTGTGTGATTGTTTGTGAAATTTAAGATACTCATTAGTTTCATCTTAGTACAGTTAGCTTGGTAGGTTTTTATTTATTTATGTATTTATTTCATGATTAATTTGAGTTACGCCCAGATGCAGACATTGTAGGGGCTGGAACACCTTAATGTTACTTCAGTTCATTTTGATTTCAAAAGTAATTTGATATAATAGTAAAATTTAGGAGAAATGAAACTCTTATGTCAGATACCAGTGTATTATGACTACGACTATTTTGTTTTATTCTGTGTGGCGTTAATATACTTTTGTGTCCTGTAAATACAATTATTTTCTATGTTTTCAAACAGAGGATGGTACCCTTCTGAAAGTGGTAAACTGTGACGGTGAGATGTTCATCATTGAGCAAGTTCAGCTCTTCCAATCCCCCGAGTCTGTTAAGGTCCTGAGAATTTCCGACGTCACGGTAATAAACAGCTCTGTCATTAGGTGTTTAATTGTGTGTGAAAGCATACATACATGCATTCATCCCAATCCCATGCTTGTGCCACGTATCCATATTCAACAGGGGCAGCTTTACGCAGGCTCCGACTACGGAGCAGTACAGGTGCCTCTCGCCACCTGTGGGAGGTCCTTGTCCTGTATGGACTGCATTCTAGCCAGGGACCCCTACTGTGGATGGGACGCAGATGCCGGAAGTTGCATAGCCCTTTCCAGTCCACCGAGGTAGACATTTTTCCTCACATAATGAGTATTGGGACTGCTGGCCAAATCCCAAACTAAGTGAAATTATTATGATCTGCTTTAGACAACTAATCCAGAGTGTGAGGGAAGGAGACGCCTCTCTCTGCCCACCAGCTGGTGAGTTGGTGCATAATGGTGTTGGGATGTCCTTTTGTCATGATTTGTGTTGCGTGTTGTGTTCTAATGAGCTTCAGATACGCCACCACTCGAGTGAAATGAAAAAGAGAGGCTAACATGCCAACTTGGGCCAATGTGAAGTTTTTGATCGAAATGATATTTCTCCATATTGGCAAATAATTCACTAACAGGTGAAGGAGAGTCATAGAAAACCAACCAAGCCAACATGACCCAACGTATGCATTCTCGTGCGTCTGTGTAATTGTAGTGGATGTGCTCAAAATAATAGCAGTGTGGAGTTCAGTTAGTGAGGTCATTCGTTCTGTGAAAACACTGGTGTAAATCAGGTGGCCTTTGTTGAAGGATGGATCCAGCACATGTTGAACATGCATTTTTTTCTCTCTCAAACCTGTGAGAATGGGTTGTTCTAGAGATTTTTCAGAAAAACTATACCCCAAACATTGAATGTTGACTGGAAAGGGGAAAACATTTAAAGAAGTGCAGGAAAATGACTGTTTGGCTAATGAAGTGATTTTTTTTTCTGCAGACATTTTTTTTGGTCCAGAACTACACATTAAGGGCCCATATTCACCGCATTAGTTCGAAAACTTAAATCATCCTGGGCTGGAATACATGTTAATTTCTACAGTATTATTTTGAACGCAATTTATTTAATTTAAGAGTAGTTTATTTTTTTTATGTGTGGTTGCATTCAAAAAAGACCTTTTAGTTATTTTGTTTTCAGATCCTGTGCACGTTGTGAACACGTCCTTCTTGCCTGGTGGAAGTGTGAAGCTTCTCTGCCCTTCACCGTCCAACCTGGCAACGACCAACTGGGAACAAGACAGTCGCCGTGTGGCTTCTTCCCTTCGTCATCAGCTCCTACAGGACGGACTCCTCATACTTAACACCTCAGATTCCGACGCAGGCCGCTACCGCTGCCTGTCGGTAGAGCACTCCAAATTTGGCGAGTACACCGCCACTCTCGCAGAGTATCAGCTCAGCTTGAAAGGCGAACCTAGATTACCTCAGGCGCAAAAGGAAGGCTCCTCCACGGTCGGACTGCACGTTGTCATTGGGCTTCTGGTCGTTTCTCTTGTGGCCCTTTTGGCCTGGAATTTTTACAACGGCCATCTTCCTCTGCCATGGAACTGCAGCAAAAAGATGAGAGGAAAATCTTACGACTCAAATGGCCAGGAGGACCCAGGTCCACTGTGAGCCACCGAGATGCACTGGGACTTGGACACCACCAGAAGCACTGTTACCATTCTGCAGTTTATCCACAAGTACCATATTTTCGCGACCATAAGGCGCACCGTATTAAAAGGTGCAGTCTTATTTATGGGTCCATTTCTGTATTTATTTAACACATACATAAGTCTCACCGTATTATTGGGCGCAGGCATGGTAAAACATACGCTAGTTTAAAACATATGGTAGCATGTAGCACGCTAAAACATACGCTAGCATGCATGCTAGCGTATGTTTTTAAAAAGGAAGCGGGAGCAAAACTGAGTTCGGTTGTACATTATAGGAGTATTTAACAATGTACTCACGTTATTTTTTGATCAATCCTCATCCACAAATCCATCAAAATCCTCATCTTCTGTATCCGAAATGAACAGCTGGGCAAGTTCTCCATCAAACATGCTGGGTTCCCTCTCGTCATTGTCTGAGTCAGTCTCGTTGCCGGGGGTGGGGCGCTGTTCAACAATGATGCGAAAGCAGTCAAAGCAGATACCTTAGCCCAGGCATCCACTTGCAAACCGTGGATTCGTTGAATTCTCTCACGGCTGCTCGATTCCCATGTTCCTCCGCGTAACTGATAACTTGCAGTTTAAACTGCGCTTCGTAAGCGTGTCTCTTCGTAGGTGACATTTTCGATGTTATTTTGCACAATGCCCGTAAATGCCTACTTATTTTTCACGATGCCCTAAATACCTACTGGGGGCGTGCCTTTAACGTCCTATTTCACCCGTACCCTTCCCCCTTTACGTCTGCATGCTGTCCTCAGTCACGGCCGCCTTTCCTCTATATAAGCAGCGTGTCGGCAGGAAATGCTCCCAGTCAGTCAAGCGGAGCGCTCAACAAAGTCACAACATTTACAGATTTTGGAACTCGGTGCACACATAAGGCGCCCTGTCCATTTTGTAGAAAGTTTAAGACTTTTAAGTGCGCCTTATGGTCGGAAAAATACGGTAGTCTAAACTTTTAAAAGACAATTGCTTACTTGCTCTGGGAACATGTACAGGTGTGAACGTGACTTTTCCAAAAAGCCAAAAGATCAACTTGTGACATTTCAGAACAAAAAAAAAAACGCTGGATAAAATTGCTTCTTGGTTTATTGTTTCATGCTATGCTATTTTTCTTGGGAAAACTCTTAGCTCCCATATATTTGTATTGTATTTGTATTTGTTCATGACGCTCCTGGTAGCCCTATTCTTAATTATTGCAAAGTGGCATTTCCTTTCACAAGATATGTTAAACCTGTACAGTAAACATGGTTACGGCAACAATGGCCTGTTGTATTTTTATTTTTTGAGCATATGTCTATTAAAGCTAATGTTAATTTTTTTGGGGTCAGGTCATTTCCAATTCTGTTCTGTATTTTACAGTGTAAGCCCACTGGAGAGAGGGGAATGTGGCACTAGTAGAAAAATACATTACGCAGATCTAAACTGTTTGGGTTTGGCTACGCTGCTCGATGTGTGGCGGACTTTATGCTACGTTCATCAGAGACAAAGAACTTTTGCCTCGCGTCTCTTGCGTTTGACCGCCGATTATGCACATCGAAGGCACATTTGCGTCATTTGTGCTACATTGATACGCTCTTCCCACCTCAGTCCTCTTCAGCGGGTCGTCGGCACTTGCGTCTGTAAATGCAGCCATGGCAGGAAACATCGTACAAGCTATCACCCCGTCATTATGTTTGATTCCTTTTGGCGCATCCATTTGACACGCCCATACTGTCTGAGAGGTGGGGCTTATTATTCAAGTTTTGAAACCAGATTTTATATACTGTACTTAGTGATTTAAAAAAAATTTTTTTTTTTAATTCATTCAAATTTGGCAGGCTTGTTAACATTACTCTTGTCTGTGGTGTGTCGAATTTACATGACATTTTTTGAGCCTATTTAGTGGCACTTTAAAGTTGCAGAGGTACACTGAAATGTAAATCTTCCATCCATCGCTTTTCTGAACTGTTCATCCTCACTAGAGTGGCGGGTGTGCTGGCACCTATCTGTGCTGACTTTGTGAAATAAATAAATAGCAGTTCCAACAGACAGCATTTGAAATTTGCTGCGCTTGACCCAGACATGTTAACAAAACATAGAAGTGCTGCGTGCATAGAGACCCTAGACATCTATGGAGACCGAGCTGCGATATTCGGATGTGACGTCCGTGAGTTTGGGTGCTGGAATGTGGCGCCCCACCTTGGCCCTATCTATTTCATTAATGAGATGCTGTGAATGTCGAACTTTTAACCAGTCAATGAATGAAGATGTTTGCGCCCCAGAGTAGATGTTTTGTCACTAAAACAGACAACAGGGCTAAATTAATCAAGTTTACTCATCATTACCAATATACTTTTATCTATATAGCTTATAGATATTTTTGTGGTTGTGAGGAGACTTTGATTTCGACTTAAAAACTGTTAACCCAACAATGACCTGCCTTTGGCTTTTTCATTGTGTTTTCACTTTTACCCTTAAATGAACTGAATGTCTCAGAGGTACTAGATGAACTAGTCAGAAAAACAAACAAGAGGAATGGTATATAAAAAAAAATAAAAAAAAGTCTCTCTCTAATGTATGATTCTTTTTTACTGAACAGATTGCATTAATAAGCACTTTTACAGAGTTGTGGACCCATAACCACCAAGAAAAGAGGTGGGCTTGATTCCATTAAAAACAATTACGATAAAGCTACGTGAGCTTCACCTCCTGTAGCGGTACCTCTTGAAGTGGAACCACAACTGAAAGATCCCGTTAGCGAACTGACAGCGGAAGCCGTGTCGGTGCGAATACTCCCACTCTCTGTTTACTATCTTAAAGGCGATGTCCTCGTACGGCGGTCCGGCGTGGAATCTTAGGATCCCAAAGTCCTTGTTATCAGGACTGGGCTCAAGGAAGTACTGCGGGGTGGAGCGCTTGTCTATCAGGTCCGGGTAGAAAATATTAAACTTATAGCCTTGGACGATTTTAGGGGGAGGGTTGTCAAAGTCGTAATGGGTCTGGTTGTATTTGTTCCACTCAAAACCAGTATGGACCCTGTTGAAGAAGCGAGGTTTCCGTGGTCGGTATTTGTCTGCCCACAGGTACATCTTGCCGGTGACGGGAATCTCCACGCTGAACTGGGCCTCGTCGTTGCCCATTCCCTCTTTGGCGCGACGCACGAAGGCATCCTCCGCACTCTCGCTGGCGTCACCTAAGAGAAAGATGAAGACGATCAACAATATTGCAATATCCCACACTGAAATGTACTTTGTACTTCATTTGTGTGAATGATGAGAGACAAAACTCCCGATTATTATCATCACAAGAAAGTGTATTCGCTTCTACTTTCAGATTCTATCAACAAATAACATTTCAATATCTGGGTAAGTGGGAGGGTATCTACAAGAACATTTCTTAGTGAGTTACTCAACTACAGTGGTGCCTTGAGGTACAGGGGACCTGGCGTACGAGGTTTTGGAGATACGAGCCATTGCTTTGTCTTGCGAGCAAAATTTTATACAGTACACAGTGGCAGTGAACTCAACTCACTTCACAAGAAGCAGTAGTTTGGCAGATAGTAAACAATTCTTCAAAAAAAGAGGCTTCAAGCTGTTTAATGGCATTCCCAATTGGAGTTTACCATCGAACTAACATGAAACAGAATGGAGTTAAAACAACTACACAACTCTGCCTTTCGCTAACTTAATGCTAACAGACAATGTAAAATGTCATCGACAGGCTAAAAAAATAGCATCAATAGTTGCGGTGTTATAACCCTTTAAGCAACAGAAATCTGAACACAAATGGTGCAACAACATATGTAGACAAGAATTGTAACAATACTCACGGGTATATATTCCTTATCGTCTGTGAATAACTATAATAATATTACTGCAATAATATTAGTCATAAGTCATAGTTCCCTGAGTCACTTAGAGTGGTTGTGAAACTCATTTTTGGCTCTCCATGACGGTATTGCACACACCAGAAAGCATCGCAATGAATTAATCAGTATGCAATACCTGTTCTATTATTCTTTATTTTATACTTAATGTTGTTACTATATTTTTATGAAGTAAATTAAACTGTGCTAGTTTCCTTACTTAAAAACACATCACAAAAATTGTTGTTGTGCTTTTTGAGGAGGCTGGTGCTGATTCATGGCATTTCAATTCATTTCAATAGTGAAAGATGGTTTGAGACAGGAATGTCTAATCACCGAACAAATTAAACTCTCATCTCAAGGCACCACTGTATAGTGTTCCCCCACGACTCGCGGGTCAGCTGCACCGAGCCCCGCTGCAAACAGCAGAAACCCGCTAGTAATTGAATCTACTTTAAAAAAAAGTTGATAATTGCCTTTAGATGCTACAAGACAGCCACAAAGGACTAATTTTGTCGAAAGGAAGCTACTCAACATGCTTCAACATTGTTCGTTATCACCAAAATGCCACAAGATGGTGGAAAATCACTACTTTTGTTTAAATGAAACTCACTTCAACATAGTTGAAGGTACAGAGATTCCACAAAAATGGCAGAAAAGCACTACTTTGGGTTAAATGAAGCTATTCAACACTCTTTAACATAGTTCCTTGGCACCAAGTCACCACAAGACGGCGCCAAAGTAACATTTTTATTTTATCTATCTCCTTTCCCACATGTGAGGGCATTACAGATTGTAAATATACTGCAAAAACACTAATGAAAAACAATCACTTTAAAAAAGTGGTATAGGGGCCCAAATGATGAACTGCGATATTGCGGGGGAACACTGTACTACTGCCTTCCATTTTGACTCAATTGCTTCAAGATGTGATTAGCCTCCAAACAATCACCCACTTTCATGTGTTGTTCTTGCTCTCATACCTGTGACCTGCAGCTGCCTGCGCGCTAACTGCAGCCTGTGTGCGTCTTCCTCAGGGGTGATAGTGTGAGTGTCCAGTGGCAGCTCAGACGACGTGAGTAGCGTGGGACTGTAGCGGCCCGAATCATACTCTGCCTGGCTCTGCTGGATCAGATCCTCCTCCGTCAAAACGGCTTCAACCTCCTCGCCCTTCTCGTCATCCTTCTTTTGCCCGCGTTTTCCTCGGTCCTCATTCTGGTCGCCGCCTTCCGACGTAGATGTGGACGGGCCGTCTTCTCTTGCCGGTCTCTTGCTGGCGTTTTGGGCTGAGGAGGAAGATGACTGGCCGGGATCTTCTGATGTTGACTCTTCTGAACGGCCTCCTGCTCTGTCATCACTATTGGAAGAAAATAGTGTTAGTTCCTTTAAATGTGTATGCAAATGTTGCAGAAAAGATGGAACCCCTGCCCCAAATGTACAGCCAAAAATTGCGAGAAAAAATTCAGTCTGAAATATCAACATGTCAAATTGCACGAGATGTCAATTCAATGAACAAAAAAATTACCTCGTGTCTGTGTTTTGCCTTTTCATTGGCTTGTTGAGGATTTTTGTTTGGGGGGGGGGGGGGGGGGGGGGGGCTTACCGGAATTTATCGTGTACAATGCGCATCTTTCCCCCCAATAAATTGTCAAAAGTCAATAGTGCGCATTATACATAGGTTTAGGGGCAAATTGGGGGGGGGAGGGGAAAATCACATTTTATAAATGTATGCCGCCATCTAGTGGTTATGAAAAAGTTGTACACTTTCATTCCAAAATGCCACCGCCACCTAGTGGTTATAAAAAGGGTGTAGCCTACACTTTCATTCCAATATGACAGGGGTATGTATGACTGCATAATATGTACAGTTGTGCTCATAGGTTTACATACGCTGGCAGAATTTGTGAAATATATTTTTTTTTTAATTTATTTATTTATTTATTTATTTATTTACTTTTTTAAATATGACTGATGACTGAACAACAACCATCCTTAATTTCTTTATGGTTATGTTTTGTTTGATGATAATGCTTTTCTGAAATGCTTGACGGTTTAATTTCAATCCCATTCAAATAAAATGTTGTGTGTTTCGCCTGGCCCTTCATGTTTTCTTTTAAGAATTGTACCCATCTTACAAATTCTGTCTGGGTAATCAAACACATGAGCACAACTGTGTGTTTTCTCGTTTACTAAATAAAAGTAGGGCTGTGAATTTCAAAATAAGAGCAAGTAAATTGAAAAAAAAGGATTACGTGTTCAAATAAAGTGCTTAACGTCAGAATAATTCCTTGAAAAAAAATAACAAAACACAGATAAGACTACGTTTTGGTCATATGGGTAGAAGCAAAATCATGCATTGTAAAAATGCATTATACATAGGTAGAAGGGTTTTCCAGAATTTTTAGGTCAACTTTGGGGGTGCGGCTTATACATGGGTGCGCATTATACACGAGAAATTACGGTATTCCCAAAAAAAAGTTCACATAATCAGACGGGCTGTAGCGATCGATTATTTTAGAATCGATTATGCTACCAATTAATCACATTATCTAATTCAAAGTTTGATTTTGGTTGTACAGCAAAAGGGAATAAAAATCAGGACTTTCTGTATGCCAAATGCCAACGTGAAGGGAGATATGTTTATTTTGTTACTGTTTGTTCAATAAAGTGGTTGTAAGCGCACCGGCGGCTGTGTCTATCCTTGACCTCATGCAGGGGCATTACAATACGTTCTAAGTAGCGGTGGTAGGCTATATGAAATTAGCTAACATCGATACTTTGTTTTGGCGATCGAAGACTTGCCTTTGTGGTACTTTAATTAGTTCTGCTTTGCAGTAGGCACATTGCATATTGTCATTTTTCTTTGTTTAAGTGTGAAATGATTTCAAACTTTGAACAGTCGCTGTCTTTTACGCACTATTTTCTCCTCGCTCATCGCCATTGAGCAAACTTATTTTTACAAGAAGTAAAATTAGTACATGTAGAAGAATTATTGCTGCTAAGCTTCGGGGGTGGGGGTGGGGGAAACCACTGCTCACGAAGCTTCGCAGCAATAATTTAATAATAATAAATAATAGTTTCAGGCCTCAGCCAACTTCATTCAAGATTCATCACATGCGTCGTCACATTATCAGAAATCAAGGCAATGTGTTTCGTTGTTTTCTCTCTGTACAGTGGTTAAACGTTGAATGGTGAATTTGTGAACAGCAGACTGCGAATAAGCATGGGGGGTTCACTGAGTGGTGACTGACTGTGTGACATTTACGAAAGCTAAACGG
This sequence comes from Phycodurus eques, assembly GCF_024500275.1. Lineage (NCBI taxonomy): Eukaryota > Metazoa > Chordata > Actinopteri > Syngnathiformes > Syngnathidae > Phycodurus > Phycodurus eques. The sequence continues at coordinate 13,749,659 of NC_084537.1, forward strand.
TATATCGTGACTCACCTTTGTTTTCTTATTTTATGGCAGTTAAGAATGTTAAAATTGTTAGCCTAATAACATAACTGCCCAAGTAATGTTTAACTTACTGTCAAAAGAATTTAAAAAATACCAATTTGCTTGCTAAAAATTGTGTTGTTTTTTTTGTCAGTGTAGATTCTCAGTCAAAGGTTGAATTGAGGCAATTTTTTTTCCCGGTTTTCCAAAACCATTCAAAAACGACTTTTTGTCAATAATGCTCTTAGGCTAATGAAATCTTACTAAAAGAGGTTTTGTAATGGGGACAGTTGGACCACAGAATGGAATATTTCTTGTCTGTGACAAATTGTTTTGAAATAAGAACAAATGGGAGGTTGACTAAAGTTGTGGGATGAATTACGTCACACATCAGATATTCAACTTTTTGTTGTTGTTGTTGATAGAGTCCACTGATTGACTTACATGTCGTCGCTCCTTGGCTCCTCCTTGATGATGGGGAACAAAGGTTCGCTGTCTACGCCTTGTTCTTGCTTCAGCTTAAACAACTTCTGACGCAGCACATCCTGGTGTCGCTCTCTCAGCCTGTCACACAAACAGATTTTGATGTTGTGTGATCATTTCATTTCAGCTGCATAGGGGGAAAAAAAGGAACAACGTCGAGGTCACATTCATACCTGGCTCTTGCCATGTAGACCCGGACCTGCTGCAGCAGACTCTCCCAGTAACCGATGTCAAGGTTGGATCCTCCAGCCCGGATCTTGGTCTCTATGTTGAGGTGGAGAGCCTGCAGCTGGCTGTATGTCTTTCCTTTGAACACGGTCTGGACGTCACTGCTCACAGCTGTGTTGATGCCATCACGGCGGTCACCTGAGGGTCATTCAATCAAATGATACTGAGCTTCTTTTTATACGCGGTAGCTTGTCAAACTGCTGTAAAAATATAAAGACATATTTAGAGGGGAAGAGCGGTGAAAAAGAGGAAATAATGTACCTGGTCCCTTTTCAGAGGCCTCCAGTTTCCTCAGCTTGCTGATTTCATCCTCAGTAATGGTGGTCATGTCACGCCAAAAATCGACATTTTTGCCTTGTTCCAACTCCATATAAACCTGCACTTATGATAATTACGTGTTAATACAGGGTGCCCAGAAAGTCACTACACACTTGCTTTTTGCCTATTTCGTTTCAGAACTCATTTGGAAAGACGCGAGACCATCTGCATTTAACAGCCTAGGCTTTGCAGTTTTTGTAAGCATAACTATTATTAATTCCCTTGTTGCTTGCCAAATGACATTTGAGCAGCGTTGCAAGAGGTTTTTATGTCTCTGATTGCAGTTCACTGACAGTTTGAGAAGATTTTTGGCCATCACTACTCCACCGCGTAGTTCAATTTATGCCATCCGTGGCAGGTTTCTGATCTTTCGTTGACAATTCATGCAGCGGAACGCCTACTATTACCACCACAAAACTACTGCTACGAAACCCTGAACTCTTAGAGCAGGCGTTTGCGCAAAGGCAATTAAGTCTAGCCGGGGGGCTGCACCGGAACTCAGAATCAACAAAAGTTCGATTCAGCGGATGCTTTGGAGAGTCATGAAGCTTTAGCCGTACTGACTTCTGGTTGTTGAACATCATAATCTTCCGCTTGAAGCCTTTGAACAACCTGAAGTTGGCACAGGTAAAGCTGTCTTACTCACTGTATCATCCGCTGAATCGAGCTTCTGTTGATGCTAAGTTCCAGTGGAGACTTTACTTGGCTTTGTGTGAATGCCTGCTCTAGGGGTTTAGTTGACACCAGTAGTGGTAGTAGCAGGCCTTCAACTGGAAGGCTTGTCAAGAACTGATTCTCTTTCACAAACCTTGCCGCGAATACCATTAACAACACACATTGGAGCGGTGTGACGGACATAAAGCTTCTCAAACTGGCGCTGAACTGCAGTCAAGGACAGAAAAACTTGGCAATGCTGTCAATTAACGGGGCATGCGCATGAAAATGATATGCTTACAAAAACTGCAACCCCAAAGCTCTCAAAAGCTGATGGCTTCAAGTTTGCCTGAATGATAACTGAAAAGAAATACAAAAAAATATGAAGTGCATTTATGTATTTGTAAAGAAGGGATTTCTTTTTAGGCTCATGTATTTGATCTAATTCAATGCTGCAGGTTTAACTAATATTGTGATTGGTCTGTGGGAAATGCGCAAGAACTGTGTGATTGTAGACGACCACACTGTATCCAACCAAGCATCCTCCGATCGGTTATGATTGCGTAACCCTGGCACCCACCTTAATATCCTCCAGAAGATCATCCATGTCTGTGACTGTCAGCCCATTAAGGAAGGTATACGGTTCATGCATCTCAACAGCGAGATCGTCATCTTCTGCACTGATGTACTTTGCCAGCAGGTCAATGGGCTTTGCGCGGCCATCACGGATTCTAATCTTAGACCTGGTCATAAATATTTTTTTATTACGTTCTTTTGGTCAAATTATTAAATTCAAGATGAATGTTTATTTCACCTGTGAAAGCTACATACCGTAGTTTGGCCTGATGCAAATGGAAGTTGTCCTCCTGTTCGGCCCAGGTCTTGAAATGCTCCGCTTCTTTCTCTCTCTGCAGCATCTCCAGCTCGGTTTCCCTCATTGCCTTCTCTCGCTCACGCTCCAAACGCAGCTGCTTTACCTACAGCATAAACAGACACACACTGGGCTTACAATCAAGTTGAAATAAAACAATTTGCCGTTGTCGCCATGTCCCGACTAAAATATATTGTATCAGGGAATTCTCCAAATTCTGTGCAAGATCTGGTGAGTTGATTTTACAGAACCAGAAAGGTAACTGGCTCAGTCTTTGTAGCTTGGCCATAATTTTAGTTAATTGCTTGTAAGGGGCAACAGTAGATCATCTGTAAGGATTTAGGCATTCCATTAATTTCAGCCCCCCACAACCCCAGAAAAATGGTGAAAAGTAAAATAGCACTCTAATGTATAAAAACACAATAAATGAGAATGTAAAGAAATAAACCAGTTTCATAAAGTGCAATTTCTGTACATACTGTAGTATTTGCGTGTTGGATGTGTGCCTTATAAGGCCGTGGCCCAGTGAGTGACGTCAGGAGCTGGAGTCAGTCAGGTTGGACGCGTATTATTATTTTTTTTTATAAGCTTTGATGTCCGTTTATGGGTTTTGCGAAATAATTGGGATTGAAAATGCCCAGAATGTCATTTTTCAAGCTATTCTAGTTGCTTGTTTGTTTTTACACCTGGCAGTTGAGAGGGCTTGATTTCTCATCAATATGCAAAATGTAAATAAGCTTTACTCTGATTGGCTCGCTCATCTTCTCAATGTAACTGTGGAAAACAGCTTCACTCTGATTGGCCATTGTTTTTAATTAGGTACCTTCTGAAGTTCTCTGCGATTTTCCTCCTGGATGCGTTTGTTCCTCTCTTTAAGATCTTTCTCTCCGAGGTGGCCGATACCTTTCTTATCCAAAGCCTGACAAAATACAAACAAGACGAGAGAATAATATATCACATCATAATCATAATAATAACAATAATCATATCTCCTCGGCTTCGAAACATACCTTTTGCCATTTGAATGTACCCAGTAGGTTATTATCACCGAACGGGTTGTCTGCATTGGTGTATCCCATGTACTCTTCGCTCCAACCCATCTTTTCTCTCCTCTTCCTTTCCTTCCCCTCTTTCTTGGCCAACCTCCTGGCCCTCTTTTCTTCTGGTGTCTCCAGAGCCTTCATCATCTCCCTCTGTTTCTTCTTGTCTTCCTTGTCTTTGGTGGTCCTGCTCTGCCGATCGGAGCCCGAGCTGTCAGAGGAGTCTGCCGAACTGGACTGATGCCTCCCTTGGTCACTGCCTTTCTCGCTCCGCCCTCGCTCCCTTTCGCTACTCTTTTCCCTTTTGTCTCTCTCAGATTTCCTCTCTCTTTCTCTATCCCGCTCCTTCTGTCTCTGTCTGTCTCGGCTGAGGCTTCTCCGTCTTCCTCGCTCTCTTTCACTGCTTCCATCCCGGAAGCCCGAAGGTGATCTTTCCTTCCTCCTTTCTCGAGATGTTCCTCTTCGCATCTTCATGTCGCTTCTTCCGCCTCTCTCTTTAGGATGATCAGAGTCTGATGAACTGAGGCAAAACAAAGGATTAAATAAACATGTTTCATGTTTTAAGAGCTAAAGTCTAAAAATGTGTTCTTGTAATTGACGGGTTTTAGTAACGATTCATTCCATAGGACTTATATTAAGGGCTGCTTGCTGACATGCAGACTTGCCTTCTCAACAAAGGGAGATAATATCAATTACTAGTAAATAAACAGTATTGTTACCTAGACGAATTTCCATTAGATTTGCTCCTGGCACGTTGTATTCTTCTCCTGTCGGTCTCCGAGTCACTTCGGGAACTTGAAGGGCTCCTATGTTTAGGCCGTCGTTTGTCTGGGGAGCTGCTCCCGGAGTCACGGCTGTCGGACCGTCCACGGCCCTGGGTGGAACGTCTTGGGTCCGCAAATTGAGAGCGATTCGTCCTTCTCTCTGGCGATTTAGACCTGCTTGCTCTGGACCTATTTCGCCGGTCCCGGCTACGACTTTTGGACACGGAGCGGGAACGTCGTCTCGATTTCGAACTCATCACGAACTTTACGTTGACGCAGGGTCCTGTTAGGAATTTGTCGCGTTAATATATCGTAATACACGTTTGTTTTTCTTTTCGGAGTTTATAATAGTTACGCGTTCACACAAATATTAAATATAGGAACCAAACGTTAATAATAAAACATAATTCACTAATTTGATCTATATAGTAGGCTGTTATCAAACGTTGTATTCAGGCAAAAGTGGGGCAGCTATAAAGGGTACTTTCTGTAACAGTGTCGCAGGATAATTACGTTGGAAAAGCTCGACTATTATAAATATAAATGTAAAAGTTGACAACGCTGAGATTTACACTATTACACTTCCAAGATCAACTATTCAATACAAAATGTATTTATTGAATACAAATAATGTCATTGTCAAAATAGGTCAGTGCAGCGTTTCAGAAACGCAAACAACACTCGCGTTCGTACGACATCCTGTAACTGGTGAATGTAGTTCCAAGCGTTATTTCCGTAATGTAAAAATCACATAATATGAGGTATATTTCAATCAATTTAAGTTTGTTCTATTTTTTTGACATAACATAGTATTTTATTGACAGTTTTGTCTAAAACAATGACTGTTTGTAGAATACGATGCAATGTTTACAAACACAAACCGGACTACAACTCCCATAGCAGCCTATTGCACAATTCCCTGTTTTCAGGGAGAGAAAGGACTTCTTTTCAACAACATTATTCGCTCTGTCCGCATGACATTAAGCTTTAGAGCGCTAAATGTATACTTCATAACATTTTCAAATCGGTCGCTGTGTTTTGTTTTTAAACCTGCCTCTCATTTTCGACAACCAGCTCGTTGTTAATCTATTCGCGACAAGGTAAAAAAAAAAAAAAAAAAAAAAAAAAAAAATCGGCTCCCCTCTGGTTGTGAGGTAGTCTTCGTTAGCTAGCTTATTTAGCCAGGAGCTACCAGTAGATTTACGGCTTATTATCCACGACAAATTTTCCGAGTAGATCACCTAAAGCTTCTGTTACTCGGCGGCCACGATGGTTTGGTTAGTTAACGATAGTGAGCAATTGGACACGAAATAATTGATCCGATTTTGGTAACAAATCAACACAAGTCGCATTCGATCCCGGTCGCGTTGGCCTGTTTTCATTGTATCCTCACAACGTCGGTAGCGTCGGGTTTGTTCGACCGAGTGCGTGCGGCGTCAAATTTAGCTGCGCTGCTGCCGTAAACAAACGAGTCAGCAGCTGTCGAGTGGAGAGCTAACTTCAGGGTAGCCAAGTGTCAAGTATGGCGCAGCACGATTGCTCTCATGTCGCCAGTTCGCAGAAAGCTCTCATGCTGGAAATGAAGAGCCTTCAAGAGGAGCCCGTCGAGGGTTTTAAAATAACGTTGGTGGACGAGGCGGATATGTACAACTGGGAAGTGGCCATTTTCGGACCCCCCAATACTCACTATGAGGGGGGTTATTTCAAGGTAAGACTCATTTCAAGTCTACTTGAAAATACACTTTTAAAAATATGTTGTATCTATGAAACTTTAAGTGATGTACTTTTTGTTGGCGCTGTATGCTTTAGGCTCGGATCAAATTCCCCATGGACTACCCATATTCCCCACCTTCCTTCAGATTCCTCACTAAGATGTGGCATCCCAACATCTATGAGGTGGGACAATATCACAATAAACAGGCATTGGTGTCCTCATCTGAATCACTCAGTCATCATGAAAATGTAGAATAATGAAACTCTGAGGTCTTGTTAGAAGTAGCTAAACATTTCCACTCAATCCAGTACAAAGATAATACTCTTAAAATATGTACAATTTGTTTCCATCGGATCATGTGCGTGATTTAACATGTCTCATACACAGCAGTATCGATGCTGATATCGATATTATTTATCGATATTATTTCAAGGTATCAGGTACTCGTGAAGGCTGCCAATAATATCACCCACCAATACTTATGGAAAAATTATCTGACATTGCGTAAGTCCTCCTTGCTACTAGTTGGCGGTACACTGTGGCGGTTTGACAGATCGGCGAATCATCATGTGCGTCAGGAAGAAAGAAAGGTCTTTGTTCACAATTGTCAGTTAAAATGTTATGTATTAAAAGTACTAGTGGTATCGGTACTCTGTATCGGTGAGTACTCGAGTGACTACTCATACTGGAATTGGTCCAAAAAAGAGGTATCGAACATCCCTACTCAAAACACTTGTATCCAACCCCCCAGCCCCCTGAAAACAAACTTTGAGATGTTTTTGTTTTTTTTATGAGGAAATATGACACTCTAATTTTCAAATCATTGTAAAAACATCCAGTAATGACATTCAATGGAATCAAAAGCAATGAAACCGTTTTTGTCACACTTTCACGTTCAATTCAATGCACATTGTGCTGCTCATTCTGGTCTGCATGGCTTGGCCACCTGGAGACAATATAAAGGCCAATTGTTATTTTCCGTCACACTTACTCTCCTGCCTGGAAGCAGCTGTCAATCATATTTCAGCAAGGCGTGTCCTGCCTACTTAATACAATTCATATCTCTGTCTCTCTTTTTTTTTTTTTTTTTTTTTTTTTTTATGAAATGGGGAAGTCTCAAAGGCACTTTATGGTGATATTGACTCGGGTGAAGTATCACACGCTGTTCACGTATTTGGTTAGCCTAATAGCATAATTCCCTAAGTCGTTTCTGAAAACAAGAAAAAAAATCAACAAACAAGAACAGTCCAGTTGCCTCCATTCAACCTTTGCGGATTACCATAACCTGGAACTCTTTTACTGTTTATCATGTAATCGTGTTATTCAAACACAGTGGTGGGATGTAACAAAGATGATGGATTGCGATCTTGGGGTCTCTAAGGTGTAAAAAAACAAAACAAAAAAACAACAACCAAAAAACAGGGACAGCAATGACATGGAGGAATGTGAACTAGGGAGCATTAGGGTTGATGGCACAACAGTTTCACTGATTTGAGATGTTCCCTATCCATGGCCTTATTCAAGAGAATTATTTGATGTTGTCAGCTTCAAGTGGTAAATGCATTTTGTCTTGTGCCAGCCTAAAAACCAGCAGTTTCAGGCATTCAAGTATCCTCCGTCTTATCTGTAAAAACCTATACAGTAAGGTATATTTTTGTAATTTTTCATTTTTTGTTAGTCACTTCACAACGTACAATGTAAAAAGTAGAGCCATCGCTAGCTAGCTCGTAAAAACACCATCATGAGACAGCTAACTTGATTTTTTTTCTTTTAAGTACGAGCAGTATGTAAGTTAATAAAACAAGAAAACTTTTGTGTTTGCAAATATTTTTTTGTGTTTGTACCAAGTTATCAAAACAGATATTTTATATAATTGACAGTAAAAAAATATTTTTTACTTTCCTAATTAATTACATTTTAGTATTTTTTACTTAAGTCCAGGAGTTGAATCAGTACTTCTTTTACCAGAAGTTTATGTATTTATACTTTTGTACAAAGTGAGAGTACTTTAGCCACCTCTGATAAAATGGTCTCTGTTAGTTACATGACAGTCTTATCAGTGATCAATTTCCTCTGTTTCAGAATGGAGATGTGTGCATTTCTATATTGCACCCTCCAGTGGATGACCCACAAAGTGGAGAACTGCCTTCAGAGAGATGGAATCCCACCCAGAATGTCCGGTTAGCATGAATTGTCATTATCTGGTTACTGTCTTTGTCTCATACCCTAATCACATGACATTTGTCTTCAGAGGAGTCCGTTCTCATGAGGCGCATGTTGTCACTACATCTGGTGATTCAACACCCTCTGTTGAAATCTGATCCCTGTCTCTCGGCTAACGTCTTCTGTTTACCTGCACAATACTGTGGTGCCGCTAAAGTTAAACACAGTCATTTCCGAGACGCTGCTTTCAAAACGCTCCTTTATTGCCCAAGGGAATATTTATAGTAGAAATTAGAGAGTCAAGATGCTGCCATCATAAAACCTTTTATGAACTGTACAGACAATATTTTAAGTAACATTTTAAGATTAAAAACTGTCATGTCTAACTGTCAATTAATCTTGAATAAGATGTTAAACCTAGTGATAGTTATATTACATTTGAGTTCACAACTTAAGTTTACAAGCCTGGCAGAATTTATAAGATGTGTACCATTCTTTCAAGAAAACTTATTTTTAATGTGATTAAAATTACACTACACAGTATAAAGCATTTCAAAATAGCACAAGGATTAAACAAAACATAGCAATAAAGAAAATAATGAGACAGTCCCCATTCTGGCATCAGTTAAATTTCCCCAAGATTGCCAAACTTTCACAAGACTTTGCCAGGGTGTGTAAACTCAGAAGCACAAATATAGCCATAAATTGTTAACTTATCGTTAACTCATTCACTGCCAGCCTTCCCAGATAACATGGATATTTGACTTCTAAAGCCGTCAATGGCAGTGAATGTATTAAGAATGTTGATTAATCGAGTCTTGAAGCAAATTAGGAAATATGGAGTGCACTACTTGACTGCAACAATCAAGGTGCAGTTGATTCAGTCTCACTCTCAAATAGTTAACTTGCGAAAGAGTAACAGCATGACGTCAACTATGGGAAGTTTAGCCAAATCCACAGAGATCACGCAGTGCAATTATCTGCTCATTACAACACAGACCTCGGAGCAGGTGTTCGGAACATTTAGCGAGAGATTCAAAGTAGGGTTTATCATCCATCCGGTTTGTCTTTTTAAAATAAAACACATTTTCATTGCAATTGCAAGACGTAATGGCCTTATCAAGTGTCAGAACTCTTTATCGGCGAGTACTCAAACATAAGTACTTGTACCAATAATCTGTCTGGGGAAAAAAGTGGTATCGGCGCATCTCTACTTTTAATAATGTTGAGATATCACAAGCAACTTTTTTGTTACCAACCCCCTTTTTCAAAGAAATAAAATAGCGTGTGGCCCGTGACAAAAATGACTTTGACGCCCCTTATTTACTCTTCAGTTAACCTAACATGCATGTTTTCTAATGTGGGAGGAAGCCGGAGTCACCGGAGAACAGACAAACTCCGGAGAACAGAAAGGCCAGAGCTGCGATTTAATCCCAGAACCTCTGATCTGGGAGGTAGACGTGCTAAACACTAGATCACCTTGCTGCTCTTTATGCAATTGTGTGGTAAAATCCCTAATCCTGTTCTATGCATATTGAGGATTGACAATCAAAGATACCATACCACAGTAATTTCATAGTCAGTTGTAGAAAGATATTCAACTAGTGCAAATAATTTGCAATCTTTGATTAAAAATTGGCTCACATATGCACTTTAACAGTCCAGATATTACATCATAAGTATGTCAAGTTATAATGTTGTGACCCTCCTTTGTGCCTTCAGAACCATTTTGCTGAGTGTGATCTCACTGCTGAATGAGCCAAACACCTTCTCTCCTGCCAATGTGGATGCCTCTGTCATGTATCGCAAATGGAGGGACAGCAAGGGAAAGGACCGTGAATATGTCGAGATCATCAGGTGAACAACCAAACAGTATGAGTTCACGTTAAAACCAAATTTAAAATGGGTACATGTTGAAAATGTGAATTGGTGTCTGTTTTTGGAAACTAAGCGCGAACACTGGTAGTAGTGTTTATTCGATAAGATTTCAATCGGTAGTCATTTCAATGACATCAATATCCATAAAGAAAATTCTAATTTCAGGAACAAAACATAAATCAAGGCACAATGTCACTGCAACACGATTTAAAATGAAAATAGTACGTTGGTAGGTTTTATGTAGTTTGAGAGATTGATAATTCGTGTAGCTCTTTTTTTGTAACTTAAAATAGAGTGAGTGTTGGTTTCATGTGTTACCCCATATCTCCACACAGTAAGTCAAATATAGAAGTAACAGAGCAAAGTGTATACTGAATAATGAAGTCTTAGTCAGGACATCCTTAGTTTTACAGAGTAAAAGAAAAAAAGCTATGGTTTTTGGCATTTGTTTTTCACATCATCTATATGTGGCTTCCAACCCATTTTCACATCAATTTTTACTCCAAATATGTAATAACATACACTTCTTCCATTTTAATGGCATTTACCACGATTTTCACTAGTTATGCACCAATTTTTTGGCCACCGCAAATTTTGGGCCAAAAATGGCCCAAATGTGTATTTTCAGTTTTCGGCTGAAAGACTTTCATCGCCAAAACAAAACCGTGTAGAGTTATTTTGGTGTTGTAAAGTCTGTAGCATGCACCCTCCCCCCACCCATCCGAAAACAACAAACAAATTGTATCGCAAAAGACACAATACGAGTAACCACGGTTGAAAACAAGGCATTCAAGTGGATGATTAAATTAATGGACCCTTGTTACCAACTTCCTGGGCGTAAATTGGAATTGTAAAACTTGAAAGCTTTTGCATATTCAGATGATATGTTTATGAATACATAATTATTTTTTTTATTTTACACAGTTGTATAATTTTCCATGTCATGTTCAACTTTTGACAGAAAACAAACATTTTAATCAAAAGGTTAAGATTAACAGGGAACATTTAAGATTATATTGATATTGACTGATATTAAATTGATATTGATTTTGCAGTGGTAAATTGTACATATGTCATTCAGGTATCTTTTCATTCACTTGTATGCCAAACCTCTGACTCCGTATCACTCTAATTTATTCATTAATACACGATGATAAAGAGTGCCAAATGCTTTTTTTAGGTCTAAAGTTGCCTAATGATATCTCCTTATAAACTATTAATGTTGAATGTCTCATGCAGAAAACAAGTATTGGCCACCAAGGTGGAGGCAGAACGCGATGGCGTTCAGGTACCCACCACGCTAGCTGAGTACTGTGTCCGCACACGTGCCCCGCCTCCCGACGAAGGCTCCGACCTCTTCTATGACTATTATTACGATGACGACGACGTGGAGGACGGGGATGGCGACTGCTGCTACGATGAAGACGACTCGGGCAACGAAGAGTCGTGACATGGCTTTTTTCACAGCGTGACCAATCTTTGCTGACATGCGACGACCCCCTTTTACTGCCCGGGTCGTCTGAGAGGTCTGAGGTCTGCAAGTGAGAAATATTTGATGCCTCCTGTTTGTAAACCAATGAAATAAGATGATTTTACCTTAGCTTGCGTGCTGTTTGTTCAAGATGAATTGACGGGCTCATGAGGATTTGCTGAGATTTGCACCAGCAAAACAAACAAAAAAGAAAAAGAAAAATAAATCATTTTGACTTGAAACCAGAGAGGCTAACTTAACTAGTGCTTCTAATGTCAAAGGTCAGATAGTGGGTGGGGGTGGGGGTGATGCCACTTTGCAATGATGCAAACACAAATCATTCACTTAACAACTTCTTTCATTGTAACTAGTTTCCCTTTCTGATTGTGTTTTCTGCTTACCGGTATAAAGTCTCAGCAACTTGCTGGAACGGTGAACTACAAAAAAAATAAAAAAATGGGATCGGACTTTCCTCAAACTTCATAGTCTGCATGCCAGAAAACCTTGGAATATTTCCCCCCCCCCCCCCCCACTCTCTTCTGGGAAACTTTGCAAATGGTGATCTGCTGACAGCTTTGATAACAAAAGAATGAAATTAGAGAGAACCTAGCGAGTTCTCTGAAGTGGACTACTGGTTGGTTCAAACTACCGTTCACCATTTTTACATTAAGAAAATAATCTTTGCTGTGTCTCCTCTGGTTACCAATGGGTGTGTTTTGTCATTTTGAGTGTGGAATTATGATACTTAAGGCTGCGAGATAGTGTAGGACGACCATTGTTTCTGGGGGAGGATAGTACTATCTCATCAGAATTGTTTCTCCTCAGGATTGAACCCTGACTAAACACTTTTTTTTTTTTTTTGGTTTTAAATGCCCCTGCAATGTATGCTGTTGTATTCTCGTCTTTATTTTCTGCTTCTTGCAAGCAATATTAGTCTCTTTCTATATGGTTAGACTTTAATGCCTGCAACCTTTGCTTAAGAATGTTTTATGTGATGAGATTATTAGGATTGACAACTAAAACGTGTGTAGAAAATGTGTCAGAGAAATGATGTTGCGGTGTCAGTCAGGATTATGAAAGGATTTTCAGCCCTTGGAAGTCTGTGGAAATGAAAAAGGACAATTCCACCACAATTTATTTTATTGTTTGTGTTAGTAGTGAGTTTAAGTATTTTGATATATTTTTAGTGTTGGTGTGTTTCCTCGTGTGTATTTTTCGTCACCAGTATTGATTGTTTCATCTGCTCAAATTGGACTACACTGAATTTCTCAGGATTATTCAATTACAGTCCACATATTTGGTCGTTTTGAGAGCTACAGACACCTTGACGGATATGCACATGTAGCTGTACGGATGATCACCTTGTTTTATTCACCTGTTTATTTTTTATTTTTTGGCTATTTAAAAGTAAAAAAATAAAGATTTATTGGAACAAAATCGACGTGGACTAAAGCGAGACTTTAAATGTCCTCTATTTTCCCATTCCATTGAACGCGCCTTCGCCTTGTTGGACGCGGAATTATGACGTCACCTCGCCGAAAGTCAGTCGCTTCAGACCTGGAAACAATTCTTCCCTGCAGTTTTTTAAAAACAATTTTATCAAAGAAACAACTGCAATGTCTGTGAATTATGCTGCCGGACTCTCACCGTACGCAGACAAGGGCGTGTGCGGACTTCCAGAGGTAACGTTAAACTATATATCGGCCGGTAGTTTGTTTTCTAACGAGCTTTCGCGAGCGGGTTAGCCGATTTGCTCCTGTAGAGTCTTAGCAGGACTTGGTGATGAATGAACTATTTGAAATAAACCTGTGCATTTTTAATTAAACATACAACTAAGACAATTGACACCAATTCACATCTGACTTAAAATATTTTAAACAGTACAGTAACAGTAAATTTATAATTTCCATTGTCTACCTTACTAAGTGCTGGCGCCTGTATTTACCCCATGCCCCACTCTACATGTAGTTTGTATTAAAAAAAAAAAAAAAAAGTCGTGATTTTTCATTATATATTATACTAAGATGTTTTAAGCAAAGACTAAAAATGGGTAAAACACATGGTATTTATATTTACTCATTCCTGAAGATGACAGGCTATTTTAACACTGTCTTTACTATGCCTCTTAAAATGCTCCCCCAAAATCTGAACAAATTTGATATGATGACACAGGCATTTGATAGCCCCGAAGAGCTGAAAGCGAAGGTGGCAACCCTTGCTAACCTGGTAAAAGAGTCCAAGTACATGGTCGTGCACTCTGGAGCAGGAATCAGTACTTCAGCGGGCATCCCTGACTTCAGGTAATAAATTATTACTCTAGCGTTTGCATTTATATTTGTATTCATTGACTCCACTTTCGCACACAAGCATCAGTTTTCTCATTTGCAGTGCAAATGTACATGACATGTACTGCTGTTGAAAAGTTGGGGCTCACATAGAAATGTCCAGAACTTTGAAATAAAATGACTTTTTTTTTAAAATATTTTTTTGTAACATATATATATATATATATATATATATGTATATATATATATATATATATATATATGTATATATATATATAATTTATTTTTTTATTTAAGGAGGACATTTGTAAATGACCTCAAACTTTTGAACAGTAGTGATTTCCAAAATAAGGAGTTTACCATAAAAATACATTTTGAGACTTATAATTACAGCTGTCGGTTTATAACTGTCAGATATTTTTAATTCCAATTATTCATAGCCAAACGAGCATCAAGATAATTGTATTTATACAAAATCAATACTATACGAGTTATATTAACAATATATGACAAAACCTAAAATCTAATAATCAAACAGCAATCCAGCCCCTTGTCAGTGCAAATGAATATCAGCTGGCTCTGTACTAATTGATGGCCTACAAAAAGGTGTCATTGCCAAGGTGGGATATATATATTTATATATCCATCCATCCATTTTCTGTACCGCTTTATCCTCACAAGGGTCGATGTGAGTAAATGCTGATGTGTTAAATACTTTCAGCCACTGTGTGTGTAGTATTATATATTAATATGATGGGTTTGGTATTGATTTTGTATAAATACAATTATCTTGACATCCTTTTGGCTATGAATATTTGGAATTAAAAATGTCTGAAAGTTCAAACCGACAGTTGTAATTATCCATCTTCTGTACCGCTTATCCTCACTAGTGTCGTGGGTGTGCTAGAGCCTATCCCAGCCATCTTCGGGCGAGGGGTGGGGTACCATGCATGATGTTCAATCAACTGAATTTACCACAGGTGGACTCCATTCAGCATCTTAAGGATGATCAGTGGAAATCAGATGCAATTGAGCTTAAGTTTGAGTGTCATAGCAAATGGTGTGAATACTTACAGTATGTACCTATTATGTTTTGAATGTTTATTTTTATTTTTTATAAATTTGCACAAATGTCTGAAAATGTTTTAACTTTGTCATTATGGGATATTTTATGTAGATTTTTTTAAAAAGAAAACTATACTCAAATCAGTTTAAGAATAAGTCTGTAACATAGCAAAATGTGGAAAACGTGAAGGGGTGTGAATGTTTTCTGGTAGCACTGTACATGGGCTTTGTCAAGTCTAACGAATGTGTTTGACCATGTGGCATAAATAGATTTTTCTTTGCTGCAAGTTTTCATTTTCAAATGTTCCTCTTGAAGTTCTACAGTTTGAACAGAAGAGGGTAGCAGATGTTCAATACACACTCAACTAACGATGAGGACGCAGTTTTTGATTACCTCATTATTTTCACAATCCCAGACCATTTAGTTGACCCTTCAGTTTTCTCTTGAAAAATCACTTATAAAAACACTTTTTAATTCATGTTTACAATTGTCCTCCACCGCTGCTGCTACTCGTACTGGACCAATAAATATTAGATTTGTCCACCTGCTACTCAGTTTGACCTTGGACAGCAACATCGTTAAAGCAACACACTCTAAAGTATCTATTAGGTCGTCTAATGCTAAATGCAGTTGAATACTCCAGGAGAGCGACTAAACAAATTAGCAGCCTTTGAGCATTCTCTTACTGAAGTTGCCAAATGACACAAATGTGGCCCTCACATCGTGTCACATCTCCCTCATATTGATAAGCAGTAATAAATCAAAAATCAGTTTTGAACTTGAAAGAGAGAGATGATCTTCAAATGCAAAGACATCAGATATGGTTGCGTTGTGAGGGTTCACATAATGAATTCTCTTTTCTGGTGCATGAAGATAAGTTGTAATAAATGAGCACATGTGGGGCATGTTACAGTGCAAAATCTTCATTTGAGATGCATGCTCTACTGCTACTTACAGTACAAGGGATGGGACAACATATCAATGCGCAGTAAATTATCTTTCTACTACAGCCAAATATAGATTTTTATTATTATTTAATAGATTTAAATTATTATTATTATTTTTCCTCCTCGTTTAATATGCAGTTGCTTTTAAGGGAATTCCACTGACCTTGTTTGATATATTTTTTTTCTTTTCTTTTTTGGTGATTATTTTAACGCAGTTGCATTTTGGGCAACACAATGTGGTAGTGGTCAGCACATCTGTCTCACAGTTGAGAGGTCCTGGGTTCGAATCTCAGTTTAGGCCTTCCTGTGTCACGTTTACATGTTCTCACCATACTTATGTGGGTTTTCTTTAGTTACTCTGGCTTTCTCCCACATTACAAAAACATGGCCATCATGTCAGTAGAACACTCCAGTTGTCAATAGGTGTGAGTGGTTTGTCTAAAAGTGCCTTACGTTTGGCTGGCGACCAGCTCAGGGTGCGGCCCACTTCTGCACCCGTGACCTAATCGGGGCAAGCGCTGTAGAAAATAGATGGGTTAAATTTTGAATGAAGACCATGGGCCACTCCGGAAAGGCAAAAATCTCAACCATATGCTACTTTTCCTCAACCCTTGTGATAAACGTCAAGGCGAGATGAAAAGGTACTTCCTTTCGAACATAGAAACAGACAGCACTGTTTAAAATGAATTTGACTCCACTTGTCCTAACCGACCATATCGTGTGACAGCGAGTACTGCATTCCTTCGATCCATGCATTCTTGTCGTATTTATTGCAATTAGGATGTCGCCAACACTAAGAATCACTTAAGAGGGTGAATTTGTTGTGTTGAATATTACTGCCCTCAGTAGTCTTTCTGAAATGTAAAATAAAATAGATATTTTCCCTGCTTCTTACTCTTGAGCAACTTGCATAGTTGGTAAACTAAATGTTAGTGGCTTGTTGCTTTAAATATTGCTGCTGGAAAGGATTATGGGTAGTATTTTTCATAAAGTAAAGGTTGCACTGTGGCACCTTTTCTAAGCTGTTTCTGAAAACAACTTTTCCTCCAAGTACTTCTGGGTAATCTCATATGAATAGGAATGGAAGGGAAACTTCCTAGGCAAAAACTAGACTCTAAAGAGTTCCCTTGTGTGATTGTGTTCCATCTTAAATTAGTTTTGACATCTTGCAATTAATTGATTGACACATCATATTGTGATACAGTGAACCCTTGCATAGTTATGACTCCACATTCACAGATTTGCATATTTGCTGAGTCTTTTTTATTTTTTTATTGCAACTAATTAAAAGCAATAAAAAGTATAGTTTTGCGACCGTGTACTGGTGTATGGAAGTGAGTTGAGCGCTTCTTTCAAACAAAAGTAGTGCTTTGCCACCATCGTGTCACATGTATGGTGCTAAGGGACTATGTGGAAATGCGTTGGAGTTTCATTTAGATAAAAGCAGTGCTTTGCCACCATCTTGTGGTATCTTGGTACAAAGGAAATATTCGGAAGTGAGTTGAGGAGCTTCATTTAGACAAAAGCAGTGCTTGGCCGCCATCAGGTGGCATCTTGGTACCAAAGAATTATGCCGAATTAGTGCCTTCCCTCCACCGTGTTGTATAGATGGTGCCAAGGAACTACTGTGTGAGTGTCACACGGTCAGAATACTTATGGCTGTGATATTTTGGTTTTTCTTTTTTAATAAATCTGCAAAAATTTCAACAATTCCGTTTTTTTCTGTCAATATTGGGTGCTGTGTGTAGATTAAAGTGCCCCCCCCCAATTAATGATTTTAGCAAATTGCTGCAATATAACAAAGAGTGAAAAATTTAAGGGGGTCTGAATACTTTCCGTACCCTCTGTATGTGGAAATGAGTTGAGGAGCTTCATTTAGATAAAAATATTGCTTTTCCACCATCTTGTGGCATCTTGGCGCCAAAGAATTGTGCGGAAGTGAGTTGAGGAGGTTCATTTAGACAAAAGCAGTGCTTTGCCAACATCTTGTAGCATCTTGGTCAAATGAACAATGTGGAAGGCAGTTGAGGAGCTTCTTTGAGACAAAAATAGTGCTTTGCCACCTTAATGTGGCATCTTGTCGCCAAGGAACTATGTGGAAGTAAGTTGAGGAGTTTAATTTATTCAAAAGTAGTGCTGGGCCTCCATTTTATGTAATCTAAAAGCAATTATAAACCTTTTATAGAGGAGTAATTCACAGATTTTCACTCTTCTCAGCAGGCTCAGTCCTTATTCCCCTTGAATTGCGGAGGTTAATTGTGGTTTCCTTTTCATGGTTGTCATAATATATTTTCTCTCAGGGGTCCAAAGGGTGTGTGGACCTTGGAGGAAAAGGGAGAGACGCCTCATTTTGAGACAACGTTTGAAGAGGCCCGACCCAGCCTGACTCACATGGCCCTGCTGGGACTCCAGCGGGCCGGATACCTCAAGTATCTCATCAGCCAAAATGTGGACGGTCTGCATGTGCGATCTGGTTTCCCAAGGTGACTTGGGTCATAACCTTTACATGCTCAGCAATATGTGGGGGGGGGAAAAAACAATGTACTTTTTTGTTCTCCAGTCTTGGTAGTTAATAGTAGCAAACTGGGGATTCTCAGTTTATAACGACAGTTCGTTCATACGCTTGCAATTTAATCCATATTTGTATATGCAGGTCAGAACGTACAGTCATCCAACACTAACCTATGCTAACACAGTATTAGTCATAATTACAGTAAATAATTGTATGAAAAGCACTTCTAGCCCATGATCATAAAACAATCACGTTTTAATCGCAAACTAAAAGTGAGTGTTGAATGTCACTCTCCTGTCGAAGCATTCTGGCATTCCCTTTCTTTCGGCTTTGCTATGGTTCAGATTAGGGCTGCAACTAACGATTGTTTTAATGATCGACTAATCTGTCAATAATTTTTTCAATTAATCAAATAAATCGAATTTCAAAAATAATTTCCATCCCTTTATTACAAAACAGGACATTATTTTAAATTGGCAGTGCAGAAAATGCAAAAAACCCTCTAGTTCAGATACAGTACTACATCTGGGGCAGGATACTGCAAGGATGCCATTTATACAGAAGAGCGACCTGGAAAAAAGGCACATAAATCCTGCTTTTTAAAGGGACTTTCGATGGTAATCCAGTGGTAGGTATTCCAATTAAATTTAGGTTGAAAATCTACATAATGCTGATATAGAAATGTATTTTTTTTTAAACTGCTCAAACAATGGCAGAGAAAGTCTGAAAGGAACACTTAGTCTTTTCACGACCATAGGGCGCACAGTATTAAAAGGTGCTGTCTCAGTTACGGGGTCTATTTCTGTATTTAACACATACATAAGGCACACTGTATTATTGGGCGCAGGCATGGTAAAACACGCTAGCTTAAAACATAGGGTAGCATGCATGCACGCTAAAACAAAGTTTTTAAAAAGGCAGGGGGAGCAAAACTGAGTTCGGTTGTACTTTATTGAAGTATTTAACAATGTACTCACATTATTTTTTGTTCAATCCTTATCCACAAATCCATCAAAGTCCTCATGTTCTGTATCCGAAATGAACAGTTGGGCAAGTTCTCAATCAAACACGCCAGGTTCGAGTGAGTCTCGTTGCCGTGCGAAAGCTCGAACAACAGTGCAAGGAGACCCGTTAGCCCAGCATCCACAATCCATTCACAATTGGTGGCGTAACTCGCCCGGCGCTGCCTCCTAGTCTTAGTAAAGCTGTGTTCGCCATCTGTCATCCATCGCTTCCACGCCGCTCGCAACTTCACTTTGAACGCCCTGTTTACACCGATGTCCAGCGGTTCGTCAAGCCTCCCGGAATGATGGCAAGCCCCGAGTTATTCTTTGCTCATTAATCCATTGCTCGAGTTGGTCTTCCAAATCGGGCCACCTCGCCTTGTTTCCACATTTTGTTTTTCTTTTTTTTCCGTGAAAACTCAGCTGCGTCTTCTTGACTTGGCGAAGCTCGTTTTCCTGCTTCCTCCACTTGCGAACCATGGATTCGTTGATCTTGAATTCTCTCGCGGCTGCTCGGGGGTCCTTAGCCAAACCGATGTTGTTTTGCACAATGCACACCCCGGAAATCCTCCCAGTCAGTAAAGCTGTAAAATAAAAATAAAAATAAATAAATAAATAAATAAAACGCCCTGGCGCTGTATCCCTACTCGGGGCGTGGCTTTAGCGTCGTTCGCCTGTCCTCAGCCACGTCCGCTTTACCTCCTGTGTAAGCAGCGTGTCGGCAGGAAATGCTTAAAAAAAAAATAATAAAATGAAAAAAAGTCTAGCGGAGCGCTCATCACACAACAACATTTATAGATGTTGGAACTCTGCGCACACATAAGGCGCGCCGCATTATAAGGCGCCCTGTCCATTTTGGAGAAAATGTAAGACTTAAGTGCACCTTATGATTGTGAAAATATGGTAAATTGCCAACTTTTATTCCTTTGCAATGCACTGACCAAGCAGTGAATTCAATTTTCCATTCAATCCGAGCATCCAGCCTGTAATGGAAGACCCGCTCTCCCTGGCAGTTCCGTACAGCTCCTCTTTCCTCCAGTTCGTTTTTCTTCATCTTTTCTAAAAACGAGCACATACAAGAAGAGTGGCTGCACCCATCGGCATGGTGGAGCGCAGAAATCAAACCTAGCAGCGCACAGAATATTCATGAAAGAGCCAGCACCACTGAACTTGTTCGCAGACCTTTTCATGTCAAATTTACACACTGTGATCCAAGGGAATGTTGTCTCTGGCTTTTACAGGGACTTGTTGTCAGAGCTTCATGGAAACATGTTTGTGGAGGAGTGCGAGAAGTGTTGCAGGTATGTGCGCAAACACAAACTTCTTTGATTCTTGTCTTTTTTTGGGGCAGTTTAATTTGAATGTGGCTGTTGTATAACACACGGTTTGTTGACACGGGGTTTCAGTGCACTTTACATTTTAAAATTCTCTGTACTAAAGATTTATCGGTTAACCTCACGGGCAGCAGCATAGAGTTATATCTTTAATAAATCCAATTTATGAGACAAAGTGAGGTGGTGTGCTTTCCCAGGCAGTTTGTCAGGGAAAAGGTGATTGGCGTGATGGGCCTCAAACCCACGGGACGGTATTGTGATGTGGTGCGCTCCAGAGGACTCAGAGGCTGCAGGTAAGCACACAAACCAGTATGATCTCCGTTACAAATGAAGCACTTCACTTGTTCAACAGTGTGCTTTGTGTGATATTCATTAAAACAGAGGGAAATTGATTAGCACTATACTGGACTGGGAAGATGCACTTCCTGACAGAGATCTGAACAAAGCAGACAATGCAAGCAGGTAAAGTTTTCTTCCTTCTTCATTACAATTGTACGTTAATTACCATCGGCCAGCACTATTGATTCTGAAGGCCCTGGGAAGATTTGATTGACATAGCAACACAGAGGCTGAAATCTGATTGGGCAAAAATTCAGCATAAACACGCCGGAAGCAATGCACAAGAGAAGCGCTACAATGGGCTACAACATTAAGAGAACAGACTGTTGGAACTAGAGTATTACAATTTCATGGAACAAATATTAGAATTTAGGTTTTAAATGTAGGTCAGTGCTTAGAATGGTGTTTAGGCTGGCAGAGAAGGCCTTGCTGGCTCTGTGAGCTTACCACTATAAAAACCTTTGTGGTTAATGAATATACATTAGTCTCCTGAATGTCCACATTTACCATCTGAGTGTCAATATTCAACCTTTTATCCTGGTATAAGTTTTATGTGTCGATAAAAGTGAGCGAGGAACTGTGGACTATTTGTTTGTCCCTCTTTATTACTTGCACATTTACCAGAAGATGAGTCACACTCCAGCAAGTTCATAAAAATCAAATGTGCAGTTTTTTGTTATTTTTCTTCGGCCCTCCAAATACAACCACTACGTTGGTGTAAGATGGAACCACTTGTATCTGTCGTGCTCTGTATTCTCTAGACAAGCTGACCTGGCACTGACGCTGGGCACCTCCATGCAGATCAAACCCAGCGGAGACCTTCCACTCGTCACCAAGCGCAAAGGCGGCAAAGTCGTCATTGTCAACCTGCAGCCCACCAAGCACGTATGTTTCAGTGCTGCACACTCTAACCTAGGGCTAACAACCATTTTTAAAACTGAAAGCTACTGATATAGAGCTAATTATGTTGTTATTAATAATTAATGATATTCATCTACTGTATGTGAAGACACTTCATGTTAATGGGGTGGACTCCAGCTCACCCATGACCTAAAGGACAAGTGGTGTAGAAAATGGATAGATGGATGGGTTAATAATTCATTATTTAACAAACAGCAGTTCAGAGTACCCACCCTTTTTGGAGTCCTTGGAGGGGGTGCTGGAGAGTGCCCCCGCTGGGGACTGCATCGTTCTGCTTGGGGACCTCAATGCTCACGTGGGCAATGACCGTGAGACCTGGAAGGGCGTGATTGGGAGGAACGACCCCCCGATCAGAACCCTTCTGTGCTCATCACGGATTGTCCATAACGAACACCATGTTCAAGCATAAGTGTGTCCACACGTGTACTTGGCACCAGGACTCCCTAGGTCGCAGTTCGATGGTCGACTTTGTGGTCGTGTCATCGGACTTGCGGCCGCATGTCTTGGAAACTTGGGTGAAGAGACGGGCGGAGCTGTCAACTGATCACCACCTGGTGGTGAGTTGGCTCCAATGGTGGGGAAAGATGCCGGTCCGACATGGCAGGCTCAAGCGTATTTTGAGGGTCTGCTGGGAAGAAGAAGAAAAAGAAAAATCACCTTTATTGTCATGAACATGCATGCATGCACAGGACATTTTTTGTCTGCATTTTACCCATCACAGTGAACACATACACGTTAGTGGAACACACTGGAGCAGGGGGTAGCTAAAGCGCCCGGGGAGCATTTTTTTTGGGGTATCAGTGTCTTTTTCAAGGACACCACAGCTGTGAGTCCGGGGAATGTTGGAGGATGGTCCAGTCGGGGTCTTGAATCTAGGTCCCCCACGGTGGCAGGCGATGATCTTAACCGTTGGGCCACGGCTGTGCAAGTGCAGAAAGTCTTGCAGAATCCCCTGTCAGAAGGCGTTTCAACTCCCACCTCCAACAGAACTTTGCTCATGTTCCGGGGAAGGCGGGGGACATCGAGTCCAAGTGGACCATGTTCCGCGCCTCCATTGCTGAGGCGGCCGACTGGAGCTGTGGCCGTAAGGTGGTCTGTGCCTGTCGTGGCGGCAATCCCCGAACTCGTTGGTGGACACCAATGGTGAGGGATGCCGTCAAGCAGAAGAAGGAGTCCTATCGGGCCTTTTTGGCCTGTGGGACTCCTGAGGCAGCTGATGGGTACCGGCTGGCCAAGCGGAATGCAGCTTTGGTGGTCGCTGAAGCAAAAACTCTGGTATGGTAGGAGTTTGTTGAGGCCATGGAGAAAGACTTCCGGATGGCTTCAAGGAAATTCTGGTCCACCATCCGGGGTCTCAGGAGGGGGAAGCAGTGCACCATCAACACTGTGTATAGTGGGGATGGGGCACTGCTGACCTCGACTCGGGACGTTGTGAGTCAGTGGGGAGAATACTTCGAAGACCTCCGACACTTCCCATGAGAAAGCAGAGTCTGGGTTCTCTGAGGCAGGCTCTCCTATCTCTGGGGAGAGGTCACCGAGGTGGTTAAAAGGCTTCTCGGTGGCAAGGCCCCAGGGGTGGATGAGATTCGCCCGGAGTTCCTAAAGCCTCTGGATGTTGTTGGGCTGCCTTGGTTGACACGCCTCTGCAACATCGCGTGGACATCGGGGACAGTGCCTCTGGATTGGCAGACTGGGGTGGCGGTCCCCCTTTTTAAGAAGGGGGACTGGAGGGTGTGTTCCAACTACAGGGGGATCACACTCCTCAGCCTCCGTGCAGCATCTGCAGTGATGCGGACTTTGTATCGGTCCGTTGTGGTAAAGAAGGAGCTAAGCCAAAAGGCGAAGCTCTCAATTTACCGGTCGATCTCGTTCCTACCCTCACCTATGGTCACGAGCTGTGGGTCGTGACCGAAAGAACGAGATCCCGGATACAAGCGGCCAAAATGAGTTTCCTCCGCAGGGTGTCCTGGATATCCCTGGGTGAGAAGCTCGGTTGGCCGGGGAATCTGATTCTGATGCCTCCCAGACTCCTCCCTGGTGAGGTGTTCCGGGCACGTCCCACTGGGAGGAGACCCCGGGGACGACCTAGGACACGCTAGAGAGACAATGTCTTTCGGCTGGCCTTGGAATGCCTCGGGATCCACCCCCCGGAAGAGCTGGATGAAGTGGCTGGGGAGAGGGAAGTCTGGGCGTCCCTGCTAAAGCTACTGCCCCCACGACCGGACCTCGGATAAGCGGTAGAAAATGGATGGATGGATTTAACTAATAATGAATTGTATCGCTAATATTGTATGTCACACTAAGTTCCGTTTACTGTTCCTTGGTTATCTTCACATTTTGCCTTTTTGCCTTGATACACTTTTGTGACACAAAAAAAATAGACTACAGAAAAAACAAAACATACAGTATTTAATTCCAGCGGCCCTCAACCACAAGACCGTGGACTTGTATTGGGGCCGCACAGAGACTGGGGGGGGGAATTATTATTGATCATCAGAAACTGAAATAAGTTTTGTTTTGAAAATCATTCACATCTGCTTGAGCCTCTGTACACAAGTCTAACCGCTCATCTCAGACAAGTGATACAGTTGTAAAAAAAGGGAACCCTAAATGTAGCAAATGAGTAAAAAACGAAAAAGAAAAAAAATCTGCGTCTGTGGAGAACCTCTTCAAAAGAATGAGACAGAAGAAGAGCCTTCAACTTCAAAGAAAAAGAGCTATATTTAAGAGAAAATATCAGCAGTCCTACTTCAAATATGGGTTGATAGCTGCAGGTAATTCACACACACCAAGCCTGCTCTGTGTACTATGTGGTGACAGGCTTGTAAGTGAGGCATTGAAGCCTTCAAAACTTACAAAAAAAGCACTCAATACCTTGCTTCCATTTCCAACATCCTATCTTTTTGAAGTGGGATTTTGCAATGACTGTGGCCAAAATAAAATTCCAGAGTAGACTGGTTATAAGTTGCGTAACTATCATTGTTAAGATGGGATCTGCTCATTGAAGAGAAACAAGCACAGAGCTCCCACTAATTACAACTACATTCAGTGGAATGGTGAGTTGTATTTTTGCTTTTTTTGTTTTTGTTTTTTTCTTTTGTTGTTTATGCCAGGCCGTCAAAATATTGCTTTTTTTAAATCGGAAACCGAACCACTGCTTTAGATGCTCACTGCGTCCCATGAGATTTGTTGTTTTGACTTTTGAGGTAGGCTACATTTTTAAGGGGGTGTTTGACTTTTTGGTGCCAACCTTTTGGGGCCGTTCCACACTAATAACACATTGTTTGCTCACTATGCTCCAACGTGGTGTCTTGCAGGACAAGCATGCACACCTCCGCATCAACGGCTATGTTGATGATGTAATTAAGCAGCTCATGGAGCACCTGGGGTTGGACATCCCAAAGTGGGAGGGGCCAACTGTGTGTGAGAGCTCCACTGCCGCACTGGAGGGCGCACCCGACATCAAGCCCCCGCACGCTCTCAGTCCGGATGTGAAGGTCAAAGGTGAGCTCATTAAGAAGAAGAAACGAGATGCAGAAAGCAACACCATCAAAGAAGAGACGGTTTCGGTAAAGAAGGAGAGGAAAGATCCTCCAGTGGGGATAAAAGATGACAAGTAGCCTCAGGTGCTGTCCTTATCAAAAATATTTCCTGCCTTGAGAAACAAGCTTCTCACCAGTTTGATCACAAAAGATGGAGGTTCTAGTATCTCTTTTTGCCCACTGGAGCTTACTATCTTGATCTCCATTCTTCCTTCTCTCAACATTACTTAAGTGAGGACTCCTCAGCTTGAAGCATCATAAAATGACACTCATGGGAGGCAAATACTGTTTGATGGATTTAAAAAGTCTATACAACTCAATTGCCAGGTTTTTGTGATATAAAAACATGCCAAGATAAATTAAAAAAAATGTTAAAACATTGTGACCTTTAACTTGTTCACCTCAATTGTAGGGTGTGTAAAAATTAAAAAAAAAATTTAAAAAAAATGAGATTGTTGTTGCACCAATGTACACACCCTTTTATATCGGGGATGCGGCTGTGTTTGGAATTAACCAATCACATTCCAAACCCATGTTAAATGGGAGTTGGCACACACCTGCCACCATTTAACCCTATCATAAATACATTTTTTTTTTTTTTTTTGTATGCCCTCAATGGACAATAAAAGCTGTATTGTGTTATGACCATAACTCTAAATATGCCATATCTTCAAATAAAATTAATTTCAAATTGGAATATTTTATATGAGGTAATTAGAGCCTTGAATAAGTCAATAAATCATAACACAGATTTCGATGCAATAAGAAATATGTAAAAACAAGGTAAGAAAACAACAACCAACTACAATGAAACAACATGAATAAACAACAACAGGCAATGAACAAAAGGGAATTAACAAAAAGGCAATTAACTATTTAAACTAGTTTACAGTTTATTTCTCAAAACAATCCCCACACACCTTTTGTGTGTTTTTTACAAATGTGACATGCACATTTTGAGCACCGATTGAAGACTCGGTGGTTTTGCGCACTTTATGCACTGCTTGTACTTGCTGCTGGGCCGCTGGTCCCCCTCATCAATCTGCTCCTCCCCACTGTCAGCTTGCTCCACCAGGCTAGCTGCAGCCTCTTGCCTGGGGAGATGTGTTCTCTGCGCAATTGTGGGCGTGATGAGGGCTTTCCCCAACTCCTCCAAAAATAGCCGTCTCCTGTATGTTTTTCTCTCCTTCCATGTAGGTTCCACTGACGTGAATAGGACAAATGCATTGATAAATGTATGATAAAATGCATTGATAAATATATGACAAAACAGAGTGAAGGGCCACCTGAAGGACCACCGGTGGCAGGAGTAAGTGCCACAAACCTGCAAAAAATAAACAAACATCAGATGACAACTACTCAAAGAAAGCTTTGACAGAGACATTGTAGTCATCTGGGGCTTTTTCTTCCCATTTTCCTCGACCTGTGGCTCGCGATGCCTTGTGCTTAAAACAGGTACATTTTCCCCCTTTTTAGGGCCATATGACACCAATGTTCTGTTTTTCGTGAATGCAAAAAGCGTTGAAAGAGGCTGTTGATGTCCAATGCTGAGGAGACTTGTCCTCCTCCTCTAACTTGCAAGTGGCTCATGGAAAAATGTAGTCCTCATCAGAAGTTTCTTCTGTGGAATTGCCTGACAAGGAAATTTCCTCATCAGTGTATTCGAGAAGAGCATCTCGGGCTTGCTCACAAGACGGTGTGCGTCGCATGCCTTCTGATTTGGAAAATTAACTGACCAAGGTGTTGATATTTGAAAAGCCCAGGGCAGAGGGACATATTCAAACCGGTATGCTCTCCTCCCGACCAATGAAAGAGGAACAATACAAACCGGTTTGAAAATAAACACATGCAGAAAATATAGTCATATCTTCACACAAAATATACTTATCTGCATACTAAGACTTTGTAAGTGTTGTGGTGAAATAAAACTGTAGATGTAACACAGAAAAACTTTGTCATAATGGTGCCAAACACACACATGCGAACATACAAGACTGGCGATTGCATTTGGATGTTTTGTTTCTAAATAAAACTTAAATAACTAAAAAAAAAAAAAAAAAGAAGTCCCTCTGCAGCAGTCCAGGCCTGAAAATTATGTCGTGGTCTCTGGCGCCCCTTAGTGGATGAAAAGTTTAAATATATGCAAATCTATTTTTTTTTTTTTCCTGTACGAAAACAATCATAAACGTTGAGAAATAATGGCAAAAGCATTGTAAGACATCAGTTTTACAGGGTATTAAAAAATATGATTTATAATGGGAGTCAATGGGGCAAAAAAAAGACAGAATGCTGTGTACTGGTGTAATTCATGTAACTCTTATTTCTAATGACTTGGAAATTCGGTGATGGTGCCATTTTAAAGTTTAACTTGGTCAAACATTTGTGGCTAAATTTCATCCCTGTAGCCTTTGTCTTTAAATATGTTGTCTTTGATCAGAACGTCATCAAAGTGTGCTAAAAATGTCATCATTGCAAAGGAAGGGTTTTAAAATGATTATAATTTTTTGTTTTGTTTTCTAGTAGAGGCCTTTGTGCTAACACTCACTGCTATTTAGAATTGTTCATAATTCTCTCCACATTGACTATAAGGCCTCAGCTCCAACTGACGAAAAACTGCCCAAAGGAATCATGCTGCTCCCACCATGCTTCACTGTAGGTTTCATTTATTTTTCAATTGAGTTGTACATATTAATATTATGTTGAAAAACATTTTGAAGTGATTTATCTTACTCTCATATTTTGTATGTCAAAACCAAGCATTTGTACAGGGGTGTGTAGACCTTTTGTATCCACTGCATACGAGGAGCTTGGCTCTTTAGATATGGTCACGTTTGCCATGAAGCCCCAACAGGATCCAGAAAACATGTAAACAGCTTAAAAATGTAGAGCCCCTGGGTATATAGTGAATAAAATTTTTAATCAGCTGCATTGAGGTGTCTGCAACGTATTAAATCTGTTTTAACATTGAGCTCTACTTTTCACTCCTCTGAGAAAAGAAGCATCTTCTTGTATGACCGATGTCTACAGTACAGCCTTAAGGTCAATATTACGTTGTAATATAAGATGAAGAAATGTTTTTTGTTGTTTTTTTTGTAAATAGATTACTGTTACACAGCATATTTGTATCTCAGGAAACTTTTATTTATATATATATATATATATATATATATATATATATATATACACACACACACACACACTGTGTCTTGGCAATAAATCGAAGCACAACCTCTGCAGTGGTTATTCCGTATGTGCTGTCTGTAGCGGGTTGCCAGTCAATCATGGCCTGCTTTGCACTGAGTGGGCACATTATCAATTATTCAGCTGACATAATGGTATGATTTTTATTCCTTTGCATGGAAGCATCATTAACATGTCTTTGGTCAATGTGTCAACTCTGACATGAGCCCATTATGCACTAATATCACGACAATCACAATATGCTGCCATCGTTGTTTTCTAAAATGTCATTTCACCTGACATGAAGTGCACCGGTGTTTCTGTAAGGTTATTGAGTGTGGCTTTTGAATACGTCATATTTTTTGTACCATTAAGTCAATCATAAAGACTTATAAAAGATGAAACAGCTGGAGCTCAAACACAATCAGTCTGCTGTGCTCTGTAAATGGGTCATTACAGAGTCGTCATTAACATGCAACCGGTGGAGCGTTGGCCAATAAGAACATTAAATAGAACAGGTTTTGCACAATGTATATACACTGCTGTTCAAAAAATGTTGGGTCACTTAGAAATGATCTTTTTTTTGAAAGAGAAACTAGTTCTTATATATATATATATATATATATATATATACACACACATATATACACACACACACACAGTGATGCCTTGAGGTACGAGTGACCCAACTTACGGGTTTTTCAAGATTCAAGTCATTTGGATGTTTTTTGTCAAACTAAACATAAACTAAAGAATTAAACTTATTTAAAACAACCACACAACATCCCTACTGCTAGCTGAATGCCAACACACAACGTAAAACACATTTGACGGGCTAACCAATAGCATCGTTCTGTTATTTCCCTTTAAGCAACAGATATTTGAACACAAACATTGCATCATCACATGGAGACAGAAAATATAATAATACTCACAGCTATATTTTCTTTATTCTCTGGGGGAAGAAAAATAATAATGCTGTTTTCCTGAGGCACGGTGGACGGTAGTTATGAATGTGAGTGCAAATGGTTGTTTGTTTATATGTGCCCTGTGATTGGCTGACAACCAGTTCAGGGTGTACCCCGCCTCCTGCCCGAAGATAGCTGGGCTAGGCTCCAGCACTCCCGTGACCCTTGTGAGGAGAAGCGGCTCAGAAAGTTTTTGGGGGAGGTTGGAACGGATGAATGGCATTTACATTCATTTCATTATTTGAGAGATGACTGTTTTGAGTTAGAAGTGTGGTCATAGAACAAATTGAACTAACCTCAAGGCACCACTGTACTGTACACTAGAAATGTCCTTATTTTTCGAGATGAGCGTTTTTTTTTTTTTCCAGTGAGGATAACGTTAAAGTAATCTGAAATGCAATCTAGACCAGTGTTTCCCAACTCTTATGCAGCCAAGGCATTTTGCACCTCAAGTTTTTGTATGAATGGCAACAGGTGGCTACACAGGTTAATCGTACCTTTTGCCATCTATTTGAAAAGCATGTAATTGTTCTGCTTGTCACTGTACTGTATGTCATTAGCATAGATAGATGAACAAAGAGACATTATTTGCAGCAAATAATAATTTCTGGTCAAATTAAGTAAAATTGGATAATTTCCCAAGGCACACCTGATGATATGTCATGGCACACTAATGTGCTGCGGCACAGTGGTTGGTAAACAGTGGAAAAGGAAAAATGTGATTTATTTTTATTTTGTTTTTTTATTTATTTTCCCCCTCCCTTCTTTCAAGAATCAGGACATTTCTCAGTGATCCCCAAACTTTTGAACGGTAGTGTACCTTTCATTTGGGATTTAGTTCTCTATGATTTCGCCCTCTTTGCAAGGTTAAGTAGAGAAGGACATTTAATAATAGAGAGCTTTGGCGAAGTTTAGTACTGGAGTAAATTTACTTAATTGTTGTCTTCAATTCATCAGACACAGGTCAGTAAGGCCGCTGAAAACCTGAGCTATTAACTCATTTTTTAAATCGTTGTATGTCTATAACAGTCAAAAAGTCTGTGCATCAGAGTTAGTGTTTCGTCAAGGACGTCAGATTTTCCAGTTGTCTGCAAAGAGACGGATGGGCACAGCAGCTCATTAAACATTTAACAATGCCCCCGCTGTGAATTGCTGAGATGGCGGCTTTGTGGTGTTTGCAAAGGCTTTGCTAGCAGCACGTTCCCAAATACACAAAGTTGAGTTGAACCAACAAGGTCAAACAATGTGCTGCTGAGTCAACCACCCTGCTTGATATTGAACAAAAGTTTCAAGCACAACACGAAGAGCAGATGCAAAGAACAGAAAGCCAGCATTAATGGCACAACCGTGACTTAACCAAGAACTGTAGGTCCCTCCAAAATTGGCGAAAAGACAAGAAGGTCAGGGAAGCTGCCAAGAGGCTGACAACTACAGTGAAGGGGCTGCAGAAATTTCTGACTCCCAAACCCGTGGGTGAAAATGTTATCGTCCGATGAAACCAGTATTTAACTTTTTGGCCAAAAATCCAAAAGGTATGTTTGGCGCAAACACAACTCTGTTTTTCACCAAAAGAACACAATACCAAGCTTGTACTTACAATGAATCATGCTATTGGCAGAATCATATTTTGGGGCTGTTTCTCTTCAGCTATAACAATCAAGGTGGAGGGAATTATGAACAGTTCCAGATATGAGTCAGTCCATCCATCCATTTTCCTCCGCTTATCTGAGGTCGGGTCGCGGGGGCAGCAGCCTAAGCAGGGAAGCCCAGACTTCCCGCTTTGTGTGTGGAAGCCCAGACTTCCCGCTTTGTGTGGAAAACTACCTAATGAAATAAAAATTGCATCTGTACATAATTTATTGCCAAGATCAACAGGTCAGAGCTAACCTGAGAATTTCACAGCAGAAGACTGTTGAAGATGATTGTCTACTGAGGCACAGACTGTCAGTCACAGCAGAAAGATGAAAGAAATTGCTTCTTTGCATCCTGAACATCAAGTTGGTTTATTTGACCCTGATACTGAATTACATTTGCATCAAATATGCTCTTGTGTGCCGCTGTGATCAACTTTTCAATCAGCTACATAAAATGCAAAACCATCACTTGGGCATTAATCCCTTATAAAGGTAAAAGCAGGATCTTGTTTTTTAAAAGACTAAAAAAAATCTAAATACTCTGTACACATGAAAACTCATTTACAGGCTGTCTAACAGAAGATGATGCACAGTGTGTCCTCCAAAAGACAAAAAAAAAAAAACTTTTCCCTTTGTCACCTCCTGGATGAGACGTTGCTGTGCCCTTGTGGTAATTTTTGTCGGCCAGCCATTCTTCCTTGTTTTCTCCATTTGTGGATAATGGCTCTCACTGTGGTTTGTTGGAGCTTTAGAAATGGCTTTCTAACCCTTTCCAGACTGGTAAATGTCAATTACTTTATTTCCCGTCTGTTCTTGAATTTCTTTGGATCGTGGCATTTTGTTGCTGCTTTTTTATATCTTTTGGCCAACTTCATTTTGTCAGACAGGTTCTATTTAAATGATTTCTTGATAGAAGAAGTCTGACGAGACAAGTTGGATTAAAGTGAGTGAGGTGTGGTTGGACTCTTCATTGGGCATAGAAAATGGTGAGCGATATGAAGATCAAGATTGCAATCAGGAGACTAACTGCATTGGTCTGTAATGAAGCGCATGGGATTTAGAGTAAGATATTGACTATGAGATAGAGTTGAACTTTAAACCTCATTTCATCCTCAGGCTCGCTGACAAGGTGAGTGTGCGTCCCGACTACAGAACTTTTTCAACTCCCAACTGATGATGGAAACAGAAGGCGCAGCATTCGCTCATCATTTTTATAATACAGCACTCACCCTGTTCTGGGCCAGTGGAAGCTTGAACCATACTGATTGGCACAGAGATACAGTGGGTATGGAAGGTTTTCAGACCCCCTTACATTTTTCCACTCTTTGTTATATTGCAACCATTTGTTAAAATCATTTAAGTTCACTTTTGTACGCATTAATGTACACACAGCACCCCATATTGACAAAAAAAAATGTTTTTTTTTCTTTACTGATTTATTAAAAAAGAAAAACTGAAATATCACACAGCCATAAGTATTCAGACCCTTTGCTGTGACACTCATATATTTAACTCGGTGCTGTCCCATTTCTTCTGATCATCCTTAAGAGGGTTCTACACCTTCATTGGAGTCCAACTGTGTTTGATTGGGCTTGATTAGGAAAGCCACACACCTGTCTATATAAGAACTTGCAGCTCACAGAGGAAATGAGAATCATGAGGTCAAAGGAACTGGCTGAAGAGCTCAGAGACATAATTGTGGCAAGGCACAGATCTGGCCAAGGTTACAAAAAAAATTCTGCTGCACTTAAGGTTCCTAAGAGCATAGTGGCCTCAATAATCCTGAAATGGAAGACGTTTGGGACGATCAGAACCCTTCCTAGAGCTGGCCGTCTGGCTGAACTGAGCAATTGGGGGGAGAACAGCCTTGGTGAGAGAGTTAAAAGAAGAACCCAAAGATCACTGTGGCTGAGTTAACAGCAATGGAGTCGGGAGATGGGCAAAAGTTCTATAAAGTCAACCGTCACTGCAGCCCTCCACCAGTCGGGGCTTTATGGCAGAGTATCTCGACGGAAGCCTCTTCTCAGTGCAAGATACATGTAAGCCTGCATGGAGTTTGCTAAAAAAAAAAAAACACCTGAAGGACTCCAAGATGGTGAGAAATAAGATTCTCTGGTCTGATGAGACCAAGATAGAAATTGTTGACCTTAATTCTAAGTGACATGTGTGGAGAAAACCAGGCACTGCTCATCACCTGTCCAATACAGTCCTAACAGTGAAGCATAGTGGTGGCAGCATCATGCTGTGGGTTTTTCTGCTGCAGGGACAGGGAGACTCGTTGCAATCCAAGAAAAGATGAATGCGGCCAAGTACAGGGATATCCTGGACGAAAACCTTCTCCAGAGTGCTCAGACTGGGCCGGAGGTTCACCTTCAAAAAAGACAAATGACCCTAAGCACACAGCTAAAATACAGAAGGAGTGGCTTCAGAACAACTCCGTGACTGTTTTTGAATGGCCCAGACAGAGCCCTGACTTAAACCCAATTGAGCATCTCTGGAAAGACTTGAAAATGGCTGCCCACCAACGTTCACCATCCAACCTGACAGAACTGGGGAGGATCTGCAAGGAGGAATGGCAGATGATCCCCAATCCAGGTGTGAAAAACTTGTTGCATCATTCCCAAAAAGACTCATGGCTGTGTTAGCTCAAAAGGGTGCTTCTACTAAATACTGAGGGTCTGAATACTTATGGCTGTGTGATATTTCCGTTTTTCCTTTTTAATAAATCTGCAAAAATTTCAACAATTCTGTTTTTTTCTGTCAATATGGGGTGCTGTGTGTACATTAATGTAGACAAAAATGAACTTAAATGATTTTAGCAAATGGCTGCAATATAAAAAAGTGAAAAATTTGAGGGGTCTGAATACTTTCCGTACCCACTGTATGATTTAATGTAAAAGTAACTTGCTCGTCAGTTACTCCCCTCCCCTACTTAAGTTGGGCGCACAGTTCACATTTGAAAACTGACATAATGATGGTGGTAGTCGAAGTAGAGCATTTAATTGCTACGCCTGTCACTATATGTCACTGGTATAGATAGATGTACAAAGATACATTTGCTGTATCATAATTTCCAGAATATTGTAATAGTGCCATGAAAAGGGTTTTAAAGGTGACATTTCTGAGCAAAATTTTCATGTTGTTCCTTTAAAGAGGGGGGAAAACTGGTAATTGTACATAAAGTTAGAGCCAAGTAATTGTCCAACGTTTAATCTTTTCCTAGGAGGAAAACCTACATCATAAATTGCTGCATTAATGCAGTTCCACAAATATCTACAAATGATTGTCATCCTTCAACTTTATAGATGTGGCTGTACAGGAAGTTACTGTTGCAAATTACAAAAAAAACAGTCAAAAAATTATCTTTGATCCATCGTTGCTGGATCGTCAGTTGTTACTGTTTATCATAAAATACTGAGCACGATAGAATTTGGGTGGCACGGCGAACGACTGGTTACCACATCTGCCTCAAAGTTCTGAGGACCCGGGTTCAAGTCCGGCCACACCTGTGTAGAGTTTGCATGTTTTCCCTGCGGGGTTCCTCCCACATCCCAAAAACATGCACGGTAGGTGAATTGAAGACTCTAAATTGCCTGTAACTGTGAATGTGAGTGCGAATGGTTGTTTGTTAATATGTGCCCTGCGATTGGCTGGCAACCAGTTCAGGGTGTACCCCGCCTCCCGCCCGAAGATAGCTGGGCTAGGCTCCAGCACTCCCGTGACCCTTGTGAGAATAAGCGGCTCAGAAAATGGATGGATGGATGGATGTCTGAAAGATAACTTTATCTCAGGAATGTAGACATTTATGCACCGTAAACTGATTATTGAAATGTAGGTACAACTCTGTGTAAATAGCGGCCAAGTACAGCATCAGGTACAGGGTGGGGTCGGAACTAAATGCTCACTGATATGGAATTTCTTCAGACTTAGCATTTCGCACAGTGGCAAGTACACTGGATAAGGTGGAATTTTAGAAATAAACTAATTTCCGTTACAGATGCGGGGTTGCCACATTGGAAAATGCATAAGCTTGACCTGGGAAATATGCGTAGGCGTTAAACCTTTGCAGGTGCCTTTTCATGGCTCCCGGGGCAGGGCGTGTTCGTAAGTGACATTATTTAGAGGAATTTTAGAAATAACTCAATTTTCTTTGCAGATGTGAAGTAGTGACCTTGCGAAGACATGTACATGACCTGGGAAATATGTGTAGGCTTGAATCCTTTGCAGCTGCTTTGGCAAAGTCCTCAGGGCGCGGTCACACGCACAATCGACGCGGGGCATGGCCCGAAGGGACAATATTCACTGGTATGATCAAAAATGACCTTTTTTGTTGTTGCCGATATGACATCCCTTGTTTTCCTTTGTTCCTACAGGCATTGGCTTGGGTCCCAGCTGTTCCCAAAGATGCAACATCAATGCTGAGGACAGGCTATCATGATGTCACTTTGTTATCAAATACTACCGGCTGTGGACACAGGTGTCCCTAGAGGTGACATCATCGGGCATGTGCGCTGGCAGCGTGCCAGGAGGTGATGTCAAACGCAATCCATCATTTTGACTAGAGCGGCGTTCTAATCTAGAGCGACATTCTATTACTCTCTGGCTAGCAAGAGTACAGAGTGTACTTTGCCTCTTGTACATACAGCTTGAATAGGCTCCAGGTCGCAAATAAAGCGGCATCGAAAATGGATGACTGGATGGATAGAATCATAGAATACAGGTTTTATGGAAGTTCACTCCAGTCTCTCTTCCCTGCATATGAAAACACAATTTCAGCAATGCTTTAAAGTGGTTACACCTTCATCTTTTATTAATTCCTCTGAGGTTATGAAAATGATTATACAAATATTTAATCCCTTGGAAATTATTTTGTACTCTTGACTGATACCTTGAACAATGAGATCCCTCTGATGCTGTGCAAGGTCTCAGCGGACCATGGCTTGTGGTCTAAGATATGACAACCAAAATGTCAGGAAAAGCCTACTAAAACATCTCAACGTAACCATAAATCAGAGGCATTTTAAATGGTGGCTCGCTGACTCCCATTTAACATGTTTGAATGTGATTGGTTAATTCTGAGCATAGCCACAACCCAACCTCTAAGAGGGAGTATACACTTGTGCAACTACATTATCTCAGTTGTTTATTTTTACTTCCACTCTCTAAAGTAATTCATTTTTTTCCTATTGGGTACAGTACAGGTTTTAGGTCACATTCAAGGTGGAAAATGTTTTGAAAGATTTTTCTTGGTTTCATTTTTTTGTATCACAAAAACCTGGCATTTGAACCACTGTGTGCAGACTTCTCTTGTCCAATGTATCTGTCAATAGTGAACAATGTTTTACGAGTGACCTGACTTACAGTTGTGAAGAAGGACACCATGATGACGCCATTTCAATTTGGTCAGGTAATTATAGCCATAGTGCACACAATGGAGGAGCAGGCGGTGTGATGTGTGTGTCTCGGTGATATTTACATATCAGCCTCTATCTGTGGGGAGCTATCGCCGATTAGCCACGTTCAGACTTGAAAGGTTGCAAAAGGGCAATAATAGCTTGGAACGGCTTTCTGCGGACAGAGCGGTCCTTTTTTCCCTGCTCTTTCATCATATGCTGAAATCAATTTTCATCACAACACTCGTTTGTCCTTTTATTTAATGTCACGATACATATACATACTCTATGTTTTCACAGGACAAAATCACAGTGTCACGCGCGCACGCAAACACAGACCAGCTCTTGCCTGCAGTCTAGTATGCATGAGGTAAATGACGGAGTCAGAGGTCAGACTACAAGTCACACATGTAAAAGCACCATAAAATGCAGTTTTCATCAGGAGTGTTTGATACAAAAAATAAAAATAAAAAAATGAAGGGGTGGGGACAACATTCAAATACCTTGAATTTTGCATTTTGCTTGATTGGGCTGAGGAAAGAAAAGTGATTGCATTGTTTAAGATTATACCTGCACCTGTAAAAATTGTTTTAATCCAGAACTGGTGAAATGTGCATAGCGACACAAAAATGGATGTGCCAAAGACTCGCTCCCTCTTGAGAGTTCAAATTGATTTTATGCATAAAACAACCAATGGCAACATTAAGGAATACAGTGAACCCCAGCCTATATTCATGGTTTTCTATTCATAAATTCACATATAATTTTCGCTGTGGAACCTACACTGAAAAAACATCTACTCGGACCGAAGCAACGTCTAATGTAAAAATACAACTTTGGCGCCATCTTATGGCATCTTGGTGCTAAGGAACCTCTTTGAAGTGAGGGGACTAGCTTCATTTCGTCAGGCCAGAGCCTTTCTAACAGAAGAAGTACTTTGTTGCTATCTTGCGGGATCTATAGGCAATTACCTATGTGTGTGTCAATCGCTCACAGATTTGTACTGTTCGCAGCATTTCTATAATGCCACAAGATGGGGCCAAACCCCTGCCGATAGGAAAGTAGGAAGTCTCCGAAGTACAGTGGGCCCAAGCGATACAAATGACCTGACTTAACAGTTTTTTAGATACAAGCTGTCTTTTGGACGATTTTTTTTCTTTGATGTGCGAGCAAAAAAATGTAGATATGAGCGCTGTACGGTGGCAGTGAACTCAACTCACTTTACAACAAGCAGAAGTTCGGCAGATAATGAAAGGTTGTTCGGAAATGAGGCTTCAAGCTTTTTACTGCCACTCCCAGTTGAAGTTTACTGTCAAACTAAAAATAAAATAAAGAGTTGCACGTTGTGCATTTAAGACAACCACATAGCTTTTAAGTCCAATGCAATGTGATGTGTTTTTACTGTGATTGGCTGGCGACCAGTTCAGGGTATATCTCGCCTCTAGCCCCACGTCAGCTTGGATAGGTGCCAGCACACCCTAGTGAGGAGAAGCGGTTCAGGGAATGGATGGACTATGTTTTTAGAAAGTACTATTTTATAGAGTCCTTTCCTATTTTTTTCAAAAGAAATGTTTTTTTTTCTGGGAGGCTGGAACGGATTCATGGCATTTCCTTTCATTTCAGTGGGGAAAGATGATTAAAGATATGAATGTTTTGAATAACAAACGTGGCGACGATGCAAATTAAAGTCATATCTCAAGGCACCACTATATGTTGAAGCAATACATCTTGACTGAGAGACTAAAATCTTTGTATGTCGGCGAGGAGGCTAAGTTTAGCCCGAGTTGTTAGCAGAAGTTAAGGCGAATTTTTGTTCCATCTGTATGCTTTTGCTATGCTGTTTATTTTTAAGGGGAATGTTGTAAGATAAGTTTGAAATTATATGAAAGTTTCAAGATCACAGTCAGTGTGTGCTATGTTTGTGGTTTAGAACTTTATACTATTAATACAGGCAATTATAAAAAAATAAAATAAAATTCAAAGAGTGGGCATCAGTTGCGTTTTTTTCACTATTCACACCAGGGCTCAGTCCCTATCGCTTGCAAATGGCAGGGGTTTACTGTAGTCCCTTTAAAATAAACCCACTTAATTACATATTGTCTTTATTTAACATGACCGAGCTTGTGGGAGCTTCCTCCACTCTCCTCCCCCTCAGAGCCTGGGTGAAAATGTTTTGTATTGGGATGGACACCTGGAGCAGAAGCTTCTTGAGTCCAGCGCGATATTCCTGGCGGATGAGGCAGTAAAGGACTGGGTTGAGGCAGCTGTTTGCCTGGGCCAGGCACACGGTCAGGGGGAAGGCATAAGCCTGCGTGTTGTAGAAGGCTTTGCTGAAGGGCACCAGGTCAAACTTGATCAACACGCCCCACAGGGTCAGAGCATGGTTGGGCAGCCAGCAGACGAAGAAAGACAGAACTACGATGGTGATGGAGCGGGTGACTTTGGAGCGGCGACGGTGGCGACCTCGCTCGCATTCGGACCTCTCTGCGACACCACCGCCTATCACGCTGCCCACCGCACGCTGGCTCAGGATAAATCTCAGGAGGAGGAGGTAGCACACGCTAATGATTATCAAAGGAAAGACAAATCCCAGAAGCACTTTTTGCATTTGATAGAGCCCAAGGAGTACTTGAGGATCCAAGTGACCTGAATCTGATGCGGAGAACCTCACCAGGCAAAGCTCATCGTCGGCAGACACCTGTGAACACAAAAGGTGTTGGTGACCTAAATCTGAAATAATGGACACGTCTGTTTCCAACAAGAAGTATAGTTTGATCCATCTATATCTGCAATGTTTTGCATTTCCAACATCCAAACCTTTGAGGACTACCAATATAGCATTTGTTTTCTTGGTATTGTACCTAAAAGGTAAGTCCATTAATTGGTCAATAATTCCTAACCATTGTCCCACAGCTATGGTTGCAAAGTTTCAGTTGGAAACTTTCATCCATCCATGTTCTTCCCCTTATCTAGGTTCGTGTTGCGAGGGCAGCAGCCTGAAACGAGAAGCCCAGACTTTCTTCCCCCAAGCAACTTTGTCCAGCTCTTCCTAGAGCATACAGAGATGTTTCCAGGCCATCTGAGAGACATAGTCCCTCCAGCATGTCCTGGGTCTTCCCCGCGGCCGCCTCCAGTGGGATGTACCAAGGAACACCTCACCAGGGGAGGCATCCAGGGGGCATCCTAACCAGATGCCCAAGCCAGCTCATCTGGCTCCTCTCGATGCAGAGGAGCAGCGCCTCAACTCTGTGCCCCTCCCGAATGACAGAACCTCTCACTCTACGTAGCGCACAGCCTGCGGAGGACACTTGTTTCAGCTGCTTGTATGCGCCATCTTGTTCTTTTGGTCATGACCTACAGCTAGTGACCTTTGGTGAGGGTGCAAACATAGATCAACCAGTAAATCGAGAGCTTTTCCTTTCGGCTCTCCTCTTTAACCACGACAGACCGATGTAGCATCCACATCGCTGCATATGCTGCATCAATCCGCCAGTCGATATCCCGCTCCATTCTTCCCTCACTCTTGAACATGACCCCAAGATACTTGAACTCATACACTTGGGGCAGGATCTCACTCCCGACCGGGAGAGGACACTCCACTGTTTTCCAACTGAGGACCATGGCCTCAGATTTGGAGGTGCTGATTCTCATCCCAACTACTTCAAACTCTGCTGTGAACAGTAGGAGTTAAAGATCACAACCTTTTGAAGCCAACAGATGCACTTCATCAGCAAAAAGCAGACGTGCAATGTTGAGGCCACCAAACCGGACCCCTTTAATGCCTGAGCTGCACCTAGAAATTCTGTCCTTAAGAGTAATTAACAGAAGAGGTGACAAAGGGGAGGAGTCCAACAAATGCGACTTACTGCTGGCAAGGCCCAAACTTTTGCCGGGTTTACATGGAGACTCTTTTGTCATTCTGATTGAATTCATTCCGATTGAAGATCTCTGGTAAACTGTTTACATGTGACGTGATCTATTCCATATATACGTGTGCGCTACATTTCATCAGAACAGATGAGTGACGTGCACATCGAGGTAAACGTCACATCATTTATCAAGATGGAGGTCTGTCGTCTTATTAGCTACAAATGAAATGCACAGTGTCTTTGCTCATCTATCTGGGACAAGCAGAACAATGAAATGCTTTTCCACTAGATGGCAGAAGGTACAATTAGCCTGTGGAGCCCCCTATTGCCATTCAAACGACATAGTAATAGTTTTGTGTTCACCTTAACAGGCTCAGCTTTCACATGAAGTAAATTTGTTTGCTGTGAGAACACATAATTTTTACTTAGGTAGTTAAGTAGATTTTAGATTCTATGGTGTTCACTTCATCAGTACTTCTACTTTTACCAGAGTCTTTATTGCACAAGTATGTATACTCATACTTAAGTACACAGTGTGAGTACTTTTGCCACCCCTGACAAATAGGTGAAAGCAAGTTAGGTCAACAAACCTGAACAGTGGTGGAGTAGATGGAATGAGGCAGTGTGACCACCAGCGAGACCACCCAAATAGCCAAACTAGCCCACTTAGCCCGAGCAGCCGCCATCCTCGGAGAGGCAATCTTCAGTGAGGTGACCAGGGAGTGGTAGCGGGTCACGCTCATGGCAGTGAGGAAGAACACGCTGGCGTACATATTCATGGTGGTGACCGAGCTCACGATCTTACACATGACCCTGCCAAAGGGCCAGCGGAAGTCCAGCACCGTGTCCACGGCCCAGAAGGGCAAGGTGAGGACGAACTGTAG
The DNA here is from genome assembly GCF_024500275.1 of Phycodurus eques. Taxonomy (NCBI): domain Eukaryota; kingdom Metazoa; phylum Chordata; class Actinopteri; order Syngnathiformes; family Syngnathidae; genus Phycodurus; species Phycodurus eques. The sequence continues at coordinate 13,791,127 of NC_084537.1, forward strand.
GTCAGTGAGCGCCAGGTTCATCACGAAACAGTCGATGGAGGAGTAGTGGTGACCTCGGCGGCGGAAGTGAAGCAAGAAGAGTGCCAGGAGGTTACCCACGAGTCCCAAGACACACACCACCAGGTAGACCAGAGCGATGAGGACTCGTACCTAAAGTACCAAACCAACACATTAAAAAAGACAAACATAACAACCATCTATGTATAATGATCAAAATGTCATGTAACAAACATTTATTTGTACAGTGGTACCTTGACTTACATTACGAGTTTAATTCGTTCAGAAAAATAGCACCGTGGTACAAAACAATGAAAGAATTAAAGAAATAAACAGATTTTGTCCAATTGGCCGCTTACTTCAGTGTGAGTGTCTGGGGAAGAGCTGTGGCCTGCAGCAGCTCTTTTTGAATGTTCTCATTTTGAATTTGTGTGTTGAACTCTTTGTCCCAGTCGATAAAGGCGCATTGGCGACTGTGGCTCTCCTTGTCCACATGAAAGGGCATCATGGTAACTTAAATGCTCCAGTTTCACTTCACTTGAGCAGCAGCATACCTGAAGCCTGCTTGTAACTCATTCGGGCTCGCAAAAGAGCAACAACAACATAAGAAACACCAAACAATGATTTGCAACTCAAAATTCATAAGTTGATCTACCACGGTATGTTGTACTGTCAAACCAACTTCCATTTCAATGTGATCCACATTGCATTTGACAGCAAAGTGAATTTAACACATTTATATTATGAAGTTCAGATACCTAACGTTGAATGTTACTCAGTTTGAACTTTATTGTGTCTGTTGCAGGATCAGAAGCTGTAAAGTGAGAGCCAGCTGCCGGCAAGCTATGCTACAAAAGTATGTGTGTTCGGCATGAATGTGTCGCTCTTCTTCCAGTAACCTTGTTGACCCAGGCAACTCATAATGATTTGAATCGCTCGTCCAATCGCTCGTATTGGCGTTAAGCGTGAAGGGGCCGGGACTACCACATCGGACAGGACCCCAGGTGGAGACTGTGGAAAGAAGCCTCAGAGACAGCGCAGCACATCACAGCAAGGTGTAAAATGCTGGCACGCAAGGCATACATGGAGCGGCATAACTAGGTAACAGGAATAGTGTACCAGAACATCTGTACCAAATATGGACTGGAGGTCCCAGAATCAAGATGGCAGACACCACTGAAGGTGGTTGAGAACAATCAGGCAAATATCCTGTGGGACATCCAGATCGAGACCGACAAACTGGTGATGGCCATTTACAATAATAATGACCTCTATTTGTAATTCCATAGGTACCTGAGGTGAAAAAGTAAAAGCTCGTGTGCAGTCAGTGAATGGGGCAATTGTTCTGGCCTATTTCCTATGCGCTGCTTCTTTGATAAATGTGCCGTGTGTAATACATTATAGTATATTTTATGCGGAGCCTCAATACCAGGGTTGCAGTTTTTCCATTGCAGGGTGCCAGCAAAGGTATGGTGTGCGGCTAGGAACTGCAGACTATTTTATTTTTTCCCCTGATGGACCACTTTAATCGCGTTCGGTCACGACACTTGGTGTGCGGCGCAAAGTCATCATCTGCAATATATAACCAAGTTTACATTTGGGAACAAATGAAAATCCATTGTGATATGTTTATACAAATCTATCAAATCAAATTATACTAATCTTGCTATGTTTTGTCAGGTCACAATCTGTAACTGGTTTTGATCTGGATCAGAACCAGATTGAGCATTTTGTAGGAAATTAACAAAATTTAACAGCAATTTTGGCAACGCCAGCAAGGAGCTGATTTAAATCCGAACGTTAATCTTTAGTTAGTTTAATTGTGATCTGCAGTGAAAGAAGGGAGCAGCTGGAGGAACAGTTAGAAAGATGGAGGCATGCACTGGAAAGAAGAGGAATGAAGATTAGCTGAAGTAAAACAGAATATATGTGCATGAATGAGAGGGCTGGTGGGGGAAGAATGAGGCTACAGGGAGAAGAGATAGCAAGGGTGGAGGACTTTAGATACTTGGGGTCAACCGTCCAGAGCAATGGTGAGTGTGGTCAGGAAGTGAAGAAACGGGTCCAAGCAGGTTGGAACGGGTGGAGGAAGGTGTCAGGTGTGTTATGTGACAGAAGAGTCTCTGCTAGGATGAAGGGCAAAGTTTATAAGACAGTGGTGAGGCCAGCCATGATGTACGGATTAGAGACAGTGGCACTGAAGAGACTACAGGAAGCAGAGCTGGAGGTGGCGGAAATGAAAATGTTGAGGTTCGCTCGAGAAGTGACCAGGTTGGATAAAATTAGAAATGAGCTCATCAGAGGGACAGCCGAGTTTCGATGTTTTGGAGAAAAAGTTAGAGAGAGCAGACTTCGATGGTTTGGACACGTCCGGAGGAGAAATAGTGAGTATATTGGTAGAAGGATGAGGAGGATGGAGCTGCCAGGCAAGAGAGCTAGAGGAAGACCAAAGAGAAGGTTGATGGATGTCGTGACGGAAGACATGATGGCAGTTGGTGTTCGAGAGGAGGATGCAGGAGATAGGCTTACATGGAAAAGGATGACACGCTGTGGCGACCCCTAACGGGACAAGCCGAAAGGAAAAGAAGAAGAAGAATCTTTAGTTAGTTTAATTCGATCTATGATTTTTAACCAATTAAAAAAAAACTCACCACCGTGTTGGCACTGTCTCCGTGCAGATCCACAGAAGGTTCCTTGGAGAGGATCTGGAGCCAGCAGTTGAGGGACAGGTTCAAGGCAGCCAGGTTGGACCCGGCTCCGCTGGGGTTGACCAGTTTGGAGAGTTCACGCTCATCTTCCTCTCCCCCGCATGCGCTCAGCGCACCAATGGGTGCTGATGTGGAGGCGCTGCTGTTGCTCTGCATGGCTCGATCGGTGAGAGACTTTTAACGCAACTTGGCACCCACCAGCTCCTCTTTAGGAAGGTTAATTTCCAAATTGTGTTCCGGTGGGAAAGAAAAGATCTCCATAGTCCTTGGCATATGTGTAGTGAGTAATTTCTGACTCATTTAATCAATATAGGCAAATATGTAATTACTAAGTGACAGCCTATATAGGAGCATTCACAACTGTTGTAGTCACCTCCTCGCTTCTCGAGTGACGCTCACGCCTTTCAAGCCTTTTATAATCACTCACGTTCCGCTTTTGGTCAGGAGGGGGCGCCAAGGCACATTTTACATGAGAAACATTCACGACCCCATGCCACCAAACAATGACACAATGTGGTTACACACAGGTCAATTATGTACCTTCTGGCATCCAATGGAAGAGCATTAAATTGGTATGCCTGTCACTATATGCTGATGGCATTCATAGATGAACAAAGATACATTATTTGTAGTAATTGATTAGTAAATTTCAGACCAAAATAAGTGAAAGTGGATCATTTTCCATGGTTGGAGATCACTACTTGTTCTCTTTACTTTTGTGCTAAATGGTCAAAATTACATTTTAAAATGGACAGATGGGCCAGTTCATTGGTAGATAGAATTTTTTTTTTTAAATCCACATCTAAAATATTTTTTTAAATAATCAAATACATTGATGCCTTCATGTACGACTGCCTTGTTATTTGAGAGACAAGCCGTCGTTCAGCCGAATATTTTACTTTGACTTGCGAGCACATACTTGTGATATGACAGTGAAGTCCACTCAACTCATTTCACAATAAGCAGCAGTTTGGCAAATACTGAACAATTCTTGGAAAAGAGGGGCTTCAAGCTGTTTAATGCCACTCCCAGTGGAGGTTTATTGGTAAACGTAAAAAAAACGTCAAACAAAGAGAATTATACCTTTTGTATTCAAAACAACATAGCTTAGTCTTTCAGTCTGCTAGCTAATTTTAACTCTAAATAGCATGTATGTTGTGGTGCTTTAACCCTTTGAGTAATGGATTGAACACCAAGAGTGAGGCAGCACATGCAGACACACAATTTAACAGTGCTCATAGTCACAAAGAATGATTAATATTAGTGCCATACTGATTAGCTGAGAGCTCAATCAACAGTATACAGTGATCCCTCATTTTTCGTGGGTAATGAGGACCAGAACCCCCCCGCAAAAGGTGAAAAACCGCGAAGTAGGATTTGCCCCCCCCCCCCTCTCAGTAATTTTCGTGTATGTGGGTACCAGAATTATTAAAATATGTAAACACCATTTATACTTTACATATTTGAGACAAAGATTACAACAGTACACGTATTTACTTAAATCTTTATTTATAAAACCTTATACAGTCATTAACATTCATCAGCATTGCCTTTTGAGACAGGCGGAGAGGCTTGCGTTGGTGGCGGAGGAGAGGCTCTCACTTGACTCGTAGAGGCTTTAGGTTCACTCGGAGACTCTTCTGCTGGAGGCGCTGATGGTGTAGCTGGGGTTTTAACTTGGAGAAAAACATGGTGATGGGTAGTTGTTGTCTTTGTTTTTTCTTTTGCTTCATAATTCCCCCGTACAAAGACATAACCCCGTCTCTTATTACGCTGAGTTACCACACGTTTTGCTTCCTTATTGAAGCAGTTTCGCGGATGTTTGCTTCTTCTTTCTTGATGTACCGCACTGCAGATTCATTCACGCCATAATGCCGTGCACTCTTTGATCATATCTAAAAATTTCACTTTTTCGCGGATGGTCATCATCTTCTTCCTCTTGGGCATCATCTTCTTCCTCTTGGGCACCCCGGAGGTCCGCAATATGGCTGCTGATATGGCTGTATTTTTTCATTTTTTTTTTTTTTTTATAAAACTCTACTGATACAATGACCTTAATTAAAAGTTAAAAATTTTACCTAAATAAATGTTTGAAAACAAATAATTATAAAATATTAAATGCAGCTGGACGTTAAATACAACTAAAATGTACTGAAAAATGTATTGCACTGGATAAAAAAAAAAAAGTCACTAACACTATGCACATTTTTAACATTTAATTCAGGGATTCCTTCACAAATCACTGGTGAAAGCCCACATGCATCACTGTGTACTTTTCCCACACTTTAAGAATCATTGCTTTAAGCAAAATCAGTGATGTCAATTTTTTCCATACGCTTGCATTCTTTGTTCACCCATGCTGGTATTATGTCCAAATATCATCATTTACATTTAAGCATATGATGTGAAATCAGATTTTGCAGGGTGGTATTTGTACAACGGCATTCTTTGGACTGCAAGGTTTTGTAACGTCAGTGCGAAATGACGCTTATCAGACGTATTTCAAATACGTTGAGTCAAAGAGAGAGCAAAAAAGAGAGCGAGACAGAGAGACGTGGATGTGGACCATTTGCATTTCTTACAAGACAGTGTGTTGTGTTTTTAATTAACACAGTCAATGCACCACTGTGTCCGAGAGAGGAGGTTGCATGGACACAGGTGTCAATTTCCTCCTGAACTCGCTCATGTTGCCCTGATGTAGAGTTTATTGTTTGTTTGTTTTCCTTTGAACAAGCACTTACACCAATGGAAAGGCAGTCAGACAGATACCGAATCAAGCTGTGAAGCTGCTCATTTGTATTCTCCAGAAGCATTCCAAAGCATTTTAGTCTACTATTGACCTAATTTTGTGTCTTGCACCACTGATTTGCAAATGCATTCCCCTAATGTCACCCCATGCGCTATAAATGAGGCAAAATGTGAACGAAAATAACGCAGAAGTTCATATGCTGTTTTTGTTTCTGTGTGAATGCCTGCACACAAATTATTATTATTATGAAGGGAAATGGCTTTGAGTGACTAAAATTGCTCTTTATATTAGCTTTTCACTTCATTTACCTCACTCACGCATTAATTACATTTCTCAGGACTGAGAACATTGGGCGAGTTTTAATCTAATGGTGAGAAAGATGCTTTTTATTCATCTGTGAATGACCTTCACATGTCTTAAACTTAGTAGAGGGTGGAAAAAAATAAAGTGTTCTTGACTCCAGTGTACTTTCATATAAGGGATTTGGAATAAAATTAAATTTAATGCAGAAATGTAAAAAAAGAAACTCAAAATGCAGATTTTAACACTACTATCTGCTCTCTCCTGATGCACCAAGCTTCTCTGCCTTTTCTATTTTCTATATCCTACTTAGCTCAGCAGAATCTATTTAGTATGTTACTACCTTTGTCTTTCGCTCCGCCACCTATGGCTACTGTTTTCTGCTTATGGAGGGAGTATCATCGTTGTTGCTGTCACCATGGAACTATTACTGTGGTTGATATAGCTGTTGTTGTGCCCATTGTTCGCTCATTCCTCTTCCAGCTTTATCCTGTATTCTCTCTCTATCTACCCTATGTCCCTCTGTCTCTTCATCTCAAACCAACTCGCTGAGGCAGACAGTGGCACCACAGAACCTGGGTTCTGTTCCATGTTACTTCCTTAAACAGAGTTTTTCCCTTGGCACCCACCCTGGACTGGTCACCAGACAATATTAGGGCACATATAGACAATACGAAAAATCTGCCAATAACAGGGGGAACCCCAAAAAGTTTTGGGGAAAAACACTGAGGTTTTCCACAAATTACGGATCGGTTTAAAAAAAGATGAAAAGGCAGTCAGGCAAGAAGTTTAGGGGCAGGTTTCAAATTATTTTATCATGGTGTAGATTGGAAAAGAAATGGAGTAGGGCTTGTTTTAAAGGAAGAGTTAGTTAAGAATGCCTTGGAGGTGAAAAGAGTATCAGATCGAGTGGTGAGATACTTCCTACCTATAACCAGACTCGTCGTTGCCCTTGATAAGGCCGACCAAGGTGGTGTTGTCTGCAAATTTGATCAACATGATGGAGTTGTTGGTTGAGGTGCACTTACTGGTGTATAGTGAATAGAGAAATGGTGACAGCACACACCCCTTAGGAGCTCCAATGTTGGTGGACTGGAAATCAGACATGTAACGGGCAAGCCGCACCTGCTGTTGCCTGTTGGTGAGGAAATCCATAATCCAGCGTCAGATAGAGGGTTCCACCTCAATCAGTAACATCTTCCCCTGCAGCCACTCGGGTGTGATTGTATTAAAGGCTTCACTGAAATCCACAAACAGTATCCTGACTTAAGAGCTTGGATAATCAAGGTGGTCCAGAGCAAAATGCAGGCTAAGGTTAACTGCATCATCCACTGAGCGGTTTGCTCTGTGTTTGAACTTCAGTGGATCAAGATGGGGAGCTGTGATGGATTTGAGATGGGACAGAACCAGCCGCTATAGACATTTCATGACCACAGATGTAAGGGCCACGGGTCTTCTTTGGGACTGGATGATTATGGAGGATTTAAAATGGGCAGGAACCTCATATAAAACAACAGACTGATTGAAAATGTCTGTAAAGACTGCAGCAAGCTACCTGGCGCAGTGCTTCAGAGTGGCAGGCGAGATCCCATCTGGCCCCCCTGCTTTCCTTGGATACTGCCGGCTGAATAGCCAGTGTACTTTCTTCTCTTCAATAGTAAAGGGAGCTTGTTTGTGAGAGGGAGTGTTCACCTCCATGCTTAGGTGGATTGCATGGTTATGAGGCTGTGTGGATACAATACCCTGATCCAGCCTGGAGGGGGGAGGGAGGAGAAGAAGACCTCTCAAATCGGGTATAAAATTCATTAAAATCATAGGGCAGTTTAAAAGATGGGGTGGCTTGTTGTATTTTATTTTTATCGCCTGTCAACCATGTGGTGAAAGCTCAGAAAGGAATTAGGTTGAGCGGCTTTTCAAGAAGAGGTGAGACAGGCTCTCGGTGGACAGGAGGGAGCTTCCAGAAGACTGGACCACTACAGCCAAGGTAATCAGAGAGACAAGCAGTAGAGTACTTGGTGTATCTTCTAGCAGGAAAGGGAAGAAGGAGATTATGCCTCAAACCTCAAAACCTTCAAAGTACAGGAAATCATACAATGAAAAAGGTTAGCTAAGAAGAAGTGGGACACTGAGAGAACTGAGGAGAGGATAAATGAATACGTGGAGATGCGACATAGGGTAAAGGTAGAGGTGGCAAAGGCCAAACAAGAGCCACATGATGACGTGTGCCATGTTGGACACTAAAGCAGAAATAGATCTGTACAAGTTGAACAGACAGAGAGATAGAGATGGGAAGGAGGTGCAGCAGGTTAGGGTGATTAAGGATCGAGATGGAAATGTGTTGACTGGTGCTAGTAGTGTGCTGGATAGATGGAAGGGATACTTTGAGGAGTTGATGAATGAGGAAAATGATAGAGAAGAGGCAAGTGTGGTGGACCAGGAAGTGGCAATGATAAGTAAAGGCACTAAAGAGGATGCAAAATGGAAAGGCAGTTGGTCCTGATGACATAGTGGAGGTATGGAAGCATCTAGGAGAGGTGGCTGTGGAGTTTTTGACCGCCTTGTTCAACAGGATTCTAAGGGGTGAGAAGATGCCTGAGGAATGGAGGGAAAGTGTGCTGGTGTCCATTTTTAAGAACAAGGATAATGTGCAGATCTGTGGGAGCTATAGAGGAATAAAGTTGATGAGCCACGCAATGAAGTTATGGGAAAGAGTAGTGGAGGCTACAATCAGGACAGAAGTGAGCATTTGCGGGCAACAGTATGAAAGAGAACCACAAAGAGAGAGTAACACAGATGCATTTATTTGACTTGAGGGTATTGATGGAGAAGTACGGAGAAGGTTGGAAGGAGCTACATTGTGTCTTTCTAGGTCTAGGGAAGCCTATGTATCCAGAGAGGAACTGTGGTACTGCATGCGGAAGTCTGGTGTGGCAGAGAAGTGTGTTAGACTAGTAAAGGAAATGTGGGGGCAGCAGAACAGCGGTGAGGTGTGCTGTAGGTGTGACAGAGGAGTTCATGGTGGAGGTGGGACTGCACCAGGGATCAGCCCTGAGCCCCTTCCTGTTTGCAGTGGAGATGCATAGGCTGACAGAGGAGGTTAGACTGGAATCCCCATGGACCATGATGTTCGCAGATGCCATTGTAATCTGCAGTGAAAGCAGGGAGCAGGTGGAGGAACAGTGAGAAAGATGGAGGCATGGACTGGAAAGGAGAGGAATGAAGATTTGCCAAAGTAAGAGAGAATATATGTGCATAAATGAGAGTGGTGGAGGGGGAAGAGTGAGGCTACAGGGAGAAGAGATAGCAAGGACTTTAAATTTTTGGTCAACAGTCTAGAGCACAGGTGTCAAACTCAATGCCCGGGGGCCAGATCCGGACCAACACATTATTTTATGTGGCCCACGAAAGCAACTCATGTGCATCAACTCCTGTGATTCTTACTCAAATCTGTACCGAAATTTTAAATTGTGATATATTATAAATAATGTTCAAATATTGCAAGCATTTTTTGTTACCAATCCCCCTTTTTTTGTTTTTACAGTAACTGAACAGCCTAGTATCCTTGAGTTCTGATTTCAGAATTGGTTATTCATCTACAATATTTGTTGTGTATATGCAATAATATGAGGGGATTAGCCATTTATATGGTTTCACAGTCATAACGGCCCTCTGTGGGAAATCGTAACTTCGTGGCCCGCGACAAAAATGAGTTTGACACCCCTGGTCTAGAGCAATGGTGAGTGTGGTAAGGAAGTAAAGAAACTGGTCCAAGTAGGTTGGAACGGGTGGAGGAAGGTGTCAGGTGTATTATGTGATAGAAGAGTTTCTGCTAGGATGAAGGGCAACGTTTATAAGACAGTGGTGAGGCCAGCCATGACGTACGGATTAGAGACAGTGGCACTGAAGAGACTACAGGAAGCAGAGCTGGAGGTGGCGGAAATGAAGATGTTGAGGTTTTCTCAAGGAGTGACCAGGTTGGATAGGATTGGAAATGAGCTCATCGGAGGGACGGCCAAGGTTAAGTATTTTGAGACAAAGTTAGAGAGAGTAGACTTCAATGGTTTGGACACGTCCAGAGGACAGTTAGTGAGTATATTGGTAGAAGGATGATGATGATGGAGCTGCCAGGCAAGAGTGCTTGAGGAAGACCAAAGAAAAGGTTGGTAGATGTAGTGGGGGAAGACATGAGGGCAGTTGTGTTAGAGAGGAGGATGCGGGAGATAGGCTTGCATGGAAAAGGATGACCTTCAACTATGGTGACCCCTAATGGGACAAGCCGAAAGGAAAAGAAGACGTGCAGTGTTAATACTCAAACTGTTAATAATGTTACACTGGCTTACGATAATATTAAATCTTTTTTTAGGAATAAAACCTACCTCTGGTTTTTGATTAATACTATTTTAAAGATGGCAGCATGGTGTCACATCTGCCTCAAAGTTCTGAGATCCTGGGTTCAAATCCCGCCTCCCTGTGTGGTGCTTGCATGTTCTCCCTGTGCCTGTGTGGGTTTTGTCCGGTTTCTTTCCACATTCCAAAAACATGCATGGCAGGTTAATTGAAGACTCTAAATTGTCCATAGGTGTGAATGTGTGTGTGAATGATTGTCTGTATGTGCCCTGCGATTGGGTGGCAACCGGTTCATGGTGTACCCCACCTCTCGCCTGAAATCAGCTCAGCTCGGCAACAGCTCACCTGCGACCTTAGTGAGGATAAGCGCCTCAGAAGATGGATGGATGGATATTTTAAAGGTCTACTGTCTCTGAAAGGACTACGCTACTGTATGTTAATCTTAATCATTATGGTAGTACTTGGAGAGCTGAGTATTTTTGGAGGTGGTACTCGGTATACAAAAAAGTTTGAGAATCAATGCATTGGTACATACAGCTCTGGAAAAAAAATTAAGAGACTGCAAAATGATCAATTTCTCTTATTGTTATGTTTTAGTAAAATGTATGTTTTTATTTTATTCCACAAACTACTTCCATGATACATTCATCCATCAAATTGTCCATACCGCTTATCGTCACTAGGGTCACGGGCGTGCTGGAGCCTATCCCAGCTGAAAACAATATGAAAACATTTTGAAAATATTCAACATTTTCCAAGGAGTGCCTCATTTGAACCATTCCAAAAAGCCTTGTAAATCACTCATCTGTATGGTAACCAACAATGTACATTTAATGTAGATAATAAAATTCTCCTAGATGGCTCATAGTGCACAAAACAGGAAGTCCTATATCATCACCACAGTACATAGCAGCTGTTCCAAAGTGGCATAAGAGTGACATCTGACCTCTATCAACTTGAATATGTTATTTGTGTGTTATGGCAACCACTTGATGAGTCCTCTTTCCTGCCCATAGAGAAAGCCGTGCTGAAAACCAGTGAGACTCATTTGGATGCTGCGCCTGAAAGCCTTTGCTGTGTATTTCTTCCCGAGGGTCCGCAGACATCAATGGTCGTTGCTCGGCCTGTGATCATGTTGCTGGGATGCTGGCAGCTTCGCCGTTGGGCAGCCTTTTCAAAAGCTTCTCCGCTACACTACTGAGGGCTGCCGTGCTCCCGGAGAACGAGAAGGGAGGACGAGTAGAAGCGACCTCTTTCACTTGGTCGACCGACTGCAGAGAGCGTGACGGCACTGGGGGACATAAACATGGAGGGGGGGTACGTCATGTTTTTTTCATAGAGTGTGGAGATTGGAGAAGGGAAAGTCAGGGCCAGTTCTCTTCTGGCCTTAGCAAGATCTGAAGAATTGACCTTCATTTACAAATTAAATTCTAACATTTGTTCCATGAAATTGTATTTATTTTTTCCCAACAGTCTGTTCTAGTCATTTTGTAGTATTTCTCTGGCTGCAGTGCTTCCAGTACATGTATGTTGGATTTTTTTGTCCAATAAAATTTCAGCCTGTATGTGTTGCCGTGTCAATCTAATCTTCCCAGGGCTTTCAGAATCAGCAGTGCTGGCCGATTTAATGTAAACTATGTGATATACTTTTAGGTTACTCGCTAACGGAGAAACTAACAGCTGTTAGAAAAGTGCAGTTGTTTGTTTACATTCAACCTTCAGCTGCTGCAGTCAACATGAGTGACGTCATGCAAGCTGTGATCGCAAGATCACAATTTCAGGATCCCGGGAAACTCTTTGTGGTGCAGCGTGAGTAAAATGAGCTCTTGTATATTTGAGTGAGAAAATAATATTTTTGAAAATGTATTATGATTTTATTCACTGTTATTTCATCTTTATCTTAGACCATGTGTACAGAACCTTTTTAAAGGTGAAGTTGTATTTTTTTTTTAAAATAAAGCTGAGTTGAGTTGAGATATGAGTAATAGAGCTGTTTCTATTTTTCCTTTTCCACAACAATGAGGCGCTCTAAAGTGGCCCTGTTAGCCCGTGTCCACACACTGGCTGTCACCTCTGGCTTTTTTTTCCCCTCTCGCTCTCCCGACTTCTCTCTGTGATGTGCGTGCACTCTTGGCTGACAAAGCAGACATGCCAGCCCGAAGCCCATCCATTCACTGGCTGTCAAGTCGGACTTAAAAAATAAATAAAAAATAAAAAAATCACTCTTCCTTCTTTCCCTGTGCGATGTGTGCGCACTCATAGCTGGCAATAAGGCACTCCAAAGCAGCAATGTCAGCAGACCGAAGCAAAAACGCCATTTCATGGTTAGGCATAGCTAGCTAGGTAACTCCACGTCACGATTGTGTCGGATAACCGCTGATGCGAACAAAGTCGCTAAAATCCTTATATAGTGGGGGAGAGGCGACTCATGCCAGACTCCAAAGTGCGTTATGCAGCGTTGTTTTTGGCATGTCTCAAAAATCTGGAAAATTGAAATGGTCAAAAAGTTAATGCTATATCTGCACACGCCTCGGGATCCCCCCGGAAGAGCTGGACGAAGTGGCTGGGGAGAGGGAAGTCTGGGCTTCCCTGTGGAAGAATATGGATGGATGGATAGATAATTGAGAAGGGGGAGACACAATACTTTTTCATGGCACTGTGTTATGCACTTAGAAACAAATTTCTGAATTCACTTTATAGGGTCTATAATGATCAGCGTCTCGCTTTTATTGAAATGATTTCTTGTTTTGTCATGTAAGTCGATTAATATCGATTCTGAACGGCTCCAGTTGAGATGCATGGCGTAGTTGCGGGCCTATATGTTGCATTTTTGATGGTTTCTGTAATTGCAAAGTGATATTAGTGGTATTAAGAGGTGGATTACGTTCTCACTGAAGGCCCAGGTGCCAAATATACGACCCTGCCTCATATATATATATATATACACACACCTGAGGTCTCTTTGTACCCTCCTTGGCTTGGTTGACTGTAGGGATCTGGCTTCATATTTGAGGAAATAATGAGAGAGAAGGAAATGAGCAAAACCTGCAGCGAATATTAACAGAAGACAAGAGGAGAGGGAGGAAAGGCTATTAGAAAGTTATTAGGTACAGCATACGCAACCTTTTACCCAACATGCGACCCTAGGTGCTTTACAAACCTCCCATTTGATTAAGATCTAAAAGATCCATACAACAGTGCAGTGGACCACAGGCAATGCTTGTTAAATCATGTGCATTGGCACGCCGGCGCATTTATTATTTAGATGTTGCCAAGAGTGCGGTGACGACAATTTAATGTAGAGTGCGGTTTAACTCACCAGGAGGCAGGTCCCTCTTTGTGTTGTTTTGTTGCAGCTGTTAGGCAGGAGAGCTTGGAGCTGGCTCAGCTGCTCCAGCAAAGTGCTGTTATGCAAAGACACACAAGACAATGACTGTTGACATTTACCAAGCGCATTTAACATAAGTTTGATTGATTAGTTAATTTTGAACACAGCCACATCCCCACTAGTAGAGGTTGTGCATACGTGTGCGACCACATTATGTTAGCTGTTTATTTTTATTGGTCACATTAACAGTGGAAAAAGTTTTGAAATGATTTATCTTGGCCTCATCTTTTATATCGGACAAACCTGGCATTTGAACCCAAGATGTGTAGACATTTTATATCCACTGTAAATGTTGTCATATCTTGATTATGGTAAAATGACTGTCATGTCCAAGGGGTCATGAACATCTTCCTCTTACTTGTTTGTCTCCTCCAGTCTGTGGACCTTCCTCTGCAGCTGGAGGTTGTGAGCGCTGCATGCAGACATCCTAGGGAAGGAGAAGGGGAAAGGCAGATACAATGAGGGAAAAGGGTATCAAAAATCTCAAGATAGAACAGCGCATTGTCTCCCCTTTTTTTCCCTCCCTTGCCAATATATGTTTGAGTGTTATCTCTGTCTTCCAATGACTCCAGCCCTCAGCCCGTTCTTTCTTTCTGCTTCTGCTGCTGCTGCCTCTATTGTTTCTCTTCATCACTATGAGTCATCCGCCATTGTGGCCCTCTGACTGAGCTGAGTCATGACTAATAACAGCACACCGGCGATATTCTCTGGTTGTGGCTCTCTAAATTACCAAAAGAATGCCGACTCGGCAACAGGGAGTGTGTGAAATATGTTTTCATTTGATCATAAAATGAAGAGGTGTAGACCTGTGTGGACGTCTCCAAATGATAAAGTTATTGTATTTGAGATTTGGAATTGATTGCCGACATGTTCAATGTTTTGTAATTTTTAAGATTAATTTGGTGTTGAGACCATGTAACATAAACAAGTCACTTGAGTGTCACAGAGTGTCATTTCTTCAGTGTTGTCCCAAGAAAATATATAATAAAACGTACATAAAATGGGGGCGGCACGGTGGCCGACTGGTTCGAACGTCAGCCTCACAGTTCTGAGGACCCGGGTTCAATCCCCGGCCCCGCCTGTGTGGAGTTTGCATGTTCTCCCCGTGCCTGCGTGGGTTTTCTCCGGGCACTCCGGTTTCCTCCCACATCCCAAAAACATGCATGAATTGAAGACTCTAAATTGCCCGTAGGTGTGAATGTGGGTGCGAATGGTTGTTTGTTTGTGTGTGCCCTGCGATTGGCTGGCAACCAGTTCAGGGTGTACCCCGCCTCCTGCCCGATGATAGCTGGGATTGGCTCCAGCGCGCCCGCGACCCTAGTGAGGAGAAGCGGCTCAGAGAATGGATGGATGGATGGATGGACATAAAATGGGAAGTATGTACTCACTTTTGTGAGATTGTATAAATATACTGCAACTCAGAGTAATCCATCAGTGACTTCAACAAAACAAAGGACAACATCCACCTGGGCTCCCTTTGTCTGAGACCAATTACTGTATTGCTGTGTGTCTAGAAAGAACTGAACTGAACTAGTTAATGGCATAGGAGGCCAGGAGTCGAGCGAGTGATTGTTAGCAGCAGCCGTTTGAAACAATGCAACACATATGATGATGATGATGTTTGCAGACGTGTTGAAGGCCCAGGCCTGTCAACGTGTGGGAGGACGGTAGCAGCGATTAGGTTTAGTGTGTGACAAAGGTTAGCAAGTGGGGGGTTACCAAGCATGAGGGTAGAGCATAAAATAAGTACTGTAGCTCTCTCTCTCTCTCTCTCTCTCTCTCTCTCTCTCTCTCTCTCTCTCTCTCTCTCTCTCTCGCCTTAATAATAAACCAAGCCACTTAATTATTGAACAAGGTGTTTTTGTAATTGAGGGAATTGCTTCTTTTGTGACTCCGAAATGATTGTTTGTTGTTCTAACAGTGTTCCAGTCACATTCATTCTACCACGTTCACTCTTAGGGGGCTGACATACTCGAGTCCATTCATGTGTGGTCTTTGTTTCTTTCAGTTCAAAGTGAAACTTTCTCTGCTTTGTTCTATGTTTTGGGTTAGCTTCTGTTTACACTTTTGAAATTACTTTCACACACACAATTTTTGACTCTCATTTTGTTTTAACCAGTGAGTTTATGGTGAATAATCTTTTTTTATGTGTGAGAGGTTTTGGGTATACATGAGTGTGTGAGAGGTTTCGTAGTTGTGTGTGTGTGCGTGCGCATCAGTGTTTGTGTGAAGGGGAGGTTTTTCGATGTGTGTGTATGTGAGAGACATGTGAGACATTTGTTGTTGCCTGTGAGAGTTTGTTTGGTGTGTCTGAGATTTTTTTGTTGTGTGAGAGTTTTTTGAGTGTGTGTGTGTGTGTGTGTGCTAAGTATTTTGGTGTGTGTATGAGGTTTCTTTGTTTAGTGTGAGAGTGTTTTTGTTGTGTGTGACTTTTTGGTTAGTGTGAGAGACGGGTACCTTTCTTCCAGACTATCCACATATTCCCTCTTCTTTTTGCGGCTCTCTTGAGCTGAGTGCTTGTTGCGTATTTTCCGACGGATCTTCTTCAAAACATGCTCCTCACACTTGTGATGAAATACAAGGGGGGCGGGGGGAACGTGAATACGTTGTAGCTAACAGCAGAGGTTGCGTAACTTATGTGTACGTGGCGTGCCTCGTTCACCTTAGATAGAGGCAGTTCGCTGGGCAAGTTAATGCCTTCTTTTGCTAGAAGTGTCTTCTCATCCTCATTAAGAACAAGCTCTTGCAGAGGATGCTGGGGAATTATCTGTAATATTGAAATAGACAGAATGCGTATTAAATCAACATATAAATATAATATGTTAAGAGGGGGCGGCGCGGTGTGTGACTGGTTAGCACATCTGCCTCACAGTACTGAGGACCGGGGTTCACA
The DNA here is from genome assembly GCF_024500275.1 of Phycodurus eques. Lineage (NCBI taxonomy): Eukaryota > Metazoa > Chordata > Actinopteri > Syngnathiformes > Syngnathidae > Phycodurus > Phycodurus eques. The sequence continues at coordinate 13,807,509 of NC_084537.1, forward strand.
TCCCAGCCCCGCCTGTGTGGAGTTTGCATGTTCTCCCCGTGCCTGCGTGGGTTTTCTCCGGGCACTCCGGTTTCCTCCCACATCCCAAAAACATGCGTGGTAGGTTCATCGAAAACTCTAAATTGTCCGTAGGTGTGAATGTGTGTGCAAATGGTTGTTTGTTTCTATGTGCCATGCAATTGGCTGGCGACCAGTTCAGGGTGTACCCCGCCTCCCGCCCAAAGATATCTGGGATATGCTCCCGCAGCCTGCGACCCTAGGGAGGATAAATGGTAAAGAGGGTGGATGGATGGATGTAAAGAGGGCAGCTCACCTTAAGAGCGCACTAGATTTAACCATCCTTCCCCATTTCATTGTGCAGTGTACGGTATAGGTGCACACAGCTTTAAAAGGCACTCAATGAAAGAAATATAATTTGATTTCAGGCCTAGAGATGTATTGGAATCAAATTAAAAACTTTTTTTCCCCCTTTTATGTTATTCTTAGAATTATTTTATTATAATCGTCCGCGACCCTAGTGAGGATAAGCGGTTCAGAAAATGGAAGGAAGGATGGATAATCATTCCCCTTTTCTATCGGGTCACTGATGGCATACATGCGCCTGATTTCAATGCAGGCTGCGTGGGTTGAGGTCACACTGAATGGTTGTCTGCCCTGATACTGATACGAGTGAGTTTTATTTTATTTTTTTGTATTTTTTTGAGAGACAAGGCGTTATTCAGTGGTTTTATGTTTTTTTTTTTGTTTGTTTATTTGACTTGCGAGCAAAAAGATCTCAACTCACTTCACAACAAGCAGCAGTTTGGCAGATAGTGAACAATTCTTCAAAAAAGAGGCTTCAAGCTGTTCATTGCCACTCTCAGTTGAGGTTTACTGTCAAACTAACGAACAATGCAAAATGCCATAGACGGGATAAGAAATACCATCAGTTTTGCTGTTTATAAACATTTAAGCAATGGATAGTTAAACACAAATGGTGGCGCAACAAATGTAGACAGACAATATACTAATATTATTATTGATATTCTTTATTCTTGGCGCAAAATGACTAAATTTTCTGCAATATTACTGAGTCGATTGTGAAGGAAGGAGCAACACAATGTCCATTGAATTGAACACAATGTCCATTGAATTGAAGAACTGTGGCAATAAAAGTTCAATTCTTTCCGTTCTATTGAATTGTCATAACTGTATGTAAGTACAATATTATAGTGTTATTTTTGTTGTTAAAAACACATTGCTTTCTGTGTGAATTAGACACAAATATACAGAATGACAACAAATTTACTTGAGATGTTTCTTCGCTTACTTTCTTTCCCAGATTGGATAAGAGCAGGTCCTTCACTGTAAGCGTCTGACTTGATGACGTTGTGGAACTTTGATTTGATGTGAGGTAGTACGCCATTCCCAGCTTCTCCTGGAGGCCATCAGACTCCCAGCCTTTAAAAACATAAGCAGTTAAGTAACCATTCAGAAGATTTAAAATAAATGTATTTATTTATTTATTTTTTTAAATCAAACCTAGGTCACTGATGCTATGGACCTATCGCTCCAAAATATGAATGCTGCCCTTTAAAGTAGCCCTTGATTGTGAAGGGAACCAAATTTGGCAGCATAAGTAGTAAAGATTTTATATATATAATAAATAACTTATATATTAAGCCTGACGTTTTTGTGCTAACACTGACTGCTATGTTGAACTGTTCATAATTCATTTCACCAAGTGTCTTCAATTAACCTAAAACGCATGTTTTTTTACGATGTGGGAGGAAACCCGAGTACCCGGAGAAAACCCACGCAGGCAGGGACAGAACATGCAAGCTCCACACGGGAGGCCGGCTTTGAACTTGGGTCCTCAGAACTGTGAGGCAGACGTGTTAACCAGTATGACACTGTGCCGCCCCCTAGTGCCATTCCCCAAGAATGAAAAGAAATTTAAATCTTATCTGAACTTCAAAAATTTACTTTCAACTTATTACTCTACAGCAAATGTTATGACAAGTTACTATAAAATTGTAACCCAGCTTGTGACATAGATATCAGACAAATTGTGGTTTCTGTCAAACAGTCTGGTGACAGCAAATTCTAATCTTTTTTCCATTACATGGCATCCTCACTTTTAAACTGGAAATGAAATCCTACCCAGATCAATGTGAACATCAGGCGTAATTTGATTTTCATGTTTGCAGGGTGGAAGCTGCACGGATGTGAAGCCTGGAAATGAAGCGCAGGAGGGCAGTTGGAGTCCGCCGGCCAAGTCGGGCATGTCGCTATCCGGGGTGAGAGGGGACCACGGAGGAGAGGTCGGAGGTGAGGAAGACTCACTCCCAGCCAGCAGAGAGTCCAAAAAGTCGTCGGGACCTTTTCCGTCTGGGCTCTCCGCCTGCAGAGGAGGTTATGTTTGGTACAGTATGTATAGAGATAACAGTGGTGCCCTGGCTTACAAGTTTAATACGTTCCGTGACTACATCTCAAATCATCTTTCCTCATTGAAATGATTGGAAAATAATTTGCTCCAACCTCCCAAAAAAAACTCAACAATTCTTTTTTTTTTTTTTTTTTTTTTTTTTTTACAATATCGCACTCTGCTGTATTCTACATACACAAAAATAGTAATAATATAATTAAATCGAATGTAATGAAACAGTTTGTGCGTCATGATTTCGTGCTGCAATGCCCATTGATGTTGTGCTCCCTCTGGTGTGCATGCAGTATTATACATACAGACACACTACACGTTGTATACAGTGCATCTACACCTATGCCATCTATGTTAGCTGAGAAACTACATGGTTCAGTTAAAGATTTTGCATTTTAAAAGTATGCAATGTTTAATTCATGAATTAATGTTTAATTATCTTTTGTTTTAAGTCTCAATTTTACAGTAAACCTCCACTAGGAGTGACAAGCAGCTTGAGGCAAGCACGCTTTGGCTCTTATATGGAGAGTCTTTTCATTTTCTCAAAGTGATGTTATATGATAGTCCCCCATTTCTTGACAGTGAGACAGAATACTACTGAATACTTTAAAGAGTGAGTTTTAATAGGTTCAGGTTCCTTTGATAAATTTAAATATGTTGAAGGCATATTGTAGGGGTAAAACGATTTTTTTTAAAAATGTTTTAATAAGGTCTCTATATTGTAGATTTTCACCTATTGTGGGTGAAAGTTCTCATGTTTTTTTTCCCGATATCAGTGAATTTACAACGTTTAATTGGCAATACTGATGGGATCCTTATCATCCCCTACAAACAAGACCACATAGCAGCCAGTTCATTTACTTGTGATACAGCCACTAGAGAGCAATTTAAGTACAGTACATGACGCAGTGCCTTTATTATAGTCCTGTTAGAGTGCTCATGTTCAGGGCCGCGCTGCAAAATGACCAGTGTACTTACGTCATACATGGTGATGGGCCACGGTGGGTTGCCATGGCAGGTGCTGGTTTCATCTTTGGTCCTGAAGAGCAGGTCAATGAGATCCATCCTGCCTTTTCCCTGAAAAGAGGAAAATTAGAGCCACCGTTTTTCCAAGTACACTCGAATTACTTTGTAGACTAAACAACTCACAAAAAATGGTTTGGACACCGGACAAAGATACTGCAGTTTTTTTTCTTTACTCCTGTAGGCCAGTGGTTCTCAAACTGGGGTCCCCGCACCCCTTGGGGTCCACAAGCTGTAGTTTGGGGGTCTGCAAAATAATTTTCAATCCACTATTATGTTGTATCATTTTTTTAAAAATGCATACCTACGTATCACGATCGACGCGGCAATAAAACAAACATGATAAACTAATTACTCCTCCCTTCCTTAGCTTTGGGACAATAAAAGCTCCGATATGAATGTGACGGATCATCACATAAATCTTACAACCCTGCATGAATGAAGTCTGGTTTCTTTTTTGTAGAGCAAAAGGCAGAATATACAGGAATAAAGTCCTAAAGGTGCATGTTTTAAGAATATAGTCCAATTTTTATATTAAAAAAAAAGTTATTACAGAATAAAGTACTATTTTTTTAGAACACAAATGAATGTATTGATGTATGTAATTATGTCATTTTTTTAAGGATATTGACATCTTTTCCAGAATAAAAGGTTTAATATTAGAAGAATAAAGTATAATTTTTTTAATTCACTTAAATAAATCTTTAATTAAGAAGTAATTTTCTTCCCTAGTTAAACTTTGACTTTAATATTAGATTTTTATGAGTTTCTCTTGGAAAAATACAACATTGTTCTCGTACAATTACGACTTTTTACCTTGGCAAACCTTTGTTTTTGTAACATCTTTTTTTTCCTTTTTCCCTTTAAATGTTTCTGCTTATAACATTACCACTTTTTTCTTCAAATTTAAATTTGTTACCGTAATATTTAGACTTTTCTTTCTCGGAAATAGCCAACTCTTTAATTCCTATGGCATTTAGGGCTACTGTGCATGTAGTCGCTTATGAAGTGGTTCCTCGGAAAAATGTCACCCCTGTAAAGGGTCCGTGGACTCGAAAGGTTTGAGAACTCACTGCCCTAGAGTCGCTTCTGTCACTTTTTACGCAAACTCCTGTTTTGAGTATTTTTAAGAAGTATATTTCACATTCACTATATGCTTAAGATCCCAGCATTTGTTGCAAAATGCGTTCAGGGGGGAAAGAGGTTGCTAAAAGGCACTGTGAATAAATGAAAAGAAAGAATTGTATATCATATGAATAGATTATTTTTTAAGCGTTTAATCTACTGCAATAATTAAAAGTAAGAATTATAAATTGTTTTCAAGTAAGAAATAGTACCACCCCCCCCCCCCAAAAAAAAAACAAAAAACAGTATATGTCAGCACAAACTGGACAATTTTCCATCCACATTGCCCATCCACAGTGCAAAACCAGATCCGATAATGATTATTCACAGCCACTGACGTATATATTCATCCACTCAAATCCAACAGTTTACTGCCACCGATATACTGTATATGTTCGGCAAGTACGTTTTTCCAACGTGTAGGCGTGGAAGAGGCTCTTGCCCATCTTGTCTTTGTAATTTAGGATTGTAATCCTCTGCGGCGACTAACAAATCCCTGTCGATTACGACGTGGCATAGGTTTGGATTTGAGTTGAGCACAGCTTTTGAGTTGAAGATAAAGTTCAGGCGGTGAATCTCAGCTTGTCACGTCGATTATGAGGGAAAGGAATGACAACACGTTTGACAGGTTTCGGCTCCTGAAAGTTCTGGCAGGTAGTCGGAAATGTGTGTCACGATGTTTCGATGTATACTGAATATATCTGAAAAAAAACATCAATTGTTATAGACTTTCAGTTAAGTCTGTTTTTTTGTTTTGTTTTGTTTTTAACTGAGGTTGTGCTGTTCATGCCATTTTTGACACAAGATGGATTTTTCTGTCATGAAGAAGCTTCACACTTTAAAAAAAATAAATTATAATCATCAAAATGTTGAACTACTGTTTAGTATGTACTTACTGCTGCTCTCCGCTGAAACCTGCCTAAAATGTTTTCGTTCTCCTTTCAAGCTGAAGGCGGGAGGGTTTCACCTTGTCCAAGGCCGGTGTTGTTAATCCAACAAGTTGATCAAATGTTAGTGAAAGAACGCAGCAGCAATCAAAACACTCGACCTGATCAATGCACTCCTCTGTGTCTTGAGCATATGAGAGGAACTTCTAAGTATGATTCAGAGGACAAAGTTGAAGTTCCATATCACTCATTCCCCAACCCATCTGATCAGTGTCCAATCCAATGTTGAGTGGACAGCTCAGTGAGCCAATCGTAACAAATTGAACAAAAAGATCAGTCAAGGCAGGTGGAAGTTCTCCATGTGGTTTCACATTCATTATTTTGTTGCCTCCATGTGCTGTTTATCTAAATCAGGGGTTGTTTTACACCAAGTATCCCCTAACAAAACGATTAGTTCTCCAAGTACCACCATAATGATAACATGAAAATACAGTACTGTAGTAGGCCCAAGTGTTCATCCAAAAAAAGGACGCAGAGGTTTTATTCCTAAAAAGTGTATTTAATGTTATTTAAAGATGCTGTAACATTACGCAGACTAATGATTTAATTGGAATAATAAAAACATTAATAATCCTAAATAAATGTTTGGGGGGGGGGAATAACATGTTCCAAAAGATTAAATGCAAATGTGTTTTATGTAAAAGTCTAATTCAATTTAACTGTATTCTTCAAATGTACAGTAGTGGATTAAAAGTCAAATTAAACCACGATAACACTATGCAGATTTTGAACATTTGATTCAGTGAAAAGCTGCTTTTCGTAAGTAGTATTGACCACTTTTGACTGACACTGTCAGAGAGGAAGATTGTTTTTTGTTTTTTTTGTGTGTGAAAGTACATCCATCAAACCTACCAGTGTGCTGCAGTTTATTATTCATCTTAAGCGACAAAGAAACCTCCAGGGCACAAACCTGGTTTTGCAGAGCTTTTCTGCACTGGATAAAGCTAAGTCGTCTTCCAGTCTGTGTGGTCTACAACTGTTGAGGCCTCAAACGAACACGTTCTGTTAGAATTACACCAACAAGTTCCCATGTACTCCCCAATCACAAAGAATATGTCAGATTTCTACTCAGTCCGTCAGTTTTATTTTCCCTGTGTATGTCTGTGTATCCTCTCTCAGTCAGAGCTAACACACCATGTATCATCTTTCCTTATCTTTACTGCCATAATAAAGGCCATCTGTCTCAGGTTTTTATTAAGGATAAACCCAATTAAGGCTGGAATTACATAAGATGTTCAGGAACATGTACACTTGCAAAGATGTATTATCTTCTTTTGAGCGTGACAAACAGAAGGATCGAGGCGTTTCCATGCACAAATGATCATCTGCAACACGTTTCCGTTAGTGAGCTTTAGTTGAATGCATCATCATTTCTTTCATATTATTACTTTTGACACAGAGTTCAGCAGATATATAAAAGAAATCTTATTAGGCTGCTGTGTTGGGAAGACTACTTTGGAAATGTAGTGGGTTGCCCTGTTGAAAACAGGTAAGTAATAGTAGTGTAACTATTTCAATGACTTTCTCAAAGTAATATAACTCATTACATTTGATGACTTAATTTTGAATGAATGTATCAACAGGACGCCTGGATGTCCATCCATTTTCTGTACCGCTTATCCTCACTAGGGTCACAGGTGTGCTGGCGCCTATCTCAGTTGACTTCGGGCTTGAGGCAAGGTACACCCTAAACTGGTCCACTGTGCCGCCCATCTTGAAATGAATAAATAAAATACATTTAGTTACCCTATATCACAGGTAGGCCGTGACGCACCCTTGGAGCTCATTATTAACCACATATTTGTTCTTTGCACAAATGATAAACTACGAACAAAACATGATGAATGTAAATACATAATATAGAATGTGTTTGTTGCAATACCAACAGCATGTGGAAAATAACAATACCATACCATGTTGACCCAATGTACACAATTGGGACAATATCGCTTGATATGACAACCCAGATATGTAAATGATCCATAAAAAGAATTCCATAGTAATAAAGATCAAACTGTTCAATAGTTATTTTGTGTTTAAAAAGTCGAACTAGGAGTCAAACCTTTTGAAATCTCAAACCAATACATCGCACCAAAGGGTGGTGCTCCAAGTTCATATTTGGAAAGATATGTCGTGTTTTGAGACTCAAGGCAGAATGTTTCATGACTAGAGAGAGTCAGGAAGTGATATGAAAAAAAAATCTGAGCTTTTGCAGTTATTTTTCAAATGTAACTAAAATTGTAATTGCGGAGATTTACCGAATGAATTATATAATTTCTCCCACTAATATAATTGATTACAATGACATAAATGTTGTAATTATGTTATTGATATTGAGATTTTCGCTTAAAATATGAAATGCCATAGTTGTATGCATGTAGTATACTGTAAATAAACACAGTTTGGTGGGGTTGTTGAGGCTAGCTACGTTTACTAGCCAGGTCAGATGTTACTGTTCTATGACAGGTCATTTTGCTTAATATACAATGTTAACAGTTATTCTCAAACTTTTGTTGTTGTTTGGTTTTTCATACGAAATACCGCCTCAAAACAATATCTGGCTTCATGTACTTACCATAACAACCAAAATTCAAATTCGGTAACGTAGTAGGCCCAAGTGCTCATCAACTATGAGGCAGAGGTTTTATTCCTAAACAGTGTATTTATTGTTATTTTTTTAGAAGATTATAAGACACTCTCACATTATACACAGTTTGAACATTAAGACAGATTAACTGCTTGTTTTCTTGTTTTTGTTTCAAAGTGAATGATGTTTTCTGATTTGTAAAATTGTATTACTAGATGAAATTGACCCAAAGTCTTTGATTTATGAGATTAATTTCACAGCTCATGTGAGTCTAAGCAGAATATATATATATATATATATATATATATATATATATATATATATATATATACTGTATAATTTCAATTGAGAACTCATGTTCAAAAATAAAAAAAAAAGAATGTAAAACAAAAAACAAAAACAAAAAAACATTGAGTTCTTTATTGCTATTTCATGAAGCAAAACTGATTCCATCAAGGTGCCCACTGTATGAACTCTATTTGATATCATTCAGTCTCCCGGGCACTAAATGTTTTGGCTTGCATTAAAAATCCATTTATATGGATCTGTTTATTAACAGTGCAGTAATAATCATAATAACAAGGTAGCATGGCTGTGCTATCTTTATTGTAGCGCTATCTGTAGTGCAGTGTCTCAAAGTACATGCAGATATGAACGACCTAACCAGGACATGTCAAGCACATCTCTCAATACCAAGAATAACACCGATGACTGATCTTGTGCTGAAGGTGCAATCTCATTTTTCTTGTGGGTGCATGTGTATATTTTAAATCTCCCTTTAAAGGCGTAACAGTATAATGGAAGTTTAACAAAGATCACAAACAGTACAACAATTGGTTTAAAATCAGAAAATGTCTTTTATAAATATACAAAAACCATCACTGCATAAATGGTTAACACGCATAGCCATAAAATTCATATTGTCTTGTTCTATCAATGAGTGATAAGCGATGTGAGCAAAATCATTGCTTTCTGTACAGTGATGAGGGGAATTGAAAGTAATTCGGAACTGGATTAGGATATTATTTGGACGTTTTGGGATCAGTAAAAATCACTTCTCTCATCCAAGCAGCACTGCGTTTAATCTAAATTGCCTGTCCGATGATAACAATTAGATGAGGGGACTCCTTGGACAAATATTACTCCAGAAGACTCCTCATAGTTACAAGTGTCGCATAATTTGCTTCTTGCAATGACCTTGACAATGAATGCAGAGTTACAATTGGGAATGTTTGTTTATGTGTTTGGTGGCCTTCACTTTTCTAGCCAAAGCTTAACCTGTCATGTCCCTACAGAGATCACGAGACCATCCTTTGCAGCATCAGAAGCTTCATCCCTTTCCTTGCTGTATTTCTTTTTCAGCCCCACCATTGCTTTGTCCTGCTCTGCCCTCACATGGCGGAGGTGTGCTGCTGCAGCATTGTTAAGCTAAGCAAGGTCACGCACATCCTGGAAGTGATTGTATTGAAGGGTCACTCAGGGTCAGGCAAACATTGCTCTATCAAACAAACATAATCACACATGATATATCTGATGAGGGGTTAGTATTTCTGCTTCACAGTTCTGAGGTTCGGGGTTCAAGTCTCTGAAGAAAATAGACTCTTGGGAGTAGATCGGTGGTGGGCTGGCAAATGTCACAATAACGTCAGCATTTTCCCACCTTCTGATTGGTTGGTCAGAGCAAAACTTGTTTATTGCATTCACAGTTAAAGCTAAAACATAAAACAAAAAGAATTACATGCAAACTCTCATAACGTATGAATGTCCACTAGCTTAATCCTAACACACAATGTAAGATGCCATAAATGGGCTAATGCTAGTTGCATCAATTGTGCACTCGTTATATAACCCTTCATGCAATGGCTATTTGAACACAAATGGTGCATCAACAGGTAGACAGACAATAGGAAAACTCACCGACATATATTCTTTATCCTCTGCAAAAAAAAAAAAACAGACAACTAACATTACTGTGGCTTAGTTGCGAAACTCATCATACTGTATAATACTTCCCCCTAGTGCACAGATGTCAAATTCAAGGCCCGGGGGCCTTATCCGGCCCGCCACATCATTATTATATGTGGGCCGCTAAAGCAAATCATGTGTCAACTTCCATGATTCTTGCTCAAATCTGTTCCAAATTTTTGTATAATATTCATATGTAAATAAATAGTAGTGAACTATTGTAAGCATGTTTTGCCTCCAAACCCCTTTTACAGTTACTTGAACAATAGCTGAACAAACCATTAGCCTTGACTTCTGATTTCAAAACTAGTTATCCATCAATTTGTTGTCTATGTGTAATAATATGATGAGGCGATCAAACATTGATATGGTTTTACAATCATAATGGCCGTCTGAGGAAAACTGTATCTACAATGCAGCCCGTGACAAAAATGACTTTGCCACCCCTGCCCTAGTGGGTACACCAGAAGGAGCACAGTTTCAATGGGCATTGAAGCATGAAATCATCATGCACAAACGATTGAATTCTTCAAATTCTATTTAATTATGTTATCACTGTACGTTTTTATAAAGTTCGATACTGTAGAGTGCTATTTTTCTTTTTTGTTGGTGTTTGTTTTGGGGCGCTCAATGGATCGACTGCATGTCCATTCATTCCAATGAAAAGATGATTTGAGATCAAATATTTGAGAGATATGGGCCTTTTGTGACTACAGTAACTTTTTATGTCTTTGAGTTCAGTGTTGCGTCAATATTTGTATTCAGCGCACATAGCTTTCCGCATGCCCCAAAATGTTGTACGCGTAGGCGCACAGCAGCGCCCTCTGCTGCTCGAGCGCCTCACCGCAGCCTGGCTGAACTGCGGCGTCTCTGCACGCACTTAAGTAACGCGGCATTCCGCAGCGATTTCGTGACGAATACACACAAATTGCCAAAATGGTGAGTCCGTGTCGAACCGTGTTGTTTTGATGAACGCACTGATGAATCTGTCGTGGCTAATCAGAAGTTGGATCTTGTTTTAAAAATAATAATAACCTCCACGTTTTTGTTGTATGGACGCAACAAGCGTCTATCGAGCCCGTTAAGCGTGTGTATTTACGGACGTGTGTCGTTACATGAATGCCTTTGCCTCATAGTATGTGCGCCTGTGTGTGTCGGATCCAGTGATTTAAAAAATAATAATAATAATAATACAAACAGAAAAAAGCGTACGAGGCTGTGTCCTCGGCCTACTTCCCGCACTGGCGTCCATAGCAAAGCGTTATTATGATGCCGTGCAGCTCAGCGTCCTATCCGATAAACATTTGTGCTCCTCGACAGAATCCTGGGATCACACCGCGTATCGATGACAAAACGCGATTCAAATCAAATTAGACGGTTGCGTAAACGCAGGAAGTAGCAAGTGCTGCGCATTTCATTCCCCCCCAGCGAATGAGACTTTATTCGCAGTTAGCATCGTTCGCTAGACTTGCACATATGGAATTCTGCCTACCTTTGCCTGGGAGTTTTTATTGACACTATTCATTTCATCTTATGTTTCTAATTGTCCTCGTGAGTGTCAAACTCGTGGCCTGGGTGCCAGATAATGTCCCCGCTACCTCATTTGATGTGGCTCCCCCAAGCAAAACTTTGTGCATCTATTTCATGTTTCTTACTAAACTCAGTGTCGAAATTGCAACTTGTCTTCTAATAACTATTCCAAGCACTTTTGGGGAACCAAACCCACCTTTAAACATAAATTGAACAACAGATCAATTCTTTTCCTTGACTTCTGATTTCAAAAGTAGTTATCCAACATTTCATTCTGCATATGTAATAATATGACTAGGCGATTATACATTTACTACACATGGTTTGACATAAAATGGGCATAGTGGAGGGAAATCAAAGCTACAATTTGTGGCAAAAAAAACAATCAATTTAATAAAATTAAATAAATAAATAAAGTTTGACACCATGACTGTGTACAGGATTGAGACACTCGTGCTTATTGGCACATATTTTAGATTAGAAAAATTACATGAAAACTCACTCAGGTCACAATAACTATACATACAGTACTGAACTATGTAATATAGTATGGTCTCGTCAAAATGTACTCATAAATGTACGTACTCTGGGCTGTACATATGTTAACTGTACTTGTGCAATCCAGTGGATGTCAGAATTTCTCCTGTCGCTATCATAGATAGATGAACAAAGATACATTATCCATCAGTCCATTTTCTATACTGCTTATCGTCAACATGGCCACGGGTGTGCAGCCTATCCGAGTTAACTTTGTGCAAGAGGCGGCGTACACCCTGGACTGGTCGCCAGACAAGCACAAGGTGAAAATTCGTCCATAAGTGTGAATATGAGTGTGCATGGTTGTTTGCCTAAATGTGCCCTACCATGACTCCGGTCCAGGGTGTACCGTGCCCCCAACCCCAATTTCAACTGGAATAGACTCCAACTCCCCTCCGACCCTACTGAAGAGAAGCGCTATAAATAATAGATGAATAGAGGGTCAAATATGAGAAACAGCTCTCAGTATGTTACAGTGCACTTTTGCACCAATAATAAACATACTGTTACATTAACACCTTTTTGGCAATGTCTATCAAAAGTGACCATTAGTACCTTTGTAAGGAAAAAGTTACAATGCACCTTGTGTTTTTCTTTATTTACAAACATGAAATGTGAATACTAAAAGCAACCCTGTGCACGGTGAACAGTAAAAAAAAGAATTACTATGGTCAAAATCACTGTTTTTTTTTTTTTTTATTATTTCTCGAATTTGAAATTTCATGAACTTGAAATGAGTTGATAAAATTGGAACAAAATAATATATATAATATCATTTTTAATGTGCCTTGTAATGTCAAATAAGGTTGCAACTAGCCCACAAGTGTGAAATGATGTGGACTTTGGAATGAGTGTAATATAGTTTGTTTATTAATGTATTTTTAAGACCTACCACAACAGTATGACAGTAACTACAACACCCACAACAACAATAGTAAGCAGACATTCAGAGACGCTACTGTATATACTGTTGTGGGCTGGGTAGTGATTAGTGATGACCCCAGCCATTTTATGTTCTCTGTCTTTTATAACCCATGCTTTTGTATTACATGTTGTTGTGCTGCTTACGTATAATAGATCAAATTGGGTGAATTTAAGGCTTGGTGTCGTCTGTTTTGGTGTAAACATTTTCTAATAATTGCCAAGGATGGTCAGACAGCAACAGTCTGCAGCCACTAAATGAAGGTACAATATTTGTCTTGGTCGTCATTGCCAGCCTGATAGATTGAGCTTCAAAATTACTTTCTTTTTATAACTCTACTTGGAACAGTTGCAGACCTAGTGGACATGAATTAAGAGATCAGGAATTGAAATGCACTTCCATTTGAAGTAAATATGAAGTGAAGTGAAATAAATATGTGTCACTGTCCTACCAGGTTAACTTCACCGTGGACCAGATCCGAGCCATCATGGACAAGAAGTCCAACATCAGGAACATGTCCGTGATCGCCCACGTGGATCACGGCAAGTCCACGCTTACGGACTCGCTGGTGTCGAAGGCGGGCATCATCGCTTCATCCCGGGCCGGAGAGACTCGTTTCACGGACACGCGCAAAGACGAGCAAGAGCGTTGCATCACCATCAAATCAACGTATGTGCCTCAAGTTCCTGAAGTAAATACTACACAGAAATATCCCTACTTGGATATTACAGTGTTCCCCCCGCTATAACATGGTTCACCTACCACAGCTATGTTACAACCCAGATTTTTTTTATGGAACATATCTACAAATCTCCGCTATATGACTGAAATCTGCTCGTGACTTGACAAATTCATAAATTCGGGCACTCGTAAATCGTCGCAGTGTGCTGGAGCCTATCCCAGCTGACTTCGGGCGAGAGGCAGACTACACCCTGAACTGGTCGCCAGTCAGTCACAGGGCACTTCTAGACACAGACAACCATTCGTACTCACATTCACACCGTCGCTGATTGGGAACTGAACCCTCACTGCCTGCACCAAACTCAGGCAAATGTACCACTACACCATCAGTGACTGTTTAAAATGTATCCAAATATATTTCATCTATTACCCAGATCTGAACTGTTTTTTTGTTTTAACTTGAGAGCAAAAAACTTTACATACGGGTGATGTATGGTGACAGTAAAAACTCAATTCACGAACAAGCAGTAGTTTTGGCAGATGCCTGTCGACAATTATTCAAAAAAGAGGTTTCAAGCTGTTTATTGCCACGCCCAGTTGAAGTTTCGAACTAACAGAACTAAACTGTCAAACTAATTCTAAAACAAAGACAATTACATATGCTCTATATTTCAAAGTACCACAGAGCTTTGCTTTAGATAGTCTGGTCGCGGTATAGCGGGGGCAACGCGATATACTCGTCCCAAAATGAATTGTTGTTATCCTTTCCTGTTCTTGCAGGGCCATCTCCATGTACTATGAGCTCGGCGAGAAAGACTTGGCCTTCATTAAGCAGTGCAAAGATGGAAATGGCTTCCTCATCAACCTCATCGATTCACCAGGTCACGTTGACTTCTCCTCTGAGGTTACGGCGGCCCTCAGGGTGACCGATGGAGCCTTGGTGGTGGTGGACTGTGTCTCCGGTAGTCTCCTTAAAACCCCTCATCCACACGTGAATCTTCTTCACTTCGGCTCACTTCTCATTTCCTCTCTCAGGGGTGTGTGTGCAGACTGAGACTGTACTGCGGCAGGCCATCGCTGAGCGCATCAAGCCGGTTCTGATGATGAACAAGATGGACCGGGCCTTGCTAGAACTTCAGCTGGAGACAGAGGAGCTCTTCAGGACCTTCCAGCGTATCATAGAGAACATCAACGTCATAATTTCCACCTACGGAGAGGATGAGGGTGGACCCATGGGCAACATCCTGGTAGGGCGCCTAAGCAACTCTGACACACTTTTACATGTTACAGCCTCCATGGGACCCGAAGCAAAATTTGATTCTCGGGCCCGCTATTTCTATCAATAACAATAAGATTATTAAAGAATCACACACCTACAATTAATCCAGTGGTGCCTTGAAATACAAGCCTTACAAGTTCTTCATAATACGAGCCGTTGTTTGGCAAATGTTTTGCATTGACTTGCGAGCAAAAATTTGAGCGATAGTACTGTATGGTGGAAGTTAACTCAACTCACCTGAAGCATTAGTGTGGCAGATGAAAAAAAAAGAGAAGAGGTTTCAAGATGTTTAAAACTACTCCTGGTTGAAGTTTACTGTCAAACTAAACATAAAACAAAGAAAATTTTGTGTGTTTAAAACAATCAAATAGCTTTGCCTAACGATAGTCCGTTTAGCTTAATGTTAAACAATGCAAAACTCCATACATGTGCTAACGAAGAGCATTAAAGGCGTTATAATATATATATATAAATATATATAACATATATATATAAAACCGATATTTAAACACAAATGATGCAGCAACACATAGACACACACACAATACTCACAGACATATTCTTTATCCATTGCGAAAAATGACTAATACTGCTGCATCTTGAGTGCACAACTGAGTCAGTTGTAAGATTAATTTTTTGCACGTGTCTCAATATCTGTTTTATACAGACACCAGAAGGAGCATTGCAATATCTATTGAATTGAAGCAAAAAAAAAAAAATCATTCTTTACATTCTATTTGATCATTTTATTATTGCACATTTTTATGAAATACAATATTGTAGTGTTTTTTTTTTTTTTTTTTAATTAAAAACACGACACATTTTTTTGTTGGCTTTTTTGGGGAGGCTGGAATGGATTAATTGCATTTCTATTCGTTTCAGTGGGGCGAAAGATAATTTGAGATGCAAGTGTTTTGAGTTCGCAGCATGTCCAATGGAACAAATTAAACTGATTTCCTCATGTCACCACTGTACCTAAATAATGATGTGACCGAACAGAGATGCCGAGATACAGAGGACCCTGAGCAGGTGCTTAGTCTGGCTACAGAGATTACGTATTTCTAAAAAAAACAACTGTTTTTGTTCTCAGATTGACCCTGTTATAGGCACAGTTGGGTTCGGTTCTGGTCTGCACGGCTGGGCTTTCACACTGAAGCAGTTTGCTGAGATGTATGTGGCCAAATTCGTTGTTAAAGGAGAAGCTCAGATGAGTCCAGCAGACAGGTGTAAGAAAGTAGAAGACATGATGAAGAAACTGTGGGGGGAGAGGTAAAACTGCTCAATTTAACAAAACAGAATTTAAAAATGTGACAGGAAGCATGGCACCCTAGTGGTTAACGCCACTGATTCTGTGTAATAATTCATGTGCTCCTTGCAGATATGTTGATCCAAGTACTGGCAAGTTCACCAAGACTCCTACAGGTCCTGATGGCCAGAAATATCCTCGCTCTTTTTGCCAGTTTGTTTTGGACCCCATCTTCAAGGTAAAAAGCTGCCACTTGAAATCTTTAAGAAGAGCCTCGTTCACCGAATGAAATGAAGAATTGACATTCAAACTGCATGTGCAATTGCCTCCGTCAGGTGTTTGATGCCATCATGAATTTTAAGAAGGACGAGACGGCCAAACTCATTGAGAAGCTGGATATCAAGCTAGACTCTGAGGACAAAGACAAGGAAGGGAAGGCTCTGCTGAAGGCGGTGATGCGTCGCTGGCTGCCAGCCGGGGAGGCCCTGCTCCAAATGATCACCATCCAGCTGCCCTCACCTGTCACCGCTCAGAAATACCGCTGTGAGCTGCTCTATGAGGGCCCGGGAGATGATGAAGCCGCCATGGGTAAGTAGGAGTACTCACTAGGCGTGGGCTGGTCACTGGTTACAAGGTACATCGCGGTTTCAAAAAAGTCACGGTTTCAAAACCGAGCAGTCAGTGAGCCCTACAACTTTTCGCTTTGTTCGAAAAGTCAGCTCTTTTGGGAAATGTTCAGGTACCGCGACTTGGTAGAGGAAGGATATGCAAAACGTATACGTTCAAAGTGGCTGCCATCACTCTTCGACAAATTCAAGGTAGCGTAACGCGGTCTTGAACGTTTGCAACACGCTATGAAGGTTAGCATGTCTGCAATGGGTGACCGCAGACAACTAGCTAACTAGCATGGCTAACTTCAGTTCATTGCCGCTCTGACGTTACTTCACAAAGCGTCTCCGCTTTGTCTTTTGCGGAGCCGATCAATGACATAATTGATCGGATCGGCGAATTATGACATTAAAGCCGATCAGCATACAATGCTAATCATCGGCCGATACCGATACGGCCGATAAAATCGGTGTAAAGTCTAATTCTGACTGCTTTATTGTGTTATCACAGGTGTTAAGAACTGCGATCCCAAAGCTCCTCTGATGATGTATATTTCCAAGATGGTCCCGACCAGTGACAAGGGTCGCTTTTATGCATTTGGCCGCGTGTTTTCTGGATGTGTGTCCACCGGCCAGAAGGTGCGCATCATGGGGCCAAACTTCACTCCTGGCAAGAAAGAAGACCTCTATATCAAACCCATCCAAAGGTAAGCAGGTTTATTCAGGACATTCGTTCCAATATAATGACACATTTTCTCAACATGACCTAAATGTTGTTATCCAGGACTATCCTGATGATGGGCAGATATGTGGAGCCTATTGAAGATGTTCCATGTGGCAACATTGTAGGTCTTGTTGGAGTCGACCAGTTCCTGGTGAAGACAGGGACTATCACCACTTTTGAACAAGTACTATTTGCTTCCATGTCATTTTTTTCAGTTTGTATTTGCAAATACTCGAATTGCACAACTGGTAAAGAAAAACCTTCTATGTCATTGGGCTAAGGCAGGGAGATTGAAAAAAAAAAAAAACAGGGTAAACAACTATTATTATTATTATTTTTTTTCTAGCCTTCTACCACTGTAGTATGAACATGTGAAGTGTCAGTTGAAAAGATGTTACATGACATAAATAGCTTTCAAGGGAGACGGAATGCCTACCGTAATTTACAAACATTACAACAGCTAAGTTGTTTCAAAAATAGATATGGTGGAAATTCAGACATAGTTAACATGATCAGTGAGGAACTGGCTAATTCATTGACTTTTCTGTTGCTCGGATTAATGGCTCAAACGTGCTCTTTTGATGCTGAAATGGAGAGACTGCTATTGAGCTGTTAGCTAGCAGGCTAGCCATTATGTTTTGTTAAGTTAGACACTTATCTCACTGACCTGGAGACTCGTTGGCAACCTAATGACGACTCGAGTCAATTCACGGACTGCGGATGCATGTTTATTTTCCTTACAACAGCATCAACAAGTTCGTATTGTCTTGGTGAATCAAGTCAGCACATCCGCGGTAAGATAGACTAGTACATTGGATGAGAAGGAAGGAAGGGGAGTAGTTGAAATGCTCGTGATAGATTAAGTGTTTTAATGAATTTAAAATAATTTTATTGTATCATTACTTGCTTATTTTCTACTCCTCATGCACGTCCCATGTCTATAGGTAATCCACCCATTAATTATTGCTTGGTCCAAATTTAGCAGGATTTCAGCTGAGTGACTGTGTGCCTCTGTAGGCCCATAACATGAAGGTGATGAAGTTCAGCGTCAGTCCTGTTGTCAGAGTTGCCGTGGAGGCCAAGAACCCGGCCGACTTGCCCAAGCTGGTGGAGGGCCTGAAGCGCCTGGCCAAGTCTGACCCCATGGTCCAGTGCATCATCGAAGAGTCTGGGGAGCACATCATCGCAGGAGCGGGCGAGCTGCACCTGGAGATCTGCCTGAAGGACTTGGAGGAGGACCATGCCTGCATTCCACTGAAGGTAAGGATGTCCCCCTATGATCAAATGAGATCAAGGTAGGATTGTTGAGACGTAACGTATTATCCAATGCACAGCATTTAACATTTAAAAAGACATTTTATTCACGTTACTTTCTTCTCTTCTTTTTGCAGAAATCAGACCCAGTTGTGTCTTATAGAGAGACGGTGACAGAGGAATCTGACCAGATGTGTCTCTCCAAGTCTCCCAACAAGCACAATCGTCTCTTCATGAAGTCTCGTCCTTTCCCAGACGGCTTGGCCGAAGACATTGAGAAGGGTGACGTCACGGCTCGTCAGGAGCTCAAAGCTCGTGCGCGTTACTTGGCCGACAAGTACGAGTGGGAGGGGACTGAAGCCAGGAAGATCTGGTGCTTTGGTCCTGATGGAAGCGGGCCCAACTTGCTCATAGACGTGACAAAGGGGGTCCAGTACCTCAACGAGATTAAGGATAGCGTGGTGGCTGGTTTCCAGTGGGCTACTAAAGAGGTGTCCATCAGTAAATTTAAAAAATTCAATTAATTGTGTGTTTCAGTGTTCCCCCACTATGCCCCTGTTAAATTGCAAATTTTTAACTGAGCGTTTTTTTTTAATGCATTTAAAAAATACAGTGTTACCCTGCACTTGTGATTTGCTACTAACCGAGTTACCTAGTCCAGGGATGTCAAATGAATTTTTGCCGTGGGCCAAATTGTTGGCATGGTTTCCCTCAGACGACTGTTCTGACTGTGAAACCATATGAATTTTTCCTCACCTCCTCATAATATTCAGTGGGAGCTGGTCAATAGAGGGCGCTAAGGGAAAAGGACAAAAGTGAAATAATGACAATTTTAAATATAAAATAATAATTGAAATTATCTAAACATATATGTAGATCTGTTTTTAGAATAAATAGTATAAATAAATAGTATAAAGTTTATGATGAGTAAAATGGATTTGTTTATCTCTGGTTGTTTCATTAAATGACGCAACTTCCAGTTTAGGGCGCATTGACGTTTTCCCAATCACTAAATATTTGACATACATTGTCGGGCGTTGGATTCCATTCAACGTTAAACAGTGTTACTGTTAAACCCTCCCACCCCCATCGAGTTACTGTAAGAAGGGGTTTGGAAACAGAAAAAAAGGCTTGCAATATCTGTTATTATTTATTACATATGATGATTTGACTGCGATTGGCTGGCAACCAGTTCAGGGTGTACCCCGCCTCCTGCCCGATGACAGCTGGGATAGGCTCCAGCACGCCCGTGACCCTAGTGAGGAGAAGCGGCTCAGAAAATGGCTGGATGGATGGATGGATGATAATTTGAAATTTTGGCTCAGATTTTAGCAAGAATCATGGAAGTTGACGCAAATCAATTGTCTGCAGATTTTCGCTTTTTGTGCTCCGGCCCAGGCCCTATTCCCAGAAGTCTACTGTGTATATATATATATTTATCCTCTGTGAACAACGACTAATATTATAGCAGCTTCCCCATGTATGAATCCCGGTTGTCAAATCCGGCCTCGCCTGTCTGGAGTTTGCATGTTCTCCCCATGCCTGCGAGGGTTTTCTCCGGGTACTCCGGTTTCCTCCCACAGCCCAAAAACATGCATGGTAGGTTAACTGAAGACTCTAAATTGCCCATAGGTGTGAATGTGAGTGCGAATGGTTGTTTGTTTATGTGTGTCCTGTGATTGACTGGCAACCAGTTCAGGGTGTACCCCACCTCTCGCCCAGAGTCAGCTGGGATAGGCTCCAGCTTACCCGCGATCCTAGTGAGTAAAAACAGTATGGAAATTGGATAAATTAATGGATGTATTATACTGTCCCCAGGTGGCCATGGCGTGCACACCAGAAAGAGCAGCACAATGTCCATTGAATTGAAGCAAAAAAATGGGGCAAAAACTGCTTAGTTGTTTACATTGTATTTAATTATGTCATTACTGTCTGTTTTTATAAAGTACAAAAATATAGAGTGCTTTTTTTCTGGAGGTATTTCCATTCATTTTAATGGGGAAAGCAGCTTCATTTAGACAGGCCATCGCCCTGTCGTATAAAAAAGTAATGTTGTGCTGCGATCTTATGGCATCTGTAGCCAATTTTACACCTTTTGGGGGTGTAGCAATTACTCGCAGATTTTCACATAAGGGAAAGGACATCACTATACGTATAATATTTTCTACACATTGTATGCTTGATTTTTTGGGGGGTTCAAATACCTTTACAATGTCTTTAAAAAGTGTTTTTTTTTTTGTTTTGTTTAAATTGGTTTAAAGGTTATGTGGGGTTAAAACTATTTTTTAGTTTGTTTTAACATGGTCTCTCTTCATCGCTGATTTTCACATTTGCGGGTGGGTCTGGAATGTATCCTCCGCAGTAAACTGGGGTTCACTGCATTTGTTGATGATGAACTGTAATTTGTGATTGCTCTTGCAGGGTGCGCTGTGTGAGGAGAACATGCGCTCCATCCGTTTTGACATCCACGACGTGACGCTGCACGCTGACGCCATCCACCGCGGTGGAGGACAGATCATTCCCACAGCTCGCAGGGTTCTGTACGCCTGCCAGCTCACCGCTCAGCCCCGACTCATGGAACCAGTGTACCTGGTGGAGATTCAGGTGTGAATGCATTCTGCAGGTTTCCTTTACAAGTCTTCAGCTGTATAGTGGGGAACTCTCTTTCTGCAGAATTTGTACTGAATTTATAAGCTACAAAATGAGAGAAGTAGAAGAAATGAAGACTTAAATATAATTTCATGGAACAAATTAAATAATTTAGGTTCTAAATGTCAGTGTTTGATGCTGTAATTTTTCCATTCAGTGCCCTGAAGCTGTGGTAGGGGGGATCTACGGTGTTCTGAATCGGAAACGAGGTCATGTGTTTGAGGAATCTCAAGTGATGGGAACCCCCATGTTTGTGGTGAAAGCCTACCTGCCTGTTAACGAATCCTTCGGTAAGTGTTTTAGTCTGAAAACTGCAATCACCACAGGGAGGTTTCAGAGCCATCTGTTGGTGGGTGTCACGTAAGATAATTTATTATTATATTTCTCTCATATACACTACTGAAATGCTCACATTTCTGAAATGCGCTCTTAGTTTCAGTTGTCTATGAGTGCATTTCGGTTGTGCGAGTGAAAATAATTGTATTGTGTAAGAGAGCCTTTTCAGCCATTTTAAGGGCTAACAGCCTATCGTCGTTTAATCTGCCTTTTGCCCGACATTACAAAAGGAATAGCATTTCTATTTTTGGTAGCTAAAACATGAATGTCATTTCCTTCAAGGATTCACCGCTGACCTGCGTAGTAACACTGGGGGGCAGGCCTTTCCACAGTGCGTGTTTGACCACTGGCAAATTCTCCAGGGTAACCCTCGAGACCCCACCAGCAAACCCTCCGACGTTGTTGCTGAAATTAGGAAGCGTAAAGGTCTCAAGGAGGGGATCCCCGCGCTGGACAATTACCTGGACAAATTGTAACAACTGAGCCTGGATTTACATATACGTCCAACTCTATCACTAAATCTTAACCTTGTGGGCACTTTAATAATCTTTGCACTGGCTTAAGTTTGCACAACGGGTTCACCTTAAAGTCTCCACTTTAAATAAAATAAAATAAAATTTAAAAATAAAGCTTTTGCGCGTGTTGTTGTAGGGTAATGGGGGTAATAATGCTTACCTTTTAATTTCACAACAACAGTACACCAAGTGCCTAGGTAAAAGGTCCTGGGGGAAATTGGAGTAAAGCTGTTGGATGATCAATTCCTTAATTTCCTTTTTTACATCCCCCGTCACTGCATTTCATCTGACACTACGGCTCTATAAGGAGCACTGTGATCCTGCTGCAATAATGTACGAAGCGAGCAAGAATGTTTCAGGATTGGTCGAGCTCTCCATTAAACTTCACTGATCATAACGAATAAAATATTTGACTGCAGATGAAGTGGCTTTTTCTTTTTTTTAATTTCTTAACTCATCGGGTAAAGCACCAGTGTCCTCATTGAAGTTTCCTAATTCAAAACTGATGTACACTTTTTTCCTCTTTATTCACATTTTCTCAAGTTATATATGCAATGCTAATAAATGCCTGATTTTAAAAAATGCAATCATTGGCAAATCTTTTACAATCCATATTGAATCAATTACAGAATGACATAGTCAGTGTTTATAGAGAACACCTGAAATGCTTTCTGAAAATAGTCACCAAATTCTTAACTTGATACCTTTCGCACAAATGTTTAATGAGCTGATATCAAAGCAGGGTTCTAGCACACCATCTTAACATCACAGCTTTTTGTTTCAATGACAAACTATCATGTCAGATATATTGCTTCTTCAAAGTATTTCCTCAATGATAATTCTTTTATTGATGTGATGCAGGGATCAATTTCTGAAGGCATTCGGTTTTACCAAAGCAGTTGGAACTTTAAATAATGATGTTCATGTTTGCACTTTCGTCTACTGAATATAGGAGGAGGAGGAGGGGGGGGGGGGGGGGGTAATACAAATCAATCTCTTTAACTGACATTATACAGAGCAAATTTGTGGGAGTTGAGGTTTGTACAACAATTAAACGTCAACACCGCCCTGGGCCCACATATTTACAACAAAGTTAAAAGGAAAGGGAAAAAAAAGGATATGAGAAGAGTTAATGTGCATCGGTGAAACAACCCAAAATGCAAAGGCCAAGAAAGGTCTTTTGGATATAGGCAACCAACAAGCAAAGCTACAAGAGCAAACAGTTTGTACTGAAGTAACTAAAACTTGCTTATTATGTGGTACTGTTATTGTTAATAAGTTTGGTTTGAATATGGCAAGAATCCATAAAGCCTTTAAAATGTGCAGATGGATGTGATGGGTACCTGCTGCCATGTAGTTGTGAAATGCTGGTCTGACTAGCTTGGGTAACATTCAGTGTCAAGCTGTTTGTTGGCAACCCACAGCAGCGATATCTACGAATGCCAATAATATCAGCAGATACGCCTCATTTGAATTTTGTTCCGCTGTGGAGTCAATGACAGTCATCATTTTCAGAAACATCAAAAGAGAGTGCATCTCAAAGGACAAACTACACAAATTATTGTGACCCATCGCCTCATAGGTATTGGTCTTCCAATGTGGCCAACAGTACTGTACCATATGGAGGGGACAGTATTATGACACGAGCCCCGAGACACAGACCTCCCCCCCACCCATCCCTACGGCACTGCTTCCAGGCTGTCACATTTGATGGAACATCACCACAAAAGTTGAAGGTGACTATGTGTAGAAGATGACCTCGGGAATCTGTCCGTCCTCTACAGAAGTGCCATTGTTGTTACCCGCCGCGTAGCAGAAGGTGAAGCAGGTCTTGGTGCCGGTTGTTGATGACTCATGTGTTATCTTTCGCATTCCCTTAGTCCCATAATGAGAGTCCGGGCCCTGGAGGAGAAACACAGAGAGAAGGAGGGGTGACTAACCACTGCCAGAACAGACACTATATAGCGATGGAGTTGATTTTACATTCTGTTGATCTATTTTCTGACTTGTAATTGAACATAAGCAAAAGTTACACCACACTTTTTGACATCAAATCTGTCATAAAATCATATTGGACAACTACCAAACACTAGGGGTTAAACGACTAAAGATTTTTTGGTAGTCAACTGTAATGTGATGAAAGTTGTCCATGAATCGATGGCATCATTATTATCACAGGACAGCGCTACCCAACCTTTTTTGTGCCACAGACCGGTTTCACTTAACATATTCCGACTTACAGGCATAGAAACTACTAAAAACAAAGGATTAAAAATACAACTCACCATTTCGCTAATTGCAGTTGTAATTAGTACGCATTACTTGGAATTAAGACGACTAAATGCCAAAAATATGATTAGCGATTAGTCGAGTACGCATTAAATGTAGTAAATTCAACTATTCGGTTCAACCCTTACCGAACATAGTTGTGACTCAAATGTTGTGTAGCCATTTCCTCAATTACCATAAACATGTTAGTATCCAGAGGCAACGGAACCAGGTGGGCCTGGGGGGGCACGTGCCCTCTGAGCAAAAACTCAGTACCAGCTGAGCAGCAGCTATATCTTTTTTTTTTTTTTTTTCTTCTCCCTGTTTATATGTTCAAATAAAGCAATCAATCACAAACGGGAAATAGTTTTGAAATGCTGAAGAAGCAAAGTCAATGAAACTAAATAGCTGAGTTTAAAAGGCCATAAAATCTACATCAAGGGCCCCATGCACAGCTAAACTCAATTTAAAAACATTGGTGTACAATACATTTAATTTCATAATCTCGGTTGTTTAACGTTTATATGGTGTAAATATAGTTTTTGGTGTTATGATAGGTGAAAAAATATTTTATTAATCACTCCAATATGTTGTGACTGAGCTAGATTGTATGACTTGACTTATGACTAGCTTGATTTATTTATTTTTTTTTTCAACTGTAACTTGACACTTGCTTGAAACTTGAAGGTTAAGACTTGAGACATGACTTG
Organism: Phycodurus eques; assembly: GCF_024500275.1. Lineage (NCBI taxonomy): Eukaryota > Metazoa > Chordata > Actinopteri > Syngnathiformes > Syngnathidae > Phycodurus > Phycodurus eques. Next base: position 13,832,834 of record NC_084537.1, read on the forward strand.
CATGTAGTATGTGACTTACACCCACCTCTGCCATTTGCACAGGACTGTTATCAAATTAACAGATTTTTTTTTTCTTTTAGGCCACTCAATGGCATTTTAACGACTCGTAAAAATGGATCACAAAATAAATGTTTCGTATCATCCCCATTTAAACACTGAAAGACTTATCTTGCAGGTATATCAAATAGTGAAACACGGGGCTGTTCTTTCTCCGTGTGCCCCTCCCAGATAATTAGCTAGATAACGCTTCTTCAGCGAGGTGTTCACTGTGACCAGTGTGACATGACTTCCATAACTGAAATTCTCAACCCCAATCAATATGCTGTAGGCTATTGTTCCATGTGTCCCTACAGATAATGAGCTTAATAACACTTCTCAAGTATTTACTGGGACCAGCAGAGCCATAATAACCCCATAACTGAAAAGCTCAACCCCAATATATGGCAAGTTTATTTTCAAAATACGCTTTCAGCATAGTCACGGACTACAAATTAACCACCTTTTTTTGCAGCTCTGATGTTAAAAACTTTAGGGTCAATACTTGAAATGTTTCAATAATGCAAAGAAAAAACATACCCTGAACTCCTCCACAAAAATGAATACATAAATCACTGTATGTATCCTTTCATTTAGCCTTTCGTATGAATGGGAGTTGTCAGAGCAAACCTTGAGTGTAGCACAGGCAGTGTAGTTAACATTGGGCAGTATCTCCACTGGTTCTTTGAACATGACTCGGAAGGTGTTGGCCGACCCGTCGCAGCTGAAACCGGTTTCATTCTGGCCCAGTACAGTGTTACTGTCTGTGTGAATAATCTGTACAAACAGAGGGGAGATGCAGACATGTCGGAAGATAAAATAACATGGTTGAAAATGGCAAAACATCTGGATCGTACCTGAATGTTGACTTGGTAGTCCGTCGGTCCGTGTATAGAGCCGTACAGGCCGAATCCAACCACAAATATCCTTCTGTTTACTGAGAACCTACAAACATTTAATATTACCTTAAGAGATGTACAGTGGTACCTTGACTTATATGTTTAATTTGTTCCGTCACCGAGCTCGTAACTCAATTGACAGTGCTCCCCGCATATTCGAAAATTTCAGATTCATCGATTGGCAGATTTTTGTAATCTTCTATTCGGCCGTTTTGTAAATGGCAGCACAGTGAACGACTGGTTAGGACATCTGCCTCGCAGTTATGAGGACCTGCGTTTAAACCCGGCCTCGCCTGTGTGGAGTTGCATGTTCTCCCCATTTTCTCCGGGTAGTCCGGTTTCCTCCCACATCCCAAAAACATGTGTGGTAGGTTGATTGAAGAGTAAATGACCGTAGGTGTGAATGGTTGTTTATTTCTATGTGCCCTGCGATTGGCTGGTGACCAGTTCAGGGTGTACCCCGCCTCTGGTCCAAAGATAGCTGGGATAGGCTCCAGCACGCCCGCGACCCTAGTGAGGATAAGTGGTACAGGAACTGAATGAGTGAGTGAGTGAATGAATGAATGAGTGAGTGACTGTACATAGTGAAAGGCATGTGGCCTAAGGAATGACATCAGGAGCCGAGTCGGATTGGTTTGCTTGATTACGTGTGAGTGTTTGGGCGTGAGTTGTGGCCTACAGCAGCCCCTTGAGAGTGTTCTCATTTTGTATTGTGTGTTTGACTGTTGTCGCCATTCAATAAACACCTAAAAGTACAGTACATCAGCAACAGTGGCTCTACGTTCCATTAGAGTACCTTTATTGCTGCATTTTTCTTCCATTCACTTGAGCGGCAGTGTATCTGAAGCTCGCTTGTTAACTCAAATTTTGGATCACAACACAAAGCAAAAAATTAACTGACTAAGCGACAGCTGCCTTGTGACTTGAAAAAGTCGTAAGTTGTGGCACTCATATGTCAAGGTACTGCTGCATATGAGCCACACAAGAACAAATTGGAAAACATTTCAATAGCTCGCGGCTCACCGTATGCGGTCACTTGTCCCACTGTAGCCCCAGCGACTCTCCACCTGTCCAAACCGCGTGATGCTGCACTCCTTCCCTCGGAGGCAGCAGCGAGGCCGATCGATGAAGTCTACACGCGGTTTAGGGTTCACTGTGAAGTGGAGGAAAAGACTCACCACCTCTCTGTCAGTCAGTATGCTGGACTGGGCTGGGCCTGATAAAGAGAAAAACACAATCTATGAGTCTGCCTGTGCGCTTTTAAGAAATAATTAAATTGCAGTGTAGAAGGGAGGTTTTGTTGCGTTTCTGTTCACCTGCAGCAAATTCTTCAATGGTCATGAGAGGGAAGCGGATGAGTGTGAGGGCTTTGCCCAGCACTTTGCGCTTGTTCTCTGGGGTGGGCTGCAGCTGCTGCCTGTGAGCCTCCGCCTCCGCCCAACGCACTGCAGCTCCAAACAAACGCACCTCGCGCACGCCTAAAGTGTCCCTCTCCAACACAGCAACCAGCGTATCTAAAAGGAGAGAGAGTGGGGTAAATAATCATCAGATGCAACACAATATTAGCTATGAATGTCAAAATTAAAAGGTGAGCAGGATAACATACCAAGGTCAATGTCTGTGAAGCCTTCAGCAGCGAGAGCATCTCCTGTGTTCTTATCGATGTTTTCTAGACAGAGGCTGGCAAGCTGAGGCTCATCAAATAAACGTGCCTGAAACAAGAATACACTCACACGTCAAAACATAAGGTAGACCTGCATACCCTTTTCTATTGCTGGACCCCCCCCCACACACACACACACACACACGAATTACACTATGCAAGCAGTTGTGTGTATTTGTACATCAACTTTAAAATCAGTTGCACATAAAAGATTTGTCTGACCTGTGTGAGCAGCATAAAAGCATTGTCCGCTCTCAGGTTCTTCTTGAGGAACTCCACACAGTGTGCCTCCAGGGCTGGGACGGCGTACTTTTTGGCGGTATAGAGTGTGGTCATCACGGTCTCAGGCCCGATCTGAACTTCATCCGAGTACAGAAACCTGCATGGGGTCAAAGTGTACCCTTTAGTAGCATCACAAACGGATTTTATAGGGGCTACACCTAACACACAGATGTACACTACAGTATGTAATATATTATAATCATCCACTCATCTTTCATAGGTGACATGTAAAAACTAAATTCTAATTAAATGTGTAAGCCCTACGATTGGCTGGTGACCAGTTCAGGGTGTACCCCGCCTCTCGCCCGAGGACGTGGGAGGAAACCGGAGTACCCAAAGAAAACCCACACAGGCACGGGGAGAACATGTAAACTCCACACAGGCGGGGCCGTGATTTGAACCCGGGTCCTCAGAACTGTGAGGCAGATGTGCTCACCAGTCATCCACCGTGTCGCTTAATTAATCACATTATCATGAATACATTAATATAAATAATTATATATATATATAGAGAGAGAGAGAGAGAGAGAGAGAGAGAGATTACATTAGATTAGATTAACAGATATTAGCATACTGTTGTGGGTTGTCAGGGCCAACAAGGCTTTCACTGCTGGCCTTCTCAACCTAAATTCTAATATTTGCTTCATGAAATTGTATTCATTTATTCCCAACAGTATATTCTCTTCAATTCATAGCATTTCTCTTGGCTGCCCTGCTTCCAGTAAATATGTATTATATTTTTTAGGGGCCAATCAGATTTCAGCCTCTATCTGTGCGCTCCCATGTCAATCTAATCTGCCCAGTGCCTTCAAAATCAGTAGCGCTGGCCAGTGTAACAAACTATATTAATAATGTGACTGGTTCTTTAACCAACCAGTTAGCTGGCCCACAATAATGTCAGCATTTTTCCATCTCCTGGTTGATTGGTCAGAGTCAAGTGAAATTCAACTAGCAAAACACAACTCTAGGGATCTGCACACATTAATGCATTTAATAAACAGCATCTCTGGCGACGATGGTGTATTTTGTTTAATGTTTTTGTCATGTTAGGATGAATATTGATTCTGTACTGTCCCAGATGATGTACGTGACACAGTTGTCTGCTGTTACACTGCATTTTTGGATAGTATTGATAGTTTCCATAATTACAACATGACAGTTGTAGTATTAAGTTGTATAAGTGGCCACGCAAGGCCCAGATACCAAATACACCACACGCCGCTAATAAGAACTCTAACTCTGAGCGTGTGCAATTAAGAGTGGGCCTGTGCGTTGGCTTTTGTGACGTCAGTGATTGAACAAAGGAACACTTCAATTGAAACATCAAAAGGCACATTTAAGCTTGAACATTGGCTCAAGTCAGGGAGTCTGTGTGTGGAGTGCTTGGCCAGGAGTTGTAGCAGAGAGCAGCTATTGGATGCATGTGCATTCTTTTACCAATCGTGGTAATAAAACATACTGAAGTGGCTCAGCGACTGTGTCATCCTTGACCACATATGAGGGCAATACAGCACTAATTATGTCGTCGTTTTTCTCAAAAGTATCAATTAAAGAGGCCTAACAGTACCCTACATGAACAAGGAAACACTCCCTCTTAACTGGAGAAAGAACATCAGAATCAAGAAGTATGATGAGACTCTACCTTCACAGGTTGAAGAGTTGACAGAATAGGGTGGATGTAGTAAGAAGGAACAATGCACCGAGCAACCATTGCAGCAATACTATACTATGCAATGTCATTTACTGCACAGCCTCGTTTGTGTTCGTAAAAATCATGGCGAAGTTGTTGGCTGCAACCCTGGTGGCACAAGCCCCTGCCCTCGACAATAAGACAACATGCACACCAATTATCGGTCTCACTGCTCCTTCTTACTTCAGCAGCGCCAAAAAGGCGGCTGGTTCCACGTCAGGGAGCTCGATTTCCGTTGATGTCGTCGCCATTCCACCGTTGAACATGGCATCAAACACGGCACTTCCAACGGCCAGGACAAACCTAATTATTCGAGTAATAAGCAGCCAATTAGTTAGTAAAGTGCCCCCGTGAGGATTTGTATCATGAATCATCATATGACCTGTGCGCAGGTATCCTCTGAACCCCCATTCCTTTGCCCACCAAGAAGTGGACGTCGCTGAGTACTTCGTTGTTGAACAGAAACGCAAACCTCTCCTTCACGGTGCTCTTTGTCGCTTGCCAGTTGTACACCGGCTCTCGGTACACCAACACGGACGCGGCAGCCGGAGTGGCAGCGGGCGCCGCCGCCGGGGGCGCGTTCGACGGCGCGATTGTTGCCATGTTGGATGCCGGGGTGGCCATGGCTCGGGCGGCCGCCGCACTCGCCGCGGTCGGTGGCTGAAGAGCGCTCTGGGCGGTCGGTGGCGCTCCGGAGGTCAGAACTTCGTTGCCGTCTACACCGCCAGGCCCCAGCTGCGGGTTGGAACGCCGAGCAGCTCCCTGGGCCCCGCCAGACGAACCTACCGCGCCGCCATTGGAAGCCGGCATAGAGAAAACGCTGTTGCTGGGTTGGCTGTTTCCCAGAGGACCCGGACCAGCAAAGTTGAGGCATGGAGGCCTGCCACTGTTCTCTCCAGCAGCCATCTTACATGTAGCATAGGCGTAAACAACACGCTTCTTCGCCTCGTTAATTTGTAGTAGTATTAATGTCATAAGGCTACAACAGCGCCCCCTACCACGCGTGTTTTCAACGGTGTGTACAGTATTTTTTTGTTTTATTATTTTCCATCCATCCATTTTCTTTACCGCTTATCCTCACTAGAGTCGCGGGCTTAGTATTATTTTATTTTATTTGTTGTTGTTGTTGTTGTTGATGTTGCGGGGAGAGCGAGCAATTAAAAGAAACTTGACCAGTTTTAGCCAACAGTAATTTGAAATGAAGCTTTGGTGAAGCACTGAACCACTTGGGCCAATTGTTTTGAAAATTGGTTAATTATTTGAAGCATCAGTAACAGTGACCTCTCCTGGTGAAAAGCAAGGCTGCAGTTGATTTAAAACCTGCATTAGACTGAATATCATGTTTTGTTTACAAATAAAGATTGATATATGTGAGTGTTGTGTTATTGATGAGAGAGTCACAGCGCGTCATCCTTTTCCATGTAAGCCTATCTCCTGCATCCTCTCGAACACCAACTGCCCTCATGTCTTCCCTCACGACATCCATCAACCTTCTCTTTGGTCTTCCTCTAGCTCTCTTGCCTGGCAGCTCCATCCTCATCATCCTTCTACCAATATACTCACTATTTCTCCTCTGGACGTGTCCAAACCATCAAAGTCTGCTCTCTCTAACTTTTTCTCCAAAACATCGAAACTCGGCTGTCCCTCTGATGAGCCAATTTCTAATTTTATCCAACCTGGTCACTTCTCGAGCGAACCTCAACATTTTCATTTCCGCCACCTCCAGCTCTGCTTCCTGTTGTCTCTTCAGTGCCACTGTCTCTAATCCGTACATCATGGCTGGCCTCACCACTGTCTTATAAACTTTGCCCTTCATCCTAGCAGAGACTCTTCTGTCACATAACACACCTGACACCTTCCTCCACCCGTTCCAACCTGCTTTGACCCGTTTCTTCACTTCCTGACCACACTCACCATTGCTCTGGACGGTTGACCCCAAGTATCTAAAGTCCTCCACCCTTGCTATCTCTTCTCCCTGTAGCCTCACTCTTCCCCTACCACCCCTCTCATTCATGCACATATATTCTGTTTTACTTCGGCTAATCTTCATTCGTCTGCTTTCCAGTGCATCCCTCCAGGGATGCACTGAACACAATTCAGGGTTGATCCCTGATGCAGTCCCACCTCCACCTTAAATTCGTCTGTCACACCTACAGCACACCTCACCGCTGTTCTGCTGCCCTCGTACATGTGTTGTATTATTCTAACATACATCCCTGCCACTCCGGACTTCCGCATGCAGTACCACTGCTCCTCTCTGGGAACTCTGTCATAGGCTTTCTCTAGTTCTACAAAGACACAATGTAGCTCCTTCAGACCTTCTCTGTACTTTTCCATCAACATCCTCAAGGCAAATAATGCATCTGTGGTACTCTTTCTAGGCATGAAACCATACTGTTGCTCGCAAATACTCACTTCTGTCCTGAGTCTAGCCTCCACTACTCTTTTTACTAGATCATTGTGTGGCTCATCAACTTTATTCCTCTATAGTTCCCACAGCTCTGCACATCACCCTTGTTCTTAAAAATGGGCACCAGCACACTTTTCCTCCATTCCTCAGGCATCTTCCCACGCACTAGAATTATATTGAACAAGCTGGTCAAAAACTCCACAGCCACCTCTCCTCGATGCTTCCATACCTCCACAGGAATGTCATCAGGACCAACTGCTTTTCCATTTTCCATCCTCTTTAATGCCTTTCAAACTTCCCCCTTAGTAATCATTGCCACTTCCTGGTCCACCACACTTGCCTCTTCTACTCTCCCTTCTCTCTAATTTTCCTCATTCATCAATAGATGGAAAGTATTCTTTCCATCTATCTAGCACACTACTGGCACCATTCAACATATTTCCATCTCTATCCTTAATCACCCTAACCTGCTGCACATCCTTCCCATCTCTATCCCTCTGTCTGGTCAGCCTGTATAGATCATTTTCTCCTTCTTTAGTGTCCAACCTGGCATATATGTCATCATATGCCTCTTGTTTGGCCTTTGCCACCTCGACCTTTGCCCTGTGTCACATATCAATGTATTCCTTTTGCCTCTCCTCGGTCCTCTCAGTGTCCCACTTCTTCTTAGCTAACCTTTTTCCTTGTATGATTTCCTGTACTGTGAGGTTCCACCACCAACTCTCCTTCGCTCCTTTCCTGCCAGAAGATACACCAAGTACTCTCCTGCATGCCTCTCTGATCACCTTGTCTGTAGTGGTCCAGTCTTCTGGAAGGTCCTCCTGTCCACCGAGAGCCTGTCTCACCTCTTCCCGAAAAGCTGCACAACACTCGCCCTGTCTCAGATTCCACCACATGGTTCTCTGCTCTGCCTTCGTCTTCCTAATCTTCCTCCCCACCACCAGAGTCATCTTACACGCCACCATCCTATGCTGTTAACCACACTCTCCCCTACCACTACCTTACAGTCGGTAACCTCCTTCAGATTACATCGTCTGCACAAGATGTAATCCACCTGCGTGCTTCTACCTCCGCTCTTGTAGGTCACCCTATGTTCGGGCCTCTTCTGAAAAAAAGTGTTCACTACAGCCATTTGCATCCTTTTTGCAAAGTCTACCACCATCTGTCCCTCCAAGTTCCTTTCCTGGATGCCGTACTTACCCATCACTTCTTCATCACCCCTATTTCCTTCACCAACATATTTGTTTGACAAGGTTCTAAGCCGGATGCCCTTCCTGACGCAACCATCTGCATTTATCCGGGCTTGGGACCGGCCTACAATTTGCACTGGCTTGTGCCCCACATAGGGCTGCATTAAAGAATCGAACCCCGGTCTTCCGCGTGACAGGCGGAGATACTCTACACTATACTAACGAGGACTTATTGATGACACTCAAACACTCAAATTTGGAAAACACTCGCTCACAATAGATGAGTGAGTAATAAAAGCAGTGGTTCTATTGAATTGAAGTTCAGAGTTTGTAGCACGACGGTCCCTGGGCAGGTAGACAATTTTTAAAAAATCGTTGGTCATGGCAGTTTTGAGGAAGGAAAACAGGAAACATGTAACTGTTTTACCTGATGCTGTTGCTGACTCGATTATGCTTCTTGCCACCACACCAGTTGCCTCCTGTTTGTGTGTGTGTTTTTTTTTTTATTGTTTGTTTGTTTGTCTTAATGTTATTTTAGTTTTTTTTTGTGTTGCATGTATAGTATGTACAGTTGTTTCTTTTGTTTAAAACTTTCTGTGTGCCATCTTGACCCAGGACTCCCTGGAAGAAAATATCTTGTATCTTAATGGAACAATTCCTGAAAAAATAAAGGATATATAAAATAGAAAATATATATATATATGGCACATACTGTACAAACACGGCGGACGACTGGTTAGAGTGTCTGCCTCATAGTTCTGAGGTCCGGGGTTCAATCCCCAACACCGCCTTTGTGGAGTTTGCATGTAATCCCCGTGCCTGCATGGGTTTTCTCCGGGCACTCCGGTTTCCTCCCACATCCCAAAAACATGCATGGTAGGTTAATTGACAACTCTAAATTGCCCGTAGGTGTGAATGGTTGTTTGTTTGTATGTGCCCTGCGATTGGCTGGCAACCAGTTCAGGGTGTACCCCGCCTCCTGCCCGATGATAGCTGGGATAGGCTCCAGCACGCCCGCGACCCTAGTTAGGAGAAGCGGCTTGGAAATTGGATGGATGGATGGATACTGTACAAACATATTTGAGTGATAGCTGATGTTTAGCGAGGTGTATTCAGCGGACACGCCCACAGCGTCTGACAGCTGGGAGGAGGCTTCTCTTGATTTTGGATCCTCATTTTATATCCATTCAAATTATCCATTCAAATTTGGCATACTTGTTATCAATACTCTTTTGTGTGTCGTTTGTATTTTCACTTTACAGGTACTTTAAAGAATAAAATACTTTAGGAATAAAAACAGCTCATTTTTCTTAACACTTAGGTCTACTGTGCTACTGTATTTAAATGTTGCTCATGATAGTCCTGATGCTTGGAGAACTAAGTTTTTTTTTTTTTTTTTTTTTTGGGGTGGTTCCTTGACTGCTAGCAATATCTGCTCCCCAGTATATTTTGAATGAAGTTGCTTCCAGTCCCATCACGTTGTCGATCATGGCCCTCTTCCTGCTCCTCATCTCAGTGACGTCACAGCCGTGAGAGGAGCTGCCCTGCCGCTGAAACAAGATGGCTGTGCGGGCGGGCGGAGCAATGCAGGGGAGCTACCAAAGTGGACACAGGGTATCACCCCCGTGCCGAGCAGCACACGACAGCCGCGCGTAGCGAGCGAGGAGCTCAGTCGAGATACCACGTCGTTTTTCCTACTAGTCCTCTTCTACAAATCTGGCTTTTAAGTGGTTAGACGGAGCGAGACGACAAAATCACGGTTCGGTTCGGCCAGGTAGCGGCGGCTCAGCGGAGGACAGCCGGGAACCCTCACGCCACGCAACAGAGATGTCCCTACTATGTGTGGGAGGTAAGAGTGAAGAAATGTTCTCTATTTTTAACAAGCTTAATTACCGCTTTTTGTTGTACTGCACCTAGCTGTCTGACGGCTCCTCCGGGATATCACGCCGATAGAAAACTCTCGTGGCAGCATCTCTACAAAGGACCACCGTTCTCACTCGTACGTTTTCTTTGACCCACGGTCGCTGGGTGGCGTGGGGGCAACGCGAAAGTCAACCCGTTGTGACCGTTAGTCGTTAAAGTACCGAAAGATAGAGTTATCTGAGCGAACGTGTATTAGACCCTTGAGCGAGTAATGTCACGGTTGCGGTTGCTTTCGGAGTGCGTGGCTTCCACTCTGCTCATTCATGCGTGGGCAGACGGATGAGCAGGACGTGGAAAAGCCCCTGCCGTTGCCGCGTTGCTCCTGCCGCCTCCCTCCTTCCGCCGCTCGACTGTAGTCGTGAGGGAATACTCGCCTGCTGCGCGTCACTTCTCAACGTTTCCCCCTCCTGAGGCGATGCGTCATCTCCTCCCACCACACTTCCCGGAAAAACAAAAACAAAACAAAAAACACCTGATGCTGGTGCCTCACACAGCCGTGATTAAGCCCCTGTTGCAATTGGCCATTAAAAGAAAGGCTGGGTAGCAGAACCCAAGTGGGCGCCATTCATTGATTTGATTTTGGAGTGTTAGATAAATACCTTGGTGACGTGTTAACAGGTGGGCCCTTGAAGACGGCATGGAAGCCACGACTGCTTCGTGTGCAGCCCACTCACTCTCTCTGCTTGTAATGCCAATCTCCATTGAAGTTTACTGTCAAACTAAACATAAAATAAAGAGCAATGGAATGGCCACTTCAACCTGTGTACAACGCACCAAGAATTTTGAAAATAGGATAATGGGTTCCAGCGAAAAAAACCCCAAAACATTTTGGAGAAAAAAATGCCTATTTTAGGGAATGTATTTTTGTGTTATCACCGATAGGAAAAAAAACATCTTCAAATTAGCGTAAAACAGTTTAATTTGATTATTTCTCCACATTGAGTATCTCGTCGACCCTTTCGTTTTGTCTGCTATTCGGGGAACTGCTTCTCCGATTGGCTGACAAGTTTCAGTTAAAAGTATCCAACAATAAAATGACAGTCCTAAATTGCAAGCAGTCAACGCGGGAAAATTTGCGTGGCGTTTGAAACGGCATCACTTGCCCTAAAAACTTAAATGGCGCAAATGGAACATTATTCATGAAAAGAGCATTATGGGTAGTGGGATAGGTCATCTACTTTAGTAATCAGTTGTTTTTCTGTGAATTTATTTGTTATGGAGGATTCTGGAGGCATTTGGGCGCTTATTTCATTTTCTGTTCCGTTTTTTTTTTTTATTTTTTTTTTTTTTTTTTTAGAAAATTCCACCAACATGGCGGCAACTTATCACATTGCTCTTCTATGTAACTGATTTTGAACACTTGTAGACAGACTATATCACAACACTCACAGGCATATATTCTTTATCCTCCGCAAAAAACAAGTAATATTATTACACTGTACTGCGTGAGTGAAAGTAGTGGTGACTCTTTTTCGTTTGACTTTATTATACTGCCCCCCCTGGTGGCCCAGCTGGGCACACCAGAAGGAGCAGCACAATTACTGTAATTGTAATGAATTAATTATGATGCACAAACTGTTTCATGCTTTACCTCACCACTATCACTATTTGATATAAAGACTGTACATGAGGAGGCGTCTTGAAAAGTGTCCTGACTTAAGACTTATTGGGAATGTAAGTGTGAATGGTTGTCTTTCTCTCCATGTGCCATGTTATTGACTGGTGGACAGTCCAGTGTGCAGTCTGCCGTTCGCCCAATATCAGCTACAACAGGCTCCAGCTCCCAGCGACCCTGAACAGGATGAGCTGTATAGAAAATGGATGGATTTATGAATCACCAGAAATGTTTTCTATTCATTGTCAGTCGATGTACAGGTCTCCCTGCTCTAAATGTGAGTAATCACTGTAGTGTGTCAGAGCTCACGGCCTATGTCGTAGATGTAATGGCGGGCAAGGAGAGGTAAAGGGGCTTCAAAGTCACCTCTTAATGCGTCATTGTTGATGTCAGCCCACCTCATCGCATTCTACCAGGACTGCCCACAGACTGTCCGTGCACTGAGTCAGTCCCGGGTGTCGTTAAAGCCCTCAGAGTTATCCATTCATAAAGGCCGTCTGCAGCTGCAGTCAGAGCCGTAGACTACGAGACTTGGCAGAGTGCCTCGCTTCTGTTCCTCTTATATCATTCATGCTTACCTGACTGGAGCTATTTCTGGCCTCCACAGTACTTGCACTTCTTCAAGAGGCTGCGTTTCTTCACTGTATCTGTTGACAAAGCAGAAAGCAGTCAGAGAGATGGATTATACTTGAAAACACCGACTTGTTTTTAGGCCAATATTAAGATCACAATTAAGTTCCTCGCTCTTGCTTTACCACTCATTCTCCTCAAAGTTTGTGAAGCACTTCTGATTGAGGCTTTAATTTATTGCAGTAAATCAGTCACTAGTTCTCATCCATGAATATGCCATAGGTTTTAAGTTCAACCTAAATTTTGTTTCTTTTTTTTACTTTTATACCTTGTTCCAAATGTAATCCTAATGAAAGGGCATCTTGGTGTGCTTGATCTACTGTACTTGCAAAGGCTCAATTCCTTTTGTGGATGTGCCAATAAATCCATCTCTGATCCAGATTAACTCAATTTCCTTTTGCGGATGTGCCAATAAATCCATCACTGATCCAGATTAACTCAACACATTTTTACATTTTATGGAGTTCTAGTTTCCTGTTCTCTCTGTCTGATCCCAAATCCGCGACTCCCTCTTTTACATTCCTCAACAGTTCATAGTTTGTGTCTGTTGATTTAGCATGCTGCTCAATTCTCAGATGTCAAAGTTTGCTGTGTCAGGGATTGAATGAGTGAAAGCCCTGCAAATAAAAATGGGGCTGCATGCAAATACATGCATGGGGGCTGCATCCTTAAATAAGATGGTGAAATACAGTGGATTTTCAAAGTCTACATATGATATGAAAAAATGAGACCTCCACAAAAAAATTAAATAAATAACAGCCCCAACAGCATGATACCGCCGCCACCATGCTTCACTGTTGGTATGGTGTTCTTTGGTGATGAGTTGTGTTGTCCCAAAAACCTGTTATTTGAGCAGGGGTATGTGGACTTTTTATATCCACTGTATAGTTGTAGCTTTGACTGTGTTTTCAGTACAGGTCCTTTGTATGTGTTGGCCGTTGTGGTTTCTGCTTGTGACATGTGACAAAATGCTGTTCATGGAGTCTTGAGGACATTTCATGTGAAAAACCAACCTGTCACAGAGATTTATCATCGTTGGCAGTAGCTAAGCTTCAGCCTTTCAGGGTCGAAAATCCAATTTCAGTTCGTATTGACGCTCCTCTTCATGTGTTGATATACTTTTACTTTACTTTGTGATACCCAATACAGTAGAACTTCAAAGTCAAACAAAATCCATCTCATGACATTGGTTGACTTCCAAGTTGTTCTCATTTCAAAACCATTTTGATTATGGAAAATAGTGTAACGTGAATACCAGTCCAGGGTGTGCCTTCCGCACAGAGTTAGCTGGGATAGGCTCAAACTCACCGTAATGAGGAAAAGCGGCATAGAAAATGGATGGATCGATGGATGAAATTATTTGTTCCAGACTCAAATGTTATCATAAAACTTTGAATAACTCTAAAGAAAATGTTTTAAATTCAATATTTAACATAACTGACATACCAGTATAATGAGAAGTTAGCTACTGTATAATAGTAGTGAACAGGAAGGTGTTTGCAATGCGATACTGTCATGAAGGGGGGTCTTTTAATGAAATGAATATAAGTTTCTGTCAGTAGGCAGCCTAAGAAGATTGTTTACAATTTATATGTTTAGTGTGTGTGTGCATGTATGAGTGTGCGAGTGTTTACATAAACAGTGCTTAGCAAATTTATTACAACATCTGTCATAAAAATGAGAAACCAGCAAATATTCTTAGCTTAACAGCATGGCTGCATTGTCATTTTAACTTAACTTTACCAAATCAATCAATAAATAAATATATAGATCAATACAGTGTACTTGCTAAAAATTGTGTTTTTTCTTCTTTTCCCAAAACGTCCAACTGTGCCATTTGGCTAACGATATATGAGCTTTCAGCTGTTTACTATGTGCAACAGTAATGAGGAATCTTAGAATTTGCCTTTTTTTACATTTTTTTTACCCAAATTTGAGCCCACTCACTGGGCTTCTTTGAGAAGTTACAAATTATTCATGCATTTTATTAAAAAAAAAAAAAATAATTCTGTTGAGGAATGCAATAGCTACAATTCACATCTTCATCAAGAAATGATGTGCTTTACTATTCAATTTTTTCTCTCTCTCTCTCTTACCATTAAAAAATATAATTTCAGCTAAATAGCTGGTACATATTGGTGTATTAACCCTTACAGAAACATAAAAAATTATGTAATCTCACTGACGTAACAGCATTGCCTATAACACAAAAAGGGCCTTGCTGACTCAGGGCAATTTTACATAAACGTTTCATTTTTTGCTGTGGTTACTATGGCGACAGGTATTAATGTAGCAGCACGTATCCCTAGAGGTAAAGGTTTAGTTCATTGGGTTCGCTTTGGATGTCGTTTGTATGCTTGCATTTATGTGCATGATGCGGAAACTCACACAGTGAAAGTGGCGTGGAGATCTTGTAGCACAAGAGTGTGGTGGAAAGCAGCATAAAAATAGTGGAGCATTAAAAATGTATGCATGTGCTTCGTACAAAGCTGGTAAAACGGTGCTGCAGCGAGGGCTGTTACTATAAAGTGAAAAGTCTACCAACATGTTATGTTTGACAAAGATAAAGGAATGTTTAATCATAATATTTGATATAGTATATCCCTCAGGCTGTGTGAATTTTGTAAAACACTGCAACATGACTTCCCTTCTACACACAACACTGGAAGTAATCTACTACTACATGCTGCATAGTATTTTATTATATTCCTGTACTTGCATGTCACATTGACAAGGCGTAAATGGTTGCTGACGATGTTTTTCCACTTCACTACCAATGTGTGGACAAGTATTCAGCACACTTGCACTGTATCTGCATCGTTGCAGTTTGTTTTGGGCTTCCACAAGACAGTTCAGCCAAAGAAATGCCCAACTGTCCTAAATAAGAATTAAAAGTATTGGGTAAGTATACTGTATATGATACTCTTGAATCCTGTGTTGTCTTTGTCAATTCCATAACATTAGCAACGTGACAAGATCTCCCCAAAATTATGCCAGTCAAAAGTCTGGTTGGACTCACAACTTCAACCTGATTAGAAGGCATCAAGAAATTTGAAACGCAGATGATGTTTTCCGGATAAATTGAGTTTCTTGTGTGTGGGAAAAAAATTGCCTTTTCTGAGAATATTTTTGAATCATATAGCCTATATAAAATTTGGATAAGAATCACCTTCAAAACAGAGTAAAATAGTATAACTGGTACTCGGGGAACCCCTTTCTCCGATTGGTTGACAAGTTTTAGTTAAAAACATCCAACATAAGCTTGTGTGGGCCAGGATTCTCAGGGGGTTCTCCAAGTCGACACATCAAAATGACCGAGACGTTTCAAACGGCGTCACTTTCCCTAAAACCTCCCCTTAAATGTAACATTATTCATGAGAAGAGCAGTGTGGGTAGTAGAATAAGTCGTGTACTTTAGTAATCAATGTTTTTTTCCTGAATTTATTTATGAAGGATTTGAGAGGTGCTTTTCAAAGGAAAACAGATGGCATTCCTGTTTGTGATTGTGTCCCTCTGTGTGTTTCCACAGTGAAGAAAGCCAAGCTGGATGGACCCCAAGGTAAGTCATCAGGTCGATCACCTGCAGAGAGATTGGCTGCTGCACAATATGGTAGAATTGTGTTCTACAAACTGCTACAATCTACTGTGTGTCTATTAGGCCATAGTATTACAATATTTTAACAATGTTTTATTTTCTTTCTGACAGAGAAGTTCAACACCTATGTGACTCTTAAGGTACAAAATGTGAAGAGCACAACCATCGCTGTCAGGGGCAACGTGCCCAGCTGGGAGCAAGACTTCATGTTGTGAGTCTGTCTTCACTTCCCGACTTACTGTTTTCTCCTTTTTTCTGCTCATGTCAGTCCCCTTCAGCTGCTTGAATGCATCAGTGGATTTTTTTTCCCCTCTCTGACTTCCATCTTTCCTTTTCTTGTCCTTTTAACTCCTCCGCCCCAGCTGTCATTCATTTGTGGGTCCATGATAAAGCTTTTCCCCTCCACATCGTTAACTACCTCATTGTTTCCCTTGGCACTTTCCTTCCCTCATCGTTGTTCTCAACCTTGGCTCTCACCCAAACCTCCTTTCCTTTCCCGAAGTCACTTCTTCTAAACACAGCTTCTTGATCTTCATCTGCTCTGCCCCTCATCCTCATCCCCCTCCTACATGTTCTTTCCACACATTATTGGCATCCTTTTAAATTAAGACTGTTTGTGCTTGCATCTCAACAACAATCAGAATAATTGAAATCACTAAAACATTACACAACGTGGTTTAGTGTGGTATTGACATCACAGCATATGTGTGATGAATGGTGAGAACCATTTACTGTAATACGTGGGTTGCAGCAAACGGGCTGAACGCAAAGTCCTGTGCATTAGTATTACTAGATGCTTGGAGGCGTTGAGCATTGTTCTGGGGTTTGTATCACTGAAGTTCTGTTATTTAATGTTTGGGTAGCAGAGATATGCTCGGCTGTCCTTCAAACTGACTTAAAGTGACAACCCCCCACCCACCCCCCTACCTCGACAGGCACCGGCCCTATGTCTTAATTAAAGTTCCACCTATCTCCCTCCAAGCGTGTGATACCATCGCCTTCTCCACTGACTACATCATACTCCTTTCTGCCTTCAGTCATCACCCTCTTTCTCGTCTCTCCTGGCACCTATGAATGCCCTATTTCACAATTAGACTTAGATTTGCTCCCCCTGCGACGGTTCTTTTGTTTGTTCGAGTAAAGGCACAATCATTTCAAATAATTCCCCTCATTCCTCTCTGTTTCTCTCCCACTGTAGTGAAATCAACCGCTTAGACCTGGGTCTAACTGTAGAGGTGTGGAACAAAGGGTTAATCTGGGATACTATGGTTGGCACCGTGTGGATTCCCCTCCACAGCATCAGGCAGTCAAATGAGGTTGGCCGCCAACTACTCTCACTGAAAAAATATTGTTGATGATCAGTGTTTACCTGATTGTGTATCCTAGGTCGTTTTTTGGTATTCATCATTCAGTTCTTTTCTGTCTCCTTTGTGCACAAAGGAAGGCCCAGGCGAGTGGCTCACATTGGACTCTCAGGTCATCATGACTGATAATGAGATCTGTGGCACCAAAGATCCCACGCTCCACCTGGTGCTGCTTGACACACGGTTTGAGCTGCCCCTTGGTAAGTGCGTTACTTCTGCCTTTTTACACACGGTTATTGACCAGAAGGAACCTCCAGTAGATGGGAGATGTGGGGAATATTCGACTGTATCTGTAGTCACTCAGATCATTGATGAACATATAAATAATGATACTGTAAATCACAAAGCATTATCATGCTTTCAACGATTTATCGTCATGACCTACTTTTCACTGTCACATGCGAGACTGCGTGGATGTGTGTCAGAAACCGCGTGTCCTTTCCCTCCCATCGATCACACTGTGTTCCTTTTAGCACTGATTAGGTGTTATTTTCCTGCTGTTTCCCCTTCCTCCAGGCGATATTGAACATCCGATTCCTTCGTTTGCAGAGCTGCCCTATTTATAGGTTTTACGGTGCCAAGTAAAATTCCATCGTCCCTTTATTCTGCTCAAGCAAATGGCTTGTTTTAGCTCGACCACATAAGAAAAAAAAGACCAAAGCTGCTATTTTTAGGTTTGATGAGGTAGTGAAAGCTCCATCTCACTTGTCTCACCTGAGTGTGTTTTTGCCTTTCAGACATCCCAGAGGATGAGGCCAGGTACTGGGCTAAAAAACTTGAGCAACTTAATGCAATGAGGGACCAAGATGTAAGCATTTACTGTGTTTACCATACCAACAGTCTCACACGTTTGCGTTCTGAAAGCATGGCAACATGATTAGTCGAGGCTATAACTGTGTTACTTATCATTTGTCTCAGTACTCATACCAAGAAGAACAGGAACGCCCACTCCAGGTTCCAAGCACACAGTGCTGTAAGTGACCATTCATTGTTTGTGCTAGTTCTCATAGCGAACCAAGAGAATTTAGGGTTAGTGGCAGATGTGATCATCAACATCATCATCTTTTATTGTCATGAACATGCATGCATGCACACGGAATTTGTTCTCTGCATTTAACCCATCACAGTGAACACATACACATTAGTGGAACACACTGGAGCAGGGAGCAGCTGAAGCACCCGGGGAGCATTTCTGGGTATCAGTGTCTTGCTCAAGGACACCACAGCCGTGAGTCTGGGGGATGTTGGCGGATGGTCCAGTCGGGGTCTTGAATCTAGGTCCCCCACAGTGGCAGGCGATGATCTTAACCATTGGGCCACGGCTGATTAGATTACTTTAGTTAACATTATGTACAACCGCACACGGGTTGTTGTGTGGTGGAGTGCAAACAGTCAGCGTTGCCACAGTGTAAGGAATCAATAGCGGGATCAGGTGTCTGGAGGCAAGCTCCTGCAGGATGCTGCTCTACTTCCAACGTCGTCTCAGTCTGTTGAATCTGCTGAGCCAACAGTCTGCAGCTGGTGGAAAGATTTCCAGTGTCAGTGCTCATTCTTTGCCAGAGAAAGCTAGAATGCCTGCTTTTGTTTGGATAACTTTGTAATTTATAAGTGTGTCTTACACCATTCTCTTTCATTTCAGGTAATTGGAGTTTATGGGGAGACCAACAGAGTGAGTGTGCATGCATTATGTGGAGCACACACACACACGCCACACGTAATACTCACATCTTGAGTCAAACATTGAGTGGAATGTAGCTTGAATTTGACTTGATGTGTCTATAAATGTATAAGACTGTAAGTAGAAAAAAGACAAGCTGGCCCTTTCTTCATTCTCTTGTGGTTTTCATAAAACACCTCAGAACCAAAAAAGTCAAACACTTGAAATTACAGATTGCGCAGACAAAAATCTTATGCACAGTAGCAAGGTCAGTTTTCCAACAGAAACCCAACAACAGAGGTTAGAAGAAAAATACAAACATGCAAAGAAGGACATTGCCAAATGTCTTTTCAAATATGCTACCCTCTAGCTTTTTTATTCTTGCAATTTGCTATTGTACCTCGTATTGTATGTGTCTGCAACATCTCTTCTGGACCAGTTCTTCTGTCACCATGAAAATGAATAAGGAAGGAGATTCACATTTGATAAGATGAGGAGAGAGAAAGAGAGACATGAGTCGACGTAGTTCAAGGGAGCCAGAACAAAAGCTCTTCTTGTCTTAAAATAGTGTTTATGTGCCCAAACAGTGAAAGATGTTCTACTGCTGCTTTCTTCAGTATTTGAGACTGATTTACAATGATGAATTATTATTAGATACTGTACCCAATTTCGACCAAATCAACACAATTAAAAGTCTCTCAACACTTCCCTAATGATCATAATTCTCCAATGTGAGCAGGAATTGATTATGCTCAGTTGCAAAGCAAATGAAAACGAAAGCGTTCATTTTTATCCTGAGGCAAGGTCACCTAAATCTGAATCAATTTCTACATTCTTTTTATATGCGTATGCTTTTCATCAATTAATTGTCCTTTTTGTTACCTGTCCCACATGTCCCGTTATAATTGTATCATCATGCCGTTGTGTGTCTGTCGGTGTAGATGATGACCCAGACAGTGCTGTGGATGACAGGGACAGCGACTATCGCAGCGAAACCAGTAACAGCATCCCCCCTCCATACTACAGCACATCTCAGCCCAATGCCTCTGTCCACCAGTACCCAATCAGCCACCAGCACCATAACTCCAAAGGCGTCTCATACCCGCACACGACCAACAGTCATGATCTTGACTACCATCATCAGCGGACTGTTAGGTGTGTACCTTTCCTTATGTTGTAATCTGCTCATTGGGTTGAGTCAAGTTGTATTTATATAGCCCTTAATCACAAAATAGTGTCAAATGGCTGCACAAACACACAGCTTACAAAAATCAATGACATCCAATGGTTTAACCGTGCATCCAAGCAAGGAAAGACTCTGCGATAACCCATTTGGGGGAAAAAATTTAAGACACCTTGTGAAAGATCACAGATGGAGGGATCCCCTTCAGGATGACCAGGTTGCAAAGGATGCCGAGTGGCCGACATTAATCAGAGGTTATGATGCTATACAATGTGTAAACTGCATGAGAGTCAATTTCGGGAAATGAAGCGCCACAGGTAGACCTTCTCAGCTCTTGTCCTGATGCAGAATCCTCCACAGCAAGTCTCACTTCAAACAGATATGGTTTATTTAGATTTCACAGAACATAAAGTTTATATTCTGCCAATATTAAGTTGATTCAAATTCACTTTAAAATTGCATTAAAAAGGTGCATTTTCACATCACCCAACAAATATGGATTTATCATGATTATCATTTTATTGACAGTTGCACAGTTCAACTAATTGCAGCTGCGGTAAACAGAGTGATGAACACAGCAAATCAAATTGTTATGCCTGAGTTCTGCTACTGAAAATAGTCAATGCATTTCTGCCATCTGGTATGTGGCTTTGTGAGCCTTCAATGGGTCAAGCAGACTAAATGTGATTTGTCTTTCATTGTTGTTTAGGCCCCTGTTACATTTCTCACAGCTTATTGACATATCTTACTCAGACTGGGAGTGAAACTGTGCAGGCCTCCGCCTCTCTCTTTATGAATAATTCAAAATGCAATCTAGTGGTCAATACTGCACAAAAGATTAGCTGCTTGAGTGAGAGTATTGGACAGGGAAACCCTGGCACATTGTTCTTCATTCCTCCTCTGCTACTTGGCCTCACTGTTCACTCTTCCCTTCCTGTCTTTGCTCTCTCTTTCTTTCTCACCCCACCCAAAACTCCCTTATTCACTTTTTAGTCCCATTCGTCCTAGTGAAAATACATTTCCTTTATTTTGTTGTGTTTCTAGAAATTAGATGTTCTTTTTCTTTTGTCATCTCTCTTGAGGCCTATCAGCTCTCTGTTCCAGTCTACTTCCTGCCTACAGTATAGAGTGCATTCTCTCATCTCTTCTTTTTTCTTCTAGTCCCACTGGAAGCTATGCATCATCTGCAGAGTTGAGTCGATGCAGCAGTCAGCTGAGTGAGGAGGACTATGGTGGTGAATATGGAGAGAGGGACCCTTACGATGAGAATGACTCGTACCATTCCTGCCACTCCTCAGTCAGCTACAGTAAAGGTTCCCCAGACTGGGACCCCGATGAGACTCAAGAGGCGTACAGTGACGAGGGTGGCTACAGCAAAGATGGGGGTGAGGAGGCAGCTATGTATGAGGAAGAAGACGGTGGATTGTATGAGGTAGAAGAGGACGGCCTATATGAGGATGAGGACTTGATGTATGATGATGACAATTTATACAATTTGGATGGAAACCTCAGTGAAGATTTGGAACCTCCATTCACACCCACCCCAACATCAACTGCCCCACAAACTCTAGACGTACCAAGTGCTAGACCTCCACTGGAGAAACAACCCTCAGTACATGAAAAACAACCCCCGACACAACCTGCTAATCAAATAACCAGCCAGGGTTCGCCTGCTGGTGTTGCCCCAGCAGCACAACCTACAACTGGTCAGCAGACTTCTCAAATGCCTAAACAGCCCCACACTCAAACACAGGCACAGACAGCTTCATCTGCCACTTCCTTCTTCTCAATGGCCAAACCTCTAACAGCCAGAGTCACAGGCCTCGCTTCCACTTTCCTGTCTTCTGTCCCCACTGCCCAACCTGCCCAGTCTCATCCACCGCCACCAGCTGCATCCGAACATCATCTGTCTGCAGCAGCAAGCAATCTTCCACTGTCCTACCCAGCCACCGTAGCTGCAACTCAGCCCCCCTCCACTGCCACAGGCCCTTCTTCCCAGCAGATTCCAAATTCTGCTCAGCCTG
This sequence comes from Phycodurus eques, assembly GCF_024500275.1. Taxonomy (NCBI): domain Eukaryota; kingdom Metazoa; phylum Chordata; class Actinopteri; order Syngnathiformes; family Syngnathidae; genus Phycodurus; species Phycodurus eques. Next base: position 13,854,995 of record NC_084537.1, read on the forward strand.
CATCTTTACTTAATGGTTCTGCCACTGTACAGTCAGCTGTAACTATGGACGAAGGTTCACAAATGGAAGAAGAGCCTTGGTTTGAGGAGGAAAACATACCGGAAGAGGCAAGGCTGTCCCCTACAAACCCAGAGGACAATCTCAGCATGGAGCAAAAGGAATACATTGAAACAAGCAGACCACCAAGCCCTGAGGAAAAAGAGATGCCACCTGAGAGGTAAAGGAGGCACCCAACATCACGTGTACAGAACAGGGTGTCCCAAAAGTCATGATGCACTTCTTTTTTTTTTTTTTTGTATTTCGCTTAAGGCTTAGCAGTTTTTATAAGAATATCCATTGACATAGGAGCAGCACTGTAAAATTGTTGCCTGGCAAGAAGTTTTTCTGTCGCCGAATGCAGCTCAGCATCCGTCTAATAAGCTTTATGCTCCAGTGTTTAGACAATTTACGCTATACATGGAAAGTTTCTTGAAACAGTATCTATTATTGACAAACCTACTACCACCACTGAAGAAGACACCGAACTGCTAGAGCGGGCATTCGCGCAAATTCATGGAAAGTCTGTCAGTAGGGCTCCACTGGAACTCTGCATCAACAAATGCTTGATTCAGCGGATGCTTCTCAGAGTGATAAAGCTCTATCTGTACTGACTTCATGTTGTGGAGCATCATACTTTTCCGCTTAAAGTGAGAAACTTGCCATGGATAGCATGAATTACTATTAAATTACTATTAAGATACAATGCATTGGAGCAGTGTGACGGCCATAAAGCTTCTCAAAATGGCAGCGAACTGCAGTTGGGGACAGAATAACTTCGTGCCAGGCGGCAATTTTACAACGTTGATCCAATGTCAGTGGGAAAGCAATCGGCAAGTGTATGATACAGTGTGCTTACAAAAACTTCAAAGTCTAAGCTGTCAAATTCTGACATATCCGAATGATACCTGAAAGGAAATTTTGCCCTTTGGGACACCTTGTATATCTCGCTATCTTCATCACCAGCGCAAACAACCACAGGTTGAATGTGTTACATCCAAAATGTCTATGTCAGTCCTCCAGTTATAGAGGAGCTCAAAGAGCCAGTGGACCCAGCAGTCCGAGCCAAAGAGAACTGGCTAAGACTATACAACAAGGTCTTAGACCAGCTGCGGGAGGTAAGTGCGCAACTCTGCGGGGGTGTTCGGCCCAGTCCCTGTGCCGAGGTCCAATTTAGCTCCATCTGCAGAGGGCTGCAAGTTCCATTAAAAAAAATATAAGTTCCAGAGACTCTAAAGCTGTCTACCAAGTCTTTGAAATATGCATGTTAAGTACTTTATTTATTTATATGCAAAAAAACATGGTACATAAACTCCTGAGGTTCTATTTTAATAGTGTTTGCATCTAGGAGCCCGAAAGCATGTATAATGTCTCATATTCTATAAATTAAATATTTTGGTTTTCTTAAAATAAAAATTGGTGACTTGGCAGACAGTAAACCTTTAGTTCATGATAAAGCACCAGAATGCTGTATGACTGCCTGATGTAGTTGCTAAGTACTGCTGCTAAATATTTAGTTTGCTTTATCAGTTTGCACTTGCATTATTCTCATATTTTGTTGCTATTCATTACTTTTTGAATTGAGTTGTGCACAGAATTAATCACTTGCTTCAATGTTTATGTTGATATTCTTACGTCATGTGTTTTTCTACACTTGGCCTACCTTTCTTTCTTTTCTTTTATTGTTATGTGTCAGCCCACTTTGTTTTTGTTCCAGTTTCATGTCATTGCCATAGCAAGTTTCGCATGCACCTTTCTCAGCCATCATTGGAGCATGCTCACAGGTAGGTGCAAGCTGATGGTGGCTTGAAAGAATTAAGTCAACTCTGGTTAGATCTAATAGTTGCAAAAGTTGTCAATTCTTAGGAAGGTGCACGTATTTTCTCTTATGTATTTTGAGAACTGTTGTATTTAGTCAGACTTTACAGATCTCTCACTAAATCACATACATATTTTCACAAATAAGAAGCCAAATTTGTAGGTATCCTCAATCAATGGATTTTTTCAGTCTCATGTAAATCCTGTCTACTGATGCATGGGTTTTTATTGATGTAAATCTAAGAAGATTAGTGAGGGAGACATTCAATTGTCTTTTTTTTCACCCAAAAAAATTCTCTCTCATAAAATTCTCTTTTTGTCAGGCACGAGGAGAAACCTCCAGCTCGCTATGGTTTGGTAAAGGAGGGTGAGTGTCTGATGTCAGCTGCAAAATAACACAATATTCCAAACATTAAAATGAAAAAAAATCAGTGTATTGGTGTAATTATCACCATTAAGATCAAGATCCACTTGAATAATTGCACACCATCAAGGAAATATGTCACAGCAGCTTTGAAATACACTTATAGAAGTCCAGGAATGCTCTGTTTTGCCTAAGGCTCATTCTGCTCAGAGTTTTTAGCAATAAGTAGAAGTGAGCTTCTTTTCCAGCATTTTACTTTAAAAGCAACACAGTTCTACTAATGTGTGTGTGGCAACTCAGTGTTAGATTGGCTAAATTTTGGATTAATATTTATAATACAATTTACTTGGAATTCGTCATCAGAAAAAAATAAATACTTGTCTGAATTAAACCAAATGGAGTGGAGCAAGAATCCATTAAATTTAAAGGAAGATTCGATTAAAAAAATGTTTTTTTACAAGGACCTTTGGTGTTGTCTCCACTCTCGTGTTGCACTTGTGGAAAATGTGATGATGGGTCTTCGCTTTTGTATGCAGGATGGGAGGTGCACTCTATAGTATTGACAGCATGCCAGACCTTCGGAAGAGAAAAGCCATTCCTCTTGTCAGGGATCTGGTAAGGTATTTTCGTGCACACACACACACACACACACATATTAATTTGGAGAAATATTGGACTCTGAATCAGAGGTCATTCCAGGACAACTTAATTTAGGATAATTTCTTTCCATTATGACTTTTTTATATTAGCTCCAGCTAAGTGAGCACACCTGAATCTTACTTAATTTAAGTCCACCTGTCCTTATATAGTAAAAGGGGAAAGAAAATGATGAGAGGAAGAATACTTACATTAACAACATCCAAAACACTACTAATGCTGCCAGGAATGACAAAATATCTTTGTTTTTCTGACTTTTCATTTTTATTTTATGTTGTCTTTTTTTTTAATCACCACTGCTCCATTACATCAGGCAATGGTAAGAAACCTTCCATCCGTTTATGATTTTTGAACACTGGTACTCCTGAAATAACCCCCCTTTTAATATTTTTATCAGTCGCTAGTGCAGAACTCTCGGAAGGCTGGAATCACCTCCGCAATGGCTTCCACCACTCTTGGCAATGAAGAGTTGGTGCGTTTCTGTGTTCATTTATCACATTATCATCTGACATCTGTTTCATTCTTAAACTTCTCATCCATGTCTTTTGCAGAAAAGTCATGTTTATAAGAAAACCCTGCAGGCTCTGATCTACCCCATATCCTCGACTACGCCGCACAATTTTGAAGTGTGGACAGCCACGACCCCCACCTACTGCTATGAATGTGAAGGCTTGCTGTGGGGCATCGCCCGACAAGGCATGCGCTGCTCTGAGTGTGGTGTCAAATGTCACGACAAGTGCCAAGATCTGCTGAATGCCGACTGTCTGCAGAGTAAGTTGGTAGCTCGTGGCTCATGTGCAAAACGCACGTTCACAAAACCACATACGTACACTCACAGCCCCAACATTAGTTACACCTACACTACAGGAATTTAGCTCGTCCTCAACGTATTGTGGCAGTAAACTCTTAATAATTCTCTATTTTGTTCCCACTCTCTTCAGGGGCTGCAGAGAAAAGTTCCAAGCATGGAGCAGAGGACCGAACCCAGAACATCATCATGGTCCTGAAGGACCGCATGAAGATCAGAGAGAGGAACAAACCGGAGATTTTTGAGCAAATCCAGGAAGTGTTTGGCCTTGACAAATCAACACACGCTACCCAAATGAAACAGATCAAGCAAAGTGTGCTCGACGGGACGTCTAAATGGTCAGCAAAGATCAGCATCACTGGTGAGATGAATATAAATCACAATATTGGTTTCCAGTTCAATACATCTCATCTGACTGTGTAAGCTTCTGTTTTGTCTCTTGAAATCTTTTCCACAGTGGTATGTGCCCAGGGACTCCAGGCTAAAGACAAAACTGGTTCCAGTGATCCATACGTGACTGTCCAAGTGGGAAAGACCAAAAAAAGAACCAAGACTATCTATGGCAACCTCAACCCAGTATGGGAAGAGAACTTCCACTTGTGAGGAACATTATGACCGTTTTCAATACTGCCATATTCGTGTTTCTGGTCAATCAGTGGTGTTTTCTACATTTAAATGTTTTTAGCATCAATGCGCTGATTCCTGCAGCGCTTTACAAATATGTTTATGTTTGCTAACAATATCTCTGGCTCATCCAGCGAGTGCCACAACTCTTCTGATCGCATCAAGGTTCGAGTCTGGGATGAGGACGATGACATCAAGTCTCGTGTGAAACAGAGGTTCAAACGTGAGAGTGACGACTTCCTCGGTCAAACCATCATCGAAGTCCGCACGCTGAGTGGGGAAATGGACGTTTGGTATAACCTCGGTGAGTTTCCATGCTGAAAGAAAAGGCAGTCAGAGGACAGTAACGTTGTTATGCAAGTAACACAGATAAAGACGCACGATCCAGATAATTGAACTCTTTGTGAGGTTGGAGACAGAAGAGCCAATTAACAAAGCTCGTGCTGTATATCCTACTTGCATCTGACAGACAAGAGGACAGATAAATCTGCTGTATCGGGAGCCATCCGCATGCACATCAGCGTGGAGATTAAAGGAGAGGAGACTGTGGCTCCTTATCATGTCCAGTACACATGTCTTCATGAGGTCAGGCCCATTTTGTTGGAAATGTTACATTTGTATTTTAACATTATCATAAATGTGGCACATCAATGTAGTATTTATATACATACTATGTAATCCACCCCATTGGATAAATTAAGTAGCTGTGTTGAACTGCATTAGGCAAATGGCAAAAAGGCACACTAACTGGTGTTCTAACCACTGAATACGACAGTAAAACTGCACATTTTAGAGTGTCAATTTATTGTGGACAACCTGAGGCACACCTGTGAAATAATCCATCTGTCTAATCTGAATTTTTATATGCCACACCTATGAGGTGAATAGATTATTTTGGCAAAGCAGAAGTGCTCACTAACATAGATTTAGACAGATTTATGAACAAGAATCTATCTATCTGTCAGTCTCATTAACATCTTAGAAATTCACTCCAGAATGCTGTGTAAGCATTTTTTTTGTACCAAATCTTTTCCTATATCATTCATTCTGTTTCCTGAAATGTCATTGTTTCTTTTTTTTTTTTCTTATCTGGGAAATCACACTGACATATTTCTTTGGGTTGTGTGGGTTCTAATTATAACACCCCCGTAAATTAGATATGGTTCATTGCCTACTAAATGACTAATCACCATAATTGTCAATCACTTTCTTTTAAGATTGATGTAAACATTGGTGAGATACTGAGCTGTTAGTACATTTATTTTTAGAGAAATTAAAGGGAAAGGCAGAACTGTTCTGTGCTGTATTAAAATCTTAATTGCATCCAGCTTTGTATTGTTTTCAAGCTCAAGGCGTATCACACTGATAGCTGAAATAGAGAAATTCTAAAGGGAGGTTTGTTGGATTGACCCTCCCTCCGAGATGTCCGGGCTATAACATCCCTTTATTATATCTGTGTTTAGCATCTGTTCCAGTACACCACTGAGGAACAGAATGGTGGCGTAGTAAAGATCCCGGATGCCAAAGGAGACGATGCCTGGAAGGTGTATTTTGAGGAGACCGCTCAGGAGATAGTGGATGAGTTTGCTATGCGTTATGGTGTAGAGTCCATCTACCAGGCTATGACGTTAGTGCTGCTTGTCTTCCGAGTTGATCAAGTCAAAATAATAGTTTGACACAGAAAATGCATCATTCCTTTGCTAAATGCTCGTTATTGTCCCTTCCAAAAAAACAGCCACTTTGCCTGCTTGTCATCTAAATACATGTGCCCTGGAGTGCCCGCTGTGATGAGCACCTTGCTCGCCAACATCAACGCTTACTATGCCCACACCACCCAGTCGTCCAACAATGTTTCTGCCTCAGACCGATTTGCTGCTTCCAACTTTGGTGTAAGTCCCTGACACAGAGTTCTAAATGTTGTCTCCATTTAAAAAAAAAAAAAAAAAAACAGCTTTTTTTTTTTTTTTTTTTTTTTTTCTAACCGCAATTCCCAGTCGTCGGGATGATCTTGTAAATGCACGTAAAAACTGCTTCTGGGTGACTGCAAAGACAAATAAAATGTGGCCCAGCCCACTTCTACAAACAGTCACTCTGCTGAGCTTCATCTGATATGGCTTGGTGACGTTAAATGACACTAACTCATCTGACAGCTGTAGTGTCTTTCTTAGCTCTTTTTTCATTTACATTTTTTAGAAGGAAAGGTTTGTCAAGTTACTGGATCAACTGCACAACTCCCTGAGGATTGACCTCTCCATGTACCGGGTACTGAATTCTGTCTACTTTTTTACTTGTCGTGTTGGCAAAGGTCATTCTTCATTACAGATCAGTCTCAATAAATTAAAATATTATAGAAATGATCATTTATTTCAGTGGTTTAATTCAAAAAGTGTATATATCAAATGGAATAAAGCACAGGAAAATACTTTTCAGAATCCAAATGCAAATTCCTACCTATTTCTATATTAAAAATAATTGTGATTGATCCTATGTAATACATTATTAAAATTTGTTGAGCTGGTGAAATGTGCGTTTTTGTTAGCTGTAAGCTATAGTCATCAAAAGTATTTTAATCATAAAATATGTGTCTAGTGAGTTCATATAACAAAGAGTTTTACTTTTTGAATTGAACAATTTAAATAAATTGAGTTTTCCATGATATTCTAAAGTACTGATAACCTGTGCAGTGATGGATGTCTTTAAGTGTTTTCTAGATACTAGAAATCCAATGAAAAGGCAGTCAAGAAAATGTCTTCGCATTTGTTTGCAAATATTCTTTCAGAACAATTTTCCTGCCAGTAGTCCTGAAAGACTCCAAGATCTCAAGTCTACTGTGGACCTGCTGACCAGCATAACATTCTTCAGGATGAAGGTAAGAATGAATGCAATGTGAAGGAAAATGTTCAGTTTCTTTGGGATTTACTTTATGCAAACCCCAAAAAATCAACAACACATCCATGCAAATTTCCAGCCCTTTCTGTCAAGAAGCCCGAGGGGTATCCTGAGAATCAGCTTACATTAGCCTATCCAAATGGAAACTGTTAGTGAGAGAAGCAAACGTTGTAGAAATTAGGTAACACATTATTATGTTTGTATGTTGCATTATGTGGACTATATTCCACCAAAGCTCACCTTGGCTGTGACTCTTGTGTCTGACTGAATTTCGAGGGTTTTCGTTGAACTTTTCCATGTGTATTTTGTGTTTTTTAGGTCCAGGAACTTCAAAGTCCCCCCAGAGCGAGCCAGGTTGTGAAGGACTGTGTCAAAGCCTGTCTCAATTCCACCTATGAATACATCTTCAACAACTGTCACGACCTCTACAATAGAGAATATCAAATGGATCCTGTAAGTTTGCACACATAAAAGTAGAGCACCTTTAAACATTTGGCCCGCATTCTCACACTCAAGTGTTTTTTTTTACCTTTTAATATCTTAAAACTCTGTGAGGAATTCAAATGGGCTCCTCTTTACTAAAGTGAAGATGTGGCCTTTTCTGTCCCCAGTCAAAGGCGGTTCCTCCAGATGAGCAGGGTCCCAGTGTCAAGAACCTGGACTTCTGGTCCAAACTCATCACACTCATTGTGTCCATTATAGAGGAGGATAAAAACTCCTACACTCCTTGCCTTAATCAGTGAGTCTCAGTTTTATGTGTTTAAATTTTCTTCATGGCTCAGAAAAGAGTGTCTCTTTAAGACATTCTCATGGTATACAGTATAACACAGTGGTTTTCGAACCTAATACACTAAGTACCACCTCAAAAAGTTTGAGAGTTTGAACATTTAAACTGCATTTAAATTTCTGAAAATAATAACAGTGCTTATGTAAATAATGATTTGATTAAATGTTGTAATCAAATTGTTTTGTACTTAAAAGTTAATTACAACTATAATATACTCAACTAATGTGTTGTTCTGGATTAAATAAAAAATGTAAGCCACTGCAAAATTATGCAAAATTTTTTGGGGCCGATGCCTATACCGCTAGTGGGGGCTTAAAACAAAAAAAAATGTCCGCTATATCGGTGGAGATCCGATATTTTGTCCGATGGCCGATATATCGACCGATTAATGAAATAAAAACATTGATATACACGCTGTGCAAGAACACAAATTTACCTTAATCCGGCCCACCGATTTATCGGTTTTGCTATATGAATTGATGGATTTAGTCTGAGCGTCTTGTTTCTTCTTCTAGGTTTCCACAGGAACTCAATGTGGGCAAGATCAGTGCTGAGGTCATGTGGAATATGTTTGCTCAAGACATGAAATACGCCATGGAAGGTTAGCAGGGATGGAAGGGACATTTTTGTGCCTGAAAAATGTAAAGCTTTTCCCCCTTATTTTTCTCTTTGTATTTAGAGCATGAAAAGCACCGTCTGTGTAAAAGTGCAGATTATATGAACTTGCACTTCAAGGTGAAGTGGCTTTACAACGAGTACTGCAAGGAACTGCCCACATTTCAGAAACATGTACCTGAATATCCAGCGTGAGTATTTTTACACAGGGACCTACTTTCCGCATGAAACAAACAATCATGTTTTTTTCCTTCCGTTCCACTTCCACTACAGATGGTTTGAGCCATTTGTAATCATGTGGCTGGACGAAAACGAGGAAGTATCCAGAGATTTTCTCCATGGAGCTCTGGAGAGAGATAAAAAAGATGGCGTAAGCACTCACAAAAGAAAATAAATTACACACTAGACTGCACACCTCATTAGAAACATCTTTAGAATACGATAGCTAGCTATAGATATTTGGAAAAAACTGTCCTGGGAAAGTTTTAATAGCGATAAAATGTGAAAGCTATTCAGGTTTGACACCCAATAATGTATTCATGCATGTCTCATGGAAATTCGAAGAGTTCACAGCTGACTCAGCACATTGGAGACTTGGGGTGAAGACCCCCCGGCGATCAATACTGATTCGGTACTCTGTAGCAGAGGCAAATTGGAAAAGAAAACATCACAGCAGAGAGGCGCAGCTTCTATAGCGCACACACAAACATATCATGAGAAAAACACACACAGATAAGCTCCATTTCGCACTACAAAAAGGCTGATACAAAGCAGCTGAAGATTGTTCTATGTCATATGTCAGGAATTCTTTGGGTCCAATTACTGTCGCCCGAGGCAACTTCTGCTTTAGCGTGTCAGCGAAAATGCAATCAGTGGCCCCGTCCCAGACCCTACCTTAACACTGAGCACTTTCAAGGATACGACAGGACTTTTAAATGAGGGCCCTGCCCCCCATCATGACCTTCTGATAATCTCTTAGATCGAGGCCACATACAGCAATGGGGAGAAGGAAGGATGAGAGAGCGAAAACCTCACTGAAGGGTCTGTTTAATTGGGTCATGTTAAGTGCTTGTGCTTTCCTCTTGTGCAGTTCCAGGTCACTTCAGAGCACGCTTTGTTCTCCTGCTCTGTGGTAGATGTGTTCTCTCAGCTCAATCAGAGCTTCGAAATCATCCGCAAACTGGAGTGTCCCGACCCTCAGATTGTTGGCAACTACATGAAGAGATTCGCCAAGGTGACCTTCGCTTCTTATTGCTATCGGCAGACATTTTCTGTAACATGACCTTTTTCTAACACTTGATTATCCAAATTGTCTTTCTCTCTCTTAGACCATTGGCAATGTCCTGCTGTCTTACGCTGACATCATAGCGAAGGAATTTCCAAATCATGTGAAGAAGGAGAAGGTGGTAAGTGTCAAAACAGACACTCACTGGGGTTGACCCCATTAGTCGACTCGTCGGCGCATCAACTACACCACTCCGCAATGACGGTTATAGCTTGCGGGCGCTTAATCGCCAATCATGTGTTTTGGCAACACGGAAACATCGCTAAATTCAACAGATGGTGGGTTCACAGAGCAAACTACCAGCGGTGCCTCAAGCGTGTAGCTTTACTAAAAATTGCTATATATGCAAGTCTATCCTCAAATGTAACAAAAGGACAAGTGCTATGCACGCCCATCTGAAGAGGCGCTCGCTGACGCTAGCTGACGAGCTTAAATCCTCACGTCAGCCGTCAACAAATTCATCAAACTCCCTCCTATAGCCATGAAAAGACAGACAATATAATGTAGTGTCCGCTTACACAATGAAATGGAGACAAGCAGTGGTCGATCAATAACCTCTTTATTGTAAAAATTAACAGTTAGGTTTGCCAAAGAAATCATCCAATTTACGTTTCTCTCAACCATCAGCATTCATCCCGCAGACACAGGCTCGCAATCTTTTTCCTTCCACTTGCCCCACACCCCAACTTACTCATCCTGTGCAACTGAGAAGGCAGGGAGAGTGAGTGAGTGAGTGAGCGAGCTTGTGTTCAGAGGTGCGCACACTAAATCGACAACCGAAAACAAATATCATTGATGTCATCAAATTAGTCGAAGTCGACTCGGCTATTATCGCGTTATGCCTGGATCAGACTACAAGACAAATTTGGTCTCACGATTACACTATGTCAGACTACTGCGATCAAATCTTGCCGTCATCTCGGTCTGACAGTGGCAACACTACACGACATGTATTCCGATACCACCGTGTCCCATCTTTTACGATCACTGGGCTTTATCTTGTCAAATCAAACACTGTCGGTGAGGCGGAAACAGAAAATCTGTCACCAGTCAAAGCGACCGGATACACCCGTTATCATAGTGATGACAACAACAATGGATCGAGCCATTGTATTGTGTGGGGGGAAAAAAGAACAAAATGATGAAAAACGTGTGGTGGTCGTCACCGGTGCTCAGGACAGGACGTTCATTCAAGGATTGGTTTATGTATGTTCACGTTTTTTTAAATACGATACAGCTCAGAAGTAGGCAGGAAAACATTATGCATTATGTAAAAATGCCGGCGTTCTGTCGAATCATGCTCTCAAGCTTCGTTAAACATTGGTTTATACGCATTAATAAATGTTGACAACGGCAAACAAGTATGTTGACAACAGCAAGCATGCGAGGCGATGCACCGGTCACAATATGCAATCCTATTGGTCGATGTCAAGGTGCGCTGTTGGAGAGTTGTTGAAATATCACACTGCACGGAAGATATCCCAAAATCAAACACGCTAGACTTTTCATTTTGGCGTCGTAAGGCTATCATAGGGCCAAATCGTTGGTTGTGGATTATTTCACACTACAAGAAGTTTTGTCGTTCCCGATAAAACATGTCCGGCCTGATCTGAGAAATCGCCCGTGATACCTAATCAGGCCAATATCCTTTAGTCTGATCTAGGCATTAGAGTCGACTACAAAAAATCTGAAACCATTCAAACCCTTAACACTCACTGGACACAACATTAGGTACACCTGAACAGTCCAGTCAAACCAGTGGAACCTAAAAGAATCACTGCCTCAGTACAGTTCAGTTGTATTTAACTTTTTAGTCCAAAACATTTGCATTTAATCTTCAATAACTGTTTACCTTTATTGAACTTTTATGTGCAAGGCATTAAATTGAATTTTAATTAAATTATAAATTAGGAAGCTACAGTTGTTTTTATTATACTATATTTAAGTGCAGTTCAAACTGAGCATAATGTTACATAATAATTTTTAGGAATAAAACATCTGTCTCGTTTTGGATGAACACTTAGGCCTACTACGCTAATAATGTTAATATTGGTCATGACAGTGGTAGTTGGAGATTGAAGTACAGTATTTTTTTTAAGTGGTTCTTTGTGTAAAAGGTTTGAGAACCACAGCTCTAGGGAGATCCAATAAAATGTTTTATCATAAATTCTGCCTTTAATGATAAGGCTGCTCAGATGATTTATTGACATGTATTATTTAACATTATTTATTGATAGTTGATTATGGATTATGGCGGTTACAGTTTGAAGCCATGTAGAATTTTGCATTGCTTTTCAGCAGAACCCCGCCCCCCGAGAGTAATTGACATGGCCAGTTTTGCGGTATTTCAAAGTGAATTAAGGTTGTGTAATTAGCTGAATGTTGTATAAACTGAGGCAAAGCGGGCGGCACTCCCAGAGCGACCAGAGCCTCAGAGGAAGATTTAATTAGTGAAAACTCCACTTTTCCTGCCTCGCCAACTGTTTTCGCGACGACTACAGTAGACTGATTACAGCCAAATGCTGGCAGCAGGCAGATGAAAATAAGTTTGAAACTCAAAACGTGTGTGGAATGATTTTTTTCCCCTGTTTTTCATCCGCAGCCATGTATCATCATCAACAATATCCAGCAGCTCCGAGTTCAGCTGGAGAAGATGTTTGAGGCAATGGGAGGCAAAGATGTGAGAAGCAGCCTGATTCACATAATCATCTGATTCTTTAATGATGATAATATAGGAATAGTGTCTATTTATTAATTGTGTTCATATTTTTCCAGCTCAATGTGGAGGCGAGTGACTTCCTGAAAGAACTGCAAAACAAACTTAACAGCGTTATGGACGACCTCAGCCGCATCTTCGCTGTCAGGTTGGTGTGCCTCATTGATTCTCAGTCGTGGCAAGTAACAAAGTACTCCACTTCCGTTGATTTTCAGGTGTCTGTACTTGATTGGAGTATTTATTTAACTTTTTGCTTTTATTCCTTACATTTGAAAACAGATCTTTTACTTTCTACTCCTTATATTGTCAAAAATGAGCTTGTTACATTTTCAACCTTCACAGATGACATGTAAAAATGAAAGATTAAGACTTAATATAATTTCTCATGTATAATATTTTTTTTGCAATTAGAAATCAAGTGATGGGTAAGTACGGCATCCAGGAAAGGAACTTGGAGGTGGTAGACTTTGCAAAAAGGATAGATATGGCTGTAGTGAACACTTTTTTCCAGAAGAGGCAGGAACGTAGGGTGACCTACAAGAGTGGAGGTAGAAGCACGCAGGTGGATTACATCTTGTGCAGACGATGTAATCTGAAGGAGGTTACCGACTGTAAGGTAGTGGTAGGGGAGAGTGTGGCTAGACAGCATAGGATGGTGGTATGTAAGATGACTGTGGTGGTGGTGAGGTATTTTAGGAAGACGAAGACAGAGCAGAGATCCATGTGGTGGAAGATGAGACAGGGCGAGTGTTGTGCAGCTTTTCGGGAAGAGGTGAGACAGGCTCTCGGTGGACAGGAGGAGCTTCCAGAAGACTGGACCACTACAGCCAAGGTGATCAGAGAGGCACGCAGGAGAGTACTTGGTGTATCTTCTGGCAGGAAAGGAGAGAAGGAGACTTGGTTGTGGAACCATACAGTACAGGAAATCATACAAGGTTAGCTAAGAAGAAGTGGGACACTGAGAGGACCGAGGAGAGGCGAAAGGAATACATTGAGATGCGACATAGGGCAAAGGTAGAGGTGGCAAAGGCCAAGCAAGAGGCATATGATGACATGTATGCCAGGTTTGATACTAAAGAAGGAGAAAAGGATCTATATAGGTTGGCCAGATAGAGGGATAGTGATGGGAAGGATGTGCAGCAGGTTAGGGTGATTAAGGATAGAGATGGAAATATGTTGACTGGTGCCAGTAGTGTGCTAGATACATGGAAAGAATACTTCGAGGAGTTGATGAATGAGGAAAATGAGAGAGAAGGGAGTGTAGAAGAGGAAAGTGTGGTGGACCAGGAAGTGGCAATGATTAGTAAGGGGGAGGTTAGAAAGGCATTAAAGAGGATGAAAAATGGAAAGGCAGTTGGTCCTGATGACTTTCCTGTGGAGGTATGCAAGCATCTAGGAGAGGATGCCTGAGGAATGGAGGAAAAGTGTGTTGGTGCCCATTTTTCAAGAACAAGGGTGATGTGCAGAGCTGTGGGAACTATAGAGAAATAAAGTTGATGAGCCACACAATGAAGTTATGGGCAAGAGTAGTGGAGGCTAGACAGAAGTGAGTATTTGCGAGCAACAGTATGGTTTCATTCCTAGAAAGAGTACCACAGATGCATTATTTGCCTTGAGGATGTTGATGGAAAAGTACAGACAAGGTCAGAAGGAGCTACATTGTGTCTTTGTAGATCTAGAGAAAGAGAGGAACTGTGAGAGAGGAACTGTGGTACTGCATGCGAAAGTCTGGAGTGGCAGAGAAGTATGTTAGAATAATACAGGACATGTCGAGGGCAGCAGAACAGCAGTGAGGTGTGCTGTAGGTGTGACAGACGAATTTAAGGTGGAGGTGGGACTGCATCAGGGGGACTGCACCCCTGAGCCCCTTCCTGTTTGCAGTGGTGATGGATAGGCTGACAGACGAGGTTAGACTGGAATCCCCGTGGACCATGATGTTTGCAGATGACATTCTGATCTGCAGTGAAAGCGGGGGGGACAGTTAGAAAGATGGAGACATGCACTGGAAAGCAGAGGAATGAAGATTAGCCAAAGTAAAACAGAATATATGTGCATGAATGAGAGGGGTGGTGGCGGAAGAGTGAGACTACAGGGAGAAGAGATAGCAAGGGTGGAGGACTTTAAATACTTGGGGTCAACCGTCCAGAGCAATGGTGAGTGTGGTCATGAAGTGAAGAAACGGGTCCAAGCAGGTTGGAACGGGTGTAGGAAGGTGTCAGGTGTGTTATGTGACAGAAGAGTCTCTGCTAGGATGAAGGGGAAAGTTTATAAAACAGTGGTGAGGCCAGCCATGATGTACGGATTAGAGACAGTGGCACTGAAGAGACTACAGGAAGCAGAGCTGGAGGTGGCGGAAATGATCGATTGATATCAATGTGTTCTTTGCTCGCTGCAGTTTCCAGCCCCAAATTGAGGACAACGTCAGACAGATGGGGGATATCCTGGCCCAGGTCAAGGGTCAGACTGTGCCAGCCAATGGCAGCGTAGTTCAGGAAGCTGACAATGTTCTGCAACCCATCATGGACTTTCTGGACAGCAAGTGAGTCGCACTGGGTGTCAAACTTAAAACTTTTGTCAGAGAATCTTTTCATGGCATTGAAATCCTAACAGGAAGTTCTTTTACGCTTTAGCCTGTCGCTGTTTGCTAAAATCTGCGAGAAGACCGTTTTGAAGAGAGTGCTGAAGGAGCTGTGGAAACTGGTGATGAACACCATGGAGAAAACCATTGTGCTTCCAACACTTACTGACCAGACGGTGTGTGTGATCCATCACCTCTGTCCTTCTCAACAGCGCAACTTCCGAAGTCAAACACAATCCACTCTGTGACGAATTGGAACCAAGCGGTTATCATTTCAAAACATTTTCTTCCATTAGCCACGAATAAAAAGGGAACATAAGGTTTGCAGAGTGTTGATGTCATCTCGTGCCGTTTTTATAGATATTGTTGGAATTTAGTGTTGTATGACATAAAGCAGATGTAAAGTCTACACACCTCTGTTCAAATGGCTGGTTTTGTGATATAAAAAAGGAGACAGATAAATCATCTTGAAACTTTTTCCACCATTGTGAATAATGCCCTGTACAACTCAATTGAAGAGGGGAAGTACAAATAAACAATGGGAATAATGTGGTTGCAGAGGTCTGCACACCCTCTTATAACTGTGATGTGGCTGTGTTCAAAATTACCCAATTAAATTCAAACTCATTTTAAATGAGAGTCAGCACACACCTGCCGCAATTTAGAGTGCCTCTGATTAAGTTGAGATGTTCTAGTAGGCTTTTATGACATTGTTTAGCTTTCTAGCAGAAGCCTTAACTTGACAGGTATTTGGAACTGTTCATAATTCCCTCCACCTTGTCTAAAACCCCAGTTCCAGATGAAAGAGAAACAGCCCCAAAATATAATGCTGCCACCACCGTGCTTCACTGTAGGCATTGTGTTTTTTGGGAATGAGCAGTGTTGTGTTTGCGACAAACATACCTTTGGATTTATGGCCCAAAAGTTCAACCGAGGTTTCATCGGACCCTAACACATTTTCCCACATGCGTTTGGGAGATTTTTTTTATGTCACAAGATTTGCTGACTTCTTACATGATGTCACACGTTTATGGTTTTGTCTGAATTTGAGACATATTCCAGACAATTTTGGTTAAACTCCAAGTTGTTCAACTTTTGCTGCTTTTACTTTAGAGGTTCCACTGTACTTCCTTCTCATGTATATCTCCAAAAACTAATTTCATACTGTCTCGCCATCATTCCAAACCTCCTCTATTCTTCCAATAGGTTATTGTAAGTAAACTTTACACATTTCTGTCACTAAGCATGCTAACATTTATAGACTGTTGTCACATACACTCTGTCTGAATATAACGTCTATGAGGATCAGCACAGTGCACAGTGTGAAAATCTGGCCAATGGTGCAGCAGCATGCCACGACAACACACAGCTCCCAGCACTCTGTTTCCAAAGTTATATCCCTTCTGCTTCACGTAGATAAGTGAATAGGAAAAAAATGCTTGTGACGAAGTGGTCAAGGGTTAGATTCCCACATTATTCCTCTCTTTACTCACATCGAGTTACCCTTAAGCAAGGCAGTTGAACCCCCCTCCTACTGTTCCCTTGGCACTGGAAGGCTATCATTGCTCTATGTGTGTACAGTGTGTGCTGTCTGAGGAAAAAAAAAACTTCCTTCATTCATCTTTAATATGTTCTGTGTTTTTAAGTGTAAATTCACCTCTCGTTTGTCTGCCTTTTCTTCCCAGGGCACTCAGATGATCTTTAATGCTGCTAAGGAATTAGGCCAACTGTCAAAGCTCAAGGTAATAAAGTTACAGTACATCCAGAGCACACGATGAGTCCAACAAAGCAGCCAACAGTTGAAGCGCTGTAACACTTGTCTTCCTGCAGGAGCACATGGGCCGAGAAGAGGCCAAAGCTCTAACTCCCAAACAGTGTGCAGTCATAGAGCTGGCATTAGACACCATTAAGGTACAGTACTTTGTACAACTAACAGATAGTTCCAAAACATAAAGGCTGAAAATATGTTCTCTTTCTATTTCACAGCAATACTTCCATGCCGGTGGCGTGGGCCTGAAGAAAACCTTCTTGGAGAAGAGTCCAGACCTTGCATCTCTGCGTTACGCCTTGTCACTGTATACACAGGCCACGGATAAACTCATAAGGAAGTTTGTCCTTTCCCAGCATGCTCAGGGTACAACACACAGAGTCAGATACTGTACACTGCACTCACACATCTATGACATAACTATACGTTCAAAGGGCACCGCTGCTTCAGTTAATGCAATTAATTAGGGTTATGGGATTAAAAAGAATAACTCCCATGCTGTGTATGAGGTAATGTTAGTGAGCTATTAGCACTGCTGCTTTCACTTTAAGACACTTGGTGCTGATTTTCACAGATGGGTTAATAACAGCAGAAAATGAAAGTAAAGTACATTTTTCTTTCAGTCAAGGATACTTTTGCATTTCCTGTGTATAGGAAACACTTAGGGCAAGACTGTTTGTGTTTGGCATGTCTGCCTCACAGCCGAGAAGTTACAGGTTTGAATCTCAGCTCAGGCCCTCCCTTGTGGACTTTGTATGTTCTCGCCGTGCTTGTATGGGCTTTCTCCGGGTACATCCCACATTTGAAAAAAAATGCATGCATTTGGTTAACCGAAGACTACATTGTCCAAAGGTGTGATGTGGGAATGGTTGTTTGTCTATTTGTGCCCTGCTATTGGCTGGCGATGAGTCGTGCGTGCGTGTGTCACCCAATGATAGCTGAGATAGACTCCAGCTCACCCGTGACCCTCATGAGGAAAAGCAACTGAATAGGAAACACCACTTTACACACAAATTTGCCTTGCTGCTTTAATATTTTCTTGTCCCCCTAACAAACATTTGTCTGGCCTTCAACTGTGTCCTCTCAGTCCATGGAGGCAAAGGGATCCGCTGCACGGCAAATGAAGACACGGCGCCAGAGCAACGTATGCCCCACTGCCCTATTCCCTGAAATTGAATGTCGTTGTGAATTGTCCACACTTTGCCTAAAATGGAAAGACTCTTGAAAGGACATCTGATTGTGTCTTTGCAGCATCGGGGGTGGATGCAGTTGGCGAAGTGGTCATGCACGTGGACATTCTACCTCAGCCTAACGGCGAGCACAAGATCAGCATCAAAGGTAAACAGCAGCTTGTCGTGTTTTTAGATGAAAATCGTTCCTCTATTGTGGCCCTGCTGTAATTGATGTTCTTCCTCCAGTGGTCGCTGCTAACGACCTGAAATGGAGGGCGCAGGGTTTCCGTCCTTTCGTGGAGGTCTACATCATTGGCCCTCACCTCAGTGACAAGAAAAGGAAGTTTGCAACCAAATCCAAGAACAACAGCTGGTCCCCTAAATTCAATGAGAGCTTCCAGTAGTGAGTTTCTGCTTGATGGCAAAAAATGTGGGATGGCCTTGTTCTTTTCTTAGGAGAGCTTTGCGAATAGCGAATCCAATCTCTCTAACGTATCCTCCGTTATTCGCTGAAAAACTCACAGCGATGCTGTTCTTGTGCTTAGTCCGAAGCCCAGTTTTGGACTGCTATTTTTTATTTTTTTTTTGTTTTATTTATTTATTTTTTTGTAATGCTTTGGCGCCATCCTGTGGCATCTTGGTACTAAGGAACTATGTTGAAGAGGAGAAAGCTTCCTTTAGTCAAGTCATAGCCCTGTTTTATAGAAAAGTAGTGCTTTGCTACCATCTTCTGGCATCTATAGGCAATTATAAATTTTTGGGCGGGGTGTCGATTTTGCAATTCAATACTTTGTCCTTTAGTATTTGTTTTTACAACAGAGAGAAACATTGGCTGGCCAATTAATCGGTCTGGCCTAATTATAATGGATGTTTTTCTTCTCGTTTCCAGCTCACTGGGCACCGAGGTGGGTCCAGAGAGTTACGAGCTGCAAGTGTGCGTGAAGGACTACTGTTTCGCCCGCGAGGACCGCACGGTGGGCATGGCCGTGCTGCAGGTGAAGGACATCGCCAACAAGGGCAGCGTCACCTGCTGGCTGCCGCTGGGCCGCCGCGTCCACATGGATGAGACGGGCCTGACGGTGCTGCGCATCCTGTCGCAGCGCAACAATGACGACGTGGCCAAAGAATTCGTCAAGCTCAAGTCGGATCAGCGCTCGGCCGAGGAGGGCCGCAGCTGAAGGGACGCGGGCGGGGGTCCACCACGTGCGGTACACAAGCACACACATCTGCAAACACTCCACTGTAAATTCCTTCGCCTACATTTTGGCAACATCCAAGGCAGAATATCTTTATACAAGTTTATTTCGTTTGGACACATTTTGACTCTTAGTTTCAGGTTAACTACACATTACACTAGCATCTCACCTTTTCTACAGCCAACACTTAGATGTGAAATAATGACGAGACACGTGAATAGTTGGAGGATGACCACTTTTGCACTTCTGCCTCCCTGTATATTCAGGAGAGCGTCGCTACGCTACGCTAAGTTTCTCTGTGTGTACGTGCATTCTTCCTCCACGTCTGCTCGTTTCGTGTCAAGTGGAGCTCAGGCACAGATCTAAGATCAGCTTCGTATCATAACAGGGGTGTCCAAACATTATCCATCAACAGAGAAACATAAAGATGACCGAACTTTGGGAAGCCTTTTGAGCATTTATTCGACATCCTTGATATCCAGCTTACGTTCCATGTACTAGTGTACTAGTCTTTTTCCTCACAAGTAAGACAATTCAGCACGCTAGTACAATGACTAGGGCGCACTAATAAAATGACTGTCTCTTACTAGTAATGTTTTTTTTGCACTTCTACCTTCCACTAGTGTACTTCAACTACATGTTACTAGTGAGCCAAAACTACTAGTGGCCTTTTTGGTGCTACTAGTAGGGTCCACGAGGAATTGCATACTAGTAGGCCAAAAATGGCACTACAAGTGGGAAAAAATTTGTTAGTAGTAAGACACAGTTGTTCTACTAGACCAAAATAAATGCTTAAAACAGCTTTCCATACCGACCACATATTATTAGTATTAACATTATGATCACTTACTGTATGTCACATCACACACTAATACAGTGTTTCCCAAAGCTTTATCGAGCCAAGGCACATAATTTATATTAGATGAGAATGCTCACCACCAAATAAAAATGTCAAAACGTGGACACACAGGTTACTTATGTATCTTCTGCCATCTCGGAATCAGAATCATCTCTATTTGCCCAGTATGTCAAAAACGCACAAGGAATTTGTCTCTGCTGGAGAAGCTTGGAGGAGAGGAGTTCGGGGATGATGGTGTTGAACGCAGAGCTGAAGTCCACGAACGGGATCCTCACGTAGGCCCCCGCGCCGTCGAGGTGTTCTAGGATGAAGTGCAGTCCCATGTTGACTGCGGCATCCGCAGACCTGTTTGCTCGGTGGCATGGGCGAGACTGGCGAGACACAACAAGGGAAGATGCTGGGTGAGGCTGCGATGATGCGCAGCCAATCAGCTCACGGGTTAAATCCATTCGTGCTCTCATTGATCGATGTCGTGCCGGGAACCAATCACGCGCCTTGTATGAGTGCCAGTACAGTACAGGCATGTACAAAGCCTCTGAGTCAACTCATCTCTTTGTTTGGCATGCAGGGAATATTTTGGAAAAACCCGCGAAGCACTGAAGCCGCAAAACGTGCAGCGAAGTGGCGAGGGAACACTGTATTGCTTGAATGCGCAGCGCCCCCTCAAAGGGACCAGCTGCTCATCCACGCAGACATCTCTCCCCGGGTTAAACATTTTGGGTATCAGCTCGTTCCATGTGGTCCATACATCCAGGATTGGGGATAGCTTGTGGCGTCGATGGCCTGGAGAGTTTGTCATCAAACTGCAGGGCGCGGTTGATTTGACAAAATCATTTATGGGACATTGTTGTCCTGAAAAGTGGCCGTCCAGTGTCCTTCCCCCACAGGCTCAGTGGTGCTTCGTTCTTGGATTGGAACGGGCCTGCCAGGATCAGCAGCCCCAGGTAACCTCGCACCTCCTCCTCATCCATATTTGTCCAGCCAGTTACTGACCTCCGCCCTTGCAGGTTTGTCATGAGCAATATTCGCTGCATGACGTCCTTGTTGAAAAAAAAAAAAAAAAAAGATTGAATGCCGTCTCGGGGCTGCTGATCCTGGCAATCGCGTAGTGCGTTGGGCCAGGTGTCGGGAGGGAGGGGGGACAAAGTGCAAGGACAGCTCATTCGTGGGAGAACACAGGATTTTCCCATTTTTTTAGAGCGTCATGTGCTGACCCCCATCTCCTCCTGCTCCTTTCCGTTGTCCTCCTCCTTCTCCTCCTCCTCCTCATCATCATCCTACTTCTCTGAGTTTCAATGTTCCAAGGAGAATTCTTCATCCAATAGGTCCTCTGAGTTCTCTGAAGAAATTTCGGATAGGAAAGCTTCCTCTTCCTCGTCCTGCAGTAGAGCACGAGCCTCTTTTGCTGTGTATCTTCTCTCCATGGCTTTAAGTTTGAAAATGAGCTCACCAAAGTGATGAGAAACACCCTGAAAGGCTCTCAACAAATGAGAAGGCAGAAATTAAAAAAAGAAGCAATCCCGACCAATAGATTCAAAGCAGTAACAAGCGTGTGTGGAATCCTTTGATCTTCGCTCCAGCAACACACGCACACACAATCCTGCACACACACACACACACACACACACACTTGCACGCGCAGGAAAATGCACGCTGCAGGATTTCAAATAACACTTTGGCAGGCAATGTTCAATTTCACACACAAAATATAATCATATCTGCATACTAAGTATTTTGATGAAATAAATCTTTGTTTTTAGTTGTAACCCAAAAGGACATAACGAAGAAACGTGCATAAAAAATGAATGCTTTGTCATCATAGCGTCATTTAAAACGCGCACACACACAGACACACACAACTCATCTAACGATCCCAATTCGCCCAAATAATAAATAACAAACAAACAACAACAACAAATCATATCGTTTGGAAATTGTAGGCATTAATGTGCATTGCTCTGCAGAAAAAAATAATGGCTTGGTTTTTGATCATAGGGTGTAATTACACCTAAAACCAATTTTTTCTGAATTTGAAACGCTGCTGTTTAGAGAAATGTGGCAGTCACGGGAAAAGTATTATAAGACAGCACGTTTACAGGATAGTGGGGGGGGAAATGGGTTGTTTAACTTTTATTCCTAATGACAAGGAAAGTGAGCCATGGTGCCATTATAAAGGTTAACTTGTTCAAAACGTCATGGCCAAATATCAGCCCTGTGGCTTTTTTTAAAAATGGTTTTAATTCTTTGTATTGGATGAAAGACATCAAAGTCTTCAAAGGGATAGAAATTGCCCATAGCAACCTGTGAGTGATTGAGAGAGAGAGAGAGAGAGAGAGAGAGAGAGAGAGAGAGAGGAAAATCAGGCAAGTGAGAGTTTTATTTCAGACACATAGGTTCATATCACATGTAATACAAACAAACAGCTTTAACCAGAGAACACTAACGTTAAAATTAGTCACACCATCACTCACGTCGGATAGATTTTACCCGATATAATATCCCAGATAAAATAAAAAAAAAATTGTCATCAATTTCAAAACTCATGTAAACATGGGCGCCAGTGGCTCCAGTCTAGATGCAAACCTGAGAGAGCAGTGTTTAAGGTTGGCTATAACAGTGATAGGCATTTTTCGACACGCAAAGAAAAAAATAATACCAGTGCAAGTATTCACGAGTGAATGCTTACTGATACCTGAGTACTAGTGTATAGCACTAGTACTTTTGATGCATAAAATGTCAATGTACACAGTAACAAATAATTGTCAACAAAGACCTTTCTTACTCTTTGACGCACATGATGACTCACCAATGTGTCAAACTGCCGCAGTGTAGTGCCAACTACTGGCGAGGAGGACTTTTTATTTGCCTTTAGTATCGGTGGCCGGTATAGGCAGCCTTCACGAGTACGCGAGACCTTGAAATAAGGCCACTATCGGCACGATACCAATACCTGGTGTCGGTACTCGGCCATCGCTATTCGTTACTATAACGAAGCTAAGGCACTGAACAATGCAAGTGGTTTCTACTTGTGGAAGGGGCAGCCATTATAAGCCCAAAAAAGGTATTTTCACTCATGGAGGCAGCACTTCATGAATTTCATACGTTTGACAACTAATGTGCGGATCCGTGCATGTGGCGCATGCAGCCGATACATCCCCAAATACAACCTGTGACCTGCGAACGCTAATCTGTGCGTCCAACAAAAGCTCTTCTTACCTTTTGGCTTTGACCTGATAGTGTTTCAGACACTGTAGTCTCTTGAAAGTAGTAAATCTTCACCCAGCCTAACTTCCAAATCATGGGCAGAGAAACTGTGTGGGGGCGTTATTCTGGAAATGAGCAGAATTGTGATGTCATACAATTCGGAAGAACATCTCGCTCACAGACATATTTTCAGTAATAGGCAGATATAGGATTTACTTGGTTGTTTAATTTGGGGATAATGAATAATGTTTCATTTTATTTGAATATGGCCCGCAAGCCACACTTTGGACACCCCTGGTATATTTTGACCACTGACCTGAGATCAGTGTCCACTAAGTCCGTCCTCACCTGTCCCGTGTCGTCGTTAACTAACGTCCTGCATGTTGGCCCCTCCTACCGAAACTGTGATTCTCCCGCTGTAACCATGGCAACCACTCGCCTCCAACATTCGCCCGGCGTGAGGATGTTTCATGTAACACAAGTTTCCTTTGGGATTTGACTCCATGTCCATGTTGCAGTCCATCATGTGATGTAAAACACAACGCGGAGCACATCAACTGTACAGTCGTACCTTGACTTACGAGTTACCCTATTTCGCAGTTTTTCGAGATCCAAGCAGTCGCTTGGCTGATTTCTTTTGTTTGAAATGATAGAAAAACATTAGCGAGGAGCATTTGTAGTGGACTTGGCAAAGCAGTACGAACATTGTACTACCATATTGTTAACCTAATTGCACTGTTGCTTAAGTCATATATGTTCTCAGAAAAAAAAAAAAAAACTCATTCAAGGAACAAAAAGTTGCCTCGATTCAACCTTTGCAGATTCCCGTGACCTGGCTAATACGAATCTACACAGACATGAGAGAAAAATGCAACATTGGGATTTTTTTATTGATATTGTAACAGTAAATTCAAAATGATTCAGGCAATTATGCTATTTGTGATTAAATTCAGGTTGAAGAAGATTAAGATCAGTGAATGAAGGTGAAACCAAAGTGAAAACAAATGTAGCAATTGAGGGGGAAAAAAACAGTTGATTTATTTAAATTATATTTGATCATGTTGTTACTGTATGTTTTTATACGGTACAATACTGTACAGTGCTATTTTTCTTATTTGTGCAAAGTTTTTTGGGGGGCTGGAACAGATTAATGGCATTTCCATTCATTTCAATGGGGATAGTAGATAGTTTGAGACAAGAATGTTTTGCGTTACAAGCGTGATCACGGGCCGAATTAAACGCGTACGTCAAGGTAACACGGTACTTCGAAAAGGGCTTACAAGACCTCCCTCCCTCCCCACCCCTTACTCTGCCATAAAAACATGCCCACTGTGCAGTGCAGTCAAGTTTGTATGTGCACAAAAGAGGTTCTGAGATTGTGAGCAATATGAATGCACCGTCAATCAGTCCGCACGAGAACCAAGCGTAATATCAAATCTCATCTCCATCATTTTTACTTTTCACTGCCATCTGTTTTTGTGTAAACATGTTTAAGAAGAAATGTGTTTGTGTCCTTAAACGACTATTTCCCTTGAGGGGGACCCAATTTGCACAAACCGGAGCTCTTATTTGATTTTTGTTTGAAAGAATTGAAGCCATTGGAGTCGCCGCCATGCGTTTATGATTAAATCATTTATGTTCACTGGAAAAAAAAAAAAAAAAAAGGTTGGCTGACGTCCGCCACCGTTGTCCACATCGTCCTTTGTGTGGTCCAATGACGTCATTGACTGTGACCAAACACTGCTGGCTCATCACACGTTGTCTCTACTCAATACAATAATGATTCATGTTATTCATCTGCAAGAGTTCTTTGTCGTTTTCTGTATACAGGGTTTCCCTAAATTTATTTTTTAAGCTAAAGAACGAAATTAGAACAACTATAAATTGCAACTACAAATATTTTTAAATAAAATTAACTCCTAAATTATGAAAACAAAGTCTGTAAGTTAAATACATTTAAACTTGAATAATAATGTCGCTGAACAGAGGTACCTGAAACAACAGGACAGGATTATTTAAAAAAAATTATATATATATATATATATATATATATATATATATATATATATAAATTGTTTGAATAGGGACGTCTCAAAACAATGTAAAGATGTACAAAAGCTTTGGTTTTTAAAAAATGGAAAATAAACAACCTTAACCCAAACATTTAAAGTCCCTCTAAAGTGAAAAAAAATAATAATAAAAATGTTTTTTTGAATTATTTAAAAAAAAAAAATAGTATTTCAAATGAGTCTTCAAAATCCTGAAAAATCAAGCTATGGTCTTTGCTCTCAAACTCTACGGGCGTGTCCGCAGATTGCGCTGAAACCACACCCAACTGTCAATCAGATACCACTACAACAACCTGGAAAATGGATGATACTTCGTCTAGCATCTTTCTCATGACTACAAATCCCTACACGTTTGAGCCGCAAAAATAGATGCGCTTAATGCCCCCCATTGGCTGGAATATATCCCACCGGGTTGTCAAGGGGCTTTTCCGTGCACCGACAACAAGGCGCTCTAAAGCGGCCACGAAAGTGGACTAAACAAAGGGAAGATGCATTTCCAGGGTGTAGGCAAACTGTAGCTAGTAATTATAATTGTGCCTGATAACTGCTGATGCGATCAATCAAAGAAGCTCAAGTTCTTACAGGTGTATAGTGGCGGAGGGGCGACTCATGCCCGAGCCGAAGTGCGTCACGCGGCCCTATTTTAGCCACGCCCAAAAAAAAACGAAAAACAGAAATGGTGAAAAACAGTTTAACACCGTATCGCAAAAATCTATATTTACTGTACATAAACCAGCAATAAGGACCACAATAAACAGATAAAAAGCCATTTTCCTGCTTGATAAGCAATAAAATAAAGAATCCCAAGTTTGGGAAACCCTGATCTCTAACCCATAATCGGTGTCCGTTTCCAATTTTGCATACACAAACACATGCACACACATGTGCGGTGGTGACATCGTCTTTCTGTGTCGTCATCTATGCCAGGGCTTTTAAAACAATTCAAAGAATGACTTCGAGTTGCAATCTGTACAGAAAAATAAACCGAGGGCTTCAGCACCCGCGTCATGCCATAAACTGTAAACCACCAAAAATCTCTGCTCAAGCACAAAGGGCCATGTCAGATGACACACATGCATGCGTGCACGCAGACATGACATGACCGCCCCTGTGAATAGAAAACACAAATGCATGACGGGAATTTAATGTGCCAGCACTCGTCTCCTTTTTGGATCATTTTCCTTTTCGCCATTTGTTTATCAAAAACTGTATTATTTGCCGTGTTACAACCAATCACCCACGTGTTTGTTTTTCAAACAGGCTTGTGAATATGTCATCTGTAACCAATATGAATGTAGTGTGAACACAGAATTCGCATGAGAGGATTATTTTCTACTGACGATGTTTCTAATTGGTTTCCTATCATAATCGATTGTTCCGGAACTGGAATGGAGCCTGACTGATCTGCTTCCTATTAAAAGGACATTTGTGTCACGATCGGACTCTTTTGGTGTGGTTTTTTTCCCCTCTTCGTGGATCGTAAAGCAATCTTGCAGAGCCGTGAATGTAAAGGGAAACTTATTCAGTACATGTGCACAGGCAGACAACAGATGAGACGTATGCTGAAAAAACATGTTGAGCAAACCAGTCTGCAAGAAGAAGAAAACGCGTCGATTTTTCCAAACAAGCAATATAAGTTGAGGAAAACTCTCACGTCGGACCCAATTTATGACAACTCAAATTATAATTATAATAAAATTTACATCTCCCTATTTACGTCTTCCACAGAGGTTGAAAAAAGTAGTGTATTTTGACAAAGGAGTAGAAAGTACAGTTGTCTATTTTTAAATGTAGGGAGTAAAGGTAAAAAGTTGTCAGAAAACTAAGTAAAGATACATGAGGAAAAACAAGTCCAGCAACGAAATACTGGTACTTAGTTACATAGTGCCATGTAAAGATAAGTAGCTGAAAAATCTATTTATAGCAATTGTAAGTAACATCTGTTGACCCCTATATTGGAATTCTGCACTACAACAACAGTATAATAATATCTTTAGGGACCTTTATCTATATCTTTATTTATCTTAATCTATCTTTTTATGGTGGAATGGTGGACGACTGGTTAGCAGATCTGCCTCACAGTTCTGAGGACCCGAGTTCAAATCCGGCCTTGCTTGTGTGAAGTTTGCATGTTCTCCCCGTGCCTGTGTGGGTTTTTTTTCCGGGCACTCCGGTTTCCTCCCACATCCCAAAAACATGCATGGTAGGTTAATTGAAGACTCTAAATTGCCCGTAGGTGTGAATGTGAGTGCGAATGGTTGTTTGTTTGTATGTGCCCTGCGATTGGCTGGCAACCAGTTCAGGGTGTACCCCGCCTCCTGCCTGATGACAGCTGGGATAGGCTCCAGCGCGCCCGCGACCCTAGTGAGGAGAAGCGGCTCAGAAAATGGATGGATGGATGGATGAAAATTAGAGTGGGCTAACTCTGTTGTTGTTATTTTGAAGTTCAGCGATAAATACTGATTTAAATCAATGTTTAGTTTATTTTTTTATATACACAGTGGGAGGAAAAAGTATGTGAACCTTTCGAATTTCTTAAATTTCTGCCTAAATTTGTCATAAAATGTGGTCTGATCTTCATAGAAATCACAATAGACAGTCTCCTTAATTTTTTCACACAGTCCTGTGAATGTTTACATGGTATGCTCTATAAAAATATATAATTGCTAGTGTGGTAATAGTTAAAGACTTTTTTTCCTTCTTGTGATTTAGATGATCAGGCTACATTTATGCCTAAATTATGCATAAATAAAAAAAACTCCAAACAGTTCCCTTTCTTTTTCTCCCCACTGTAGAGGCAGCCCATTATTGCACTCGGCACTTTTCCTGATTAATCAGTGCAACAACTGGGCCAACTCCCATTTCCATTATTACCACGCCCATTAAACCAGGCCTCACCGCTCATAGAAACATCCCAGAACATGTGAAGTTTGGGATAAACAAAAATGTGAGGAAACAATTTCTGGAAGAAAAAAAACCAAGTCGCCTGAAGAAGTCATCATTGCCATGTAAATCGCCAAAATATAAATCCCTCAGATTTTTTCCCAGACACTTACACACTTTAAACCACTGCAAAATGACAAAACTTGAGTTAGTTCTCAATGTCTTTTTTTTGTGAGAACCAAATTCATTCCAGCTCACACGTTTGCCCTCTTTTTGCATTTGTGCCTCTACCAGATACATTGGTGAATATGTTGGCGCTATCTGCTGGACTATTACGCCAATTGCATCCAGAAGGAGTGTGTGTGTGTATATATATATGTATATGTATATATATATATATATATATATATATATATAAATATATATATATATGTATGTATATATATATATATATATATATATATATATAGTGTGTGTGTAAACACGTTAGAGTAAATGTGATCCCCAGGGCTTATTCATAAAATGAATGACAAAGTACTAAATGATTCAGTATCAAATCTTTTCAATTCTAGTCATTCAGTTCAAGGCAACTGTCCTTTGCATCACTAACACTGTGGAAACGACCAAGGTGATCACTAGCCAGTACTAACCTCACTCAAGGCACGAACAAAATGATAGCACAACGTGTAACTACTATTACTTTGCAAAAACAAACAACTCATCACATCACCTCAAACATTGAAATAAAGGCCGACATGGTTTAAATGTATTCCTGATGAAGGTACATGTCCAACATCAGAAATTGCACACACAGCGCAAAAAAAAGACAAGACACAAGTTGTCATTTTACAGTAAAAAAATGAAACCAAAAACCAAAGACTTTATTAAAGAAGCATAAAAAATAAAACTCTTGATACATTTCTCGTAACCGTCAAACCAGCTCAAATCATATCATGATACAATTTTTCCCGGCTCTCCGTTAAAAGGTCCATAAACTTTCAAATAAAATATATTTCAATTTTAAAATTTTCTTCAATAATTTTCTCATTTTGTTATAAATTGCCTATATGTAGTACACAGAAAATAATGAAAATAAAAAAAATGGAAATAAAAAATCTTAATAAACGGTCACATTATTGTCTGGGATATTTAGGTAAGCAAATCAATTGTAAAAATAAAATGTGTAAAAAGTTTTTTTAAATCTTAAAAATGATCTAATGACATGCAGATGGTTAACTTACAAGTAACGATACAAGTTCTCGTTTTCAAAGAAGCCATTTTGCTCACGAAAACGAGACGCCGATGATTGTTCCAATATTTACACACACACAGGTACTTCTGCTGACGTGGTTTTACATTTTGGTTCAGCGTACAAAAGAGAATTAAAGCAACAAAAAAAAAAAAATAGGCGAGCGGGGGGCAGGCGGGAGCTTGCACGAGTCCCCCCCTGGCTCCGCCCCCTGCCCCCTTCGTTGCAGAGGCTTCTCTTTGCATCCCCCCCCCCCTTTAATCAGAAAAAAAAGGGTCAGAGGTCAGGCTAGCATGCCTCAGGAAACCCTGTTTTCAAACCTTTAAGTGAGAAAATGGGGGAAGGGGAACACATTGGGCCTAAAAAAATAAAAATCAGCAGTCAATCTGAAAAAAGTTGTACCTTTTTTTTTTAAAACAATTAAAGTACTGTACATTAAGCCTAACATTCTCTCATTGGCCACCTGGACTCAACAACAACAACATGTTTAAATTTCCTGTTTTTAAAGAAGGGCTTTAAGGGCTCCGAACGCACTTCCTTCTTGCACACACATGTAACAGCCCCACTTAATTAAATCCCATGTGACAATTCAGTCCAAGATCAAGCGAAACATTCTGCTGTTTGCTGGGATTAGAACATAAATTGTGCGTGGAAGCCCTGGATGATCGCCACTAGCTGCCGTAAAGGATGGTCGATTCTTCCTACTGTGTGAGCTTAAAAACAAAAAAACAAAAACAAAAAAAAAAAAAAACAGGAAGCCCTTAAAGAATCGGTTGTCATTAGAATCGAGTTCGTCATGGCTTCTTCGCGTCTTGAGCACATTTTGTATACAAATGTTGTGAACACTAAAAAGGAGGCAGTTACTGCAAACTCACGGAGAAATAAAACGAGAGAAAAATAAAGGACGATGCACAGGCGTCCATTTTGTGCACCACGTATGGATGCAGAGTGCCGCACAGCTTTGCTGCCAGATTGGGGTGGAAGACCGGAATGAAAACAGTAAGAGCTGTTTGCGTTTTGTTTGTTCGTGTTCCTATGGACAGGCAGGCAGGCAGGCAGGGAAGGGGGCAGGGGGCAGGGGTTGGAGGGTAACAGTGCATGGGAAATACTTCAAATGACCCCTTGTGTGTGGTTTTTTTGTATGGAAGGAAATCTGCTTAAACAAGACCTCCTTGTTGGAGCAAATGTTTATGGGTGACGTCACAAAAGTCACTCTCACAGAAACATGGGCACTCTCAAAGTATACACATTCACAGCCACTCTCACACATAGCAACACATGAAAACACTCGCACTACACACACACGCGCTCTCACACAAACACAAGCACTCTCTGACACTCCTCTCGCAGGGACACACATACCAAGACTCAAGACAGCAATGCACTCTCACATTACACACTCGCATACTTCTCTCACTAACACCCTCTCTTTCAGTCAGGAACACACACAGACATACAATGACAAAGAATGCTCTCACTCATACTCTTCTCTCATAGAAACACGTACACTCCGACACAAACACTCAAGTGCGCGCACACACACTCAATGTCATACAACATACTCTCTCACAGAAACAACAACAACAAAAAACTGCTTTACCAGCAACACACACGCAATCACACTCACAGTAAAAAAGACGAACGAGCGCTCACTCTCTCACAGGCACACAGAAAAGGCTGAAGGAGCCGATGGAAGCGAAACAGACAGGATGTGAGCGGACTGGGAGGGTGTGTGCGTGTGCGCGCATGTGTGTGTGCGTGGGTGTGAGTGGGGGAGGGCGTGGATGGATCAGCTCCTGCCTTGGAGACTGCCGTGGGGGGAGGTGAACTGGAGCAGACAAAACACACACACACACACACACGTAGGATTTTTCAAAGAGATAGAAACACAATGCAAAAGTGGGGTATCATGGTTTGTGCGGACAGAGATAGACTAGTCCACGCGCACGCACGCACACACACACACACACCTGAGGAGGATTGTCAAATGTTTGACTGGGCTCCACAAGTAGAGACAATGTGCTCACTTCTACAGACATTTGGCATCGCTTGATGGCTACTTTCGGTCTTTGAGGCCACAACAGAGGAGGAGGAGAGGTGGAGGCGGAGCAGGAGCAGGTGGAGGTGGAGGTGGGTGGGTGACAACACGCCGGGCGCAACCAAACAATAGGATTAATGTCACAGGTGTCAAACTCAAGGCCCCGGGGCCAGATCGGGCCCGCCACGTCAGAAAAATCCTTTGAGTCGACTTTGTATTTCTTGTCAAACTGAAATTAGTCTTCACTTACAAAGAGAAATTGCATTTTTGTTTTTATTAATAAAATCCCTTTTGAAAAGGGTAATGACTTCTGATTTCAAAATGTATCCATCAATTTGTTGCATATGAGACAATTACACAGCTCTGAAAAAAAGAGACCGCTGCAAAATTCAATTTCTCTAATTTTGCTACTTACATACGTTTGCGCAAAATGAACATTATTCTATAAACTACTGACAAAATTCCAAATACAAATATTTTCAGTTACACATTAGCAGAACATGGAAAAAAGTTCTAAATACCCAAAAATGGTAACGCTTTTTTTTGTAGGTCTATTATTTTTTGCCCCAGAGCTGTACATTTATATGGTTTCACTCATAATGGTCCTCTGATGGACATCATAACTATAATGGGGCCCATGACCAAAAAAAAAGAATTCATGAAATAATAATAACAACAAAAAATAGAGTTTGACACCCATGGATTAATGTCACAAAGAAGGGCGCGAGGACAAAGAAAGCGAGAAAGTGGGGGTCATGAAGAGACGCAAGTAGAAAAGTGCAGGCCTCGTCAGACAGCTTCATGGAAAAATATCTGCTGAGTACAAAAGGAATCAAAAGCAAAGACTGAAGAGATGCAAGGGGTTCAAAATGAAGGCCTGAAGAGAGATAAGACACTAGTTTCCCCACCAAGAGACTGTCTCCAAATAAATCTATAGCGTCATTATTATTATTGTTATTATTCATCAGCATCATTGTCTTTAGAAATGCTGCATTACTATTATTATTATTATTATTATTATTATTATTATTATGGTCCACTGAGTGTTCAAGGGTATTAGTGTGAATCCTTCCTCCCCCCGTTTCCCGCGCTGCACGCTCCCGCCGCCATTAAGAGAAGATGCGTATGCACTGCGTGGTCAGCGTGTGGCACACGGGGCACTCAGGCTCGGCGGACTGGCAGATCTGCCCGGCGCACTCCATGCAAAAGAGGTTGTGGCCGCAGGGCACCAGGGCGGCGGTCACCTCGCTCTCGAAGCACACGAAGCAGTCCCTGTTGGCGCCGGGTCCCGCGCCGACCAGGCCCGCCACGCCGGGGCCCGGCCCGCCTTTCAGCCGGCTGAGCATCCCGGAGCTGAGGCCCACGCCACCCTCCGAATCGGTGGGCGAGCCGCCGGGCAGCGACGACGCCGAGCAGGAGGAGTAACCGGTGGACGAGCCGCCCGAGCTAGAGCTGGAGCCCCCCGAGAAGGAGCCGGAGCCGCCGCCCCCCGCGTTGCCAGACTGCAGCCAAGAGAGTGTGCTCATGGGGTCGCTCTGGGCGCGGCGGGCCAGCGGGTGCTCAAGGGGCCCGGCCCCCGCGTCCTGAGGCAGCGTCGGGGACAGCCGCGGCGTAATGGCGCCGCCACTCAGGCCGCTGCTGTTGCGACGAAGAGGCGGCTGCGGGTGCGAGGACCCGCCCGACTTGTTAGTGCCGTTGGCGAAAGGGGCCCAGATGTTGGAAGCGCTGAATTCAAAGCCCAGTTCGTCTGAGGAGGGGAGCGGAGTGGAGTCGCCCCCAAAAGTGAATCCGCCGCCGGCGCTGCTGGAACCCGTGCTGAAGGGGCTGGTGGGGCTGGCCCCCTCGTTGCCCTTGCGGCCCCCGCCGTAGGCTTCGGAGCTCATCCCGCCGTTGTGCGCATGGTAGGACACTGAGGAGGACATCTTGCGGGTTACAGACATTGGGATGGCGGCGGGCGGCGGAGAGGGCGGAGGCGGCGGGGGTGCGGAATGGTGGTTGGTGGCCCGGGACCACAGGGATGCCCCCAGGCCGGCGCCGAGGGCTCCCAGGCCCTCCAGGCTGACATCCGTGCCGTTGGTGTGGAAGTCGTTGTCCCCCTGGAGGTCGACGAAGGTTCCGGTTCTCAGTGTGATGTGAGTCTCGATTTCCTCCCTGGCGCGGTCCACGTTTTCGGGCATGCCGGTCACCTCAAACACGGGGTCCTTCTCTCGACTGGGCGTCACGATGTAGGTGTGGGTCTGCTGCTGGATGCGCTTGATGGTGGCTCCTTTCGGGCCCACAACCAGACCCACCACTCTGTAGGGCACCCGCACCTGGACCACAACAAACACAACAAAGTGAGTGCGGGAGTAAACTTCATAAAGCACTTTTCACACAGGGGACTCAGAAAGTGCTTCCTTAAAAAAAAAATTTTTTTAAAAGCTTTTGGACACGCTTTGACTTGTTGTGACCGCTTTGTTATAGGATACAGTGGTGCTTTGAGATACAAGTTTAATTTGTTCCATGACTCAAAACCCTAGCTCAAATCATTCTTTCCCCATTTAAATAAATGAAAATGCCATTCAACTTCAAGATTCACAAAAATCTCCCAAAATGTATTGGTAATGCGTTGTTTTTAAATAGCACTCTATAATGTTGTACTGTTTAAAGGCATAGAGTAATGACAATTATAAAGTAAAGAAATTAAACAGTTTTTGCCTCACTTTTTTTGCTTTAGTTCAATGGACATTGCTCTGCTCCTTCTGGTGTACGCACCTTGGCCACTCGGGGGCAGTATAATAGACATATGGATATACTGTACATGAAGCTGGTCTCAGATCCTCTGTAAGCCGCGGTAATATTAGTCATTCTTTGAAGGGGGATAAAGAATATACGTAAGTATTGTTATATTATCTGTCTACATGTGTTGCTCCACCGTTCGTGTTCAAATATCCTTTGCTTGAAGGGTTATAACACCTCGACACTGACTCTATTCCCATTATGTGTTAGCAATAAGATTGCGGATTATACGTTTTAAACACACAAAGTGTAATTCTCTAGTTTATGTTTCGTTTTACAGTAAGATAATAATTCTCAACTTCAACTGCTGGTGGCAGCTTGAAGTGTCTTTTTTGAGGAATTGTTCACTATTTGGCAAACTGCTGCTTGTGAAGTGAGTGGAGTTCACTGCCACCATACAGAGCTAATATATCAATTTTTTTTATATCAGTTGTGGAAAAAGGGTTGAAACACTGCAAAGTTGGACAAAATTTTAAAGACGGTCAAATTAAGTTCTCCCCTGAAGGTCATACTGCATTTCAGGGTCATCCCCTCAAAACACAAACCAAACAAATACAAATCAATAAAAATTCTAACGTTTTCGTCTGACTGGAATGCCTGCCCTAAACAAAATGTATTAACAGCTTTTTAAAAATGTCAACTAAAGAGGCAGCTCTTAGCTTAAATTACATACAAAAATACATTCCACATTTTGGAAGCAACGCCCTACCAAGTTTTATCACTTTTAGTTTCTAATTTTATGTCAAGGACATTAAATAAAAGGCAGTTAGCAATACCTGAATGGTTGTTTGTCCAGGGAGGTGCGGTGGTCCAGGAAGTGAGCCTCCCCCTCCTCCGCTTCCCCCCCCTCCTCCGGACCCTCCAGCTTTGCAACGGGACGCCCGTATCATGGAGAAGTGCTCGGCTGCAGAGACGATCTCCCGCTTGGCCATCTCCACGTCCTCCCTGCGCCCCGTCACAATGAACACCGGCTCCTCGCCACGGACGGGGGTCTTTATGTAAGTGTTGGTTTTAGCACGCAAGGCTTTGATCTTACAACCTGGATGACACAAAAGAAACACATGCACATAAGGTTTGTGCAAAAAAAAAAAAAAAAGCAGTGTTATTTGTTTGTACACTGGCGACACGTCTGCAGACGCAAGGATGGCCACTAGGGGTAGTGCAAGATGAAATTATTATGACTATACAGTGGACTTAATGAGTTGAATTCATTCCATGACCAAGCTTGTAACTCAATTGAATCATATCAAATAAATTTTCCCCATTGAAATGAAATGCTTTTAATCCGTACAGCCCCTCAAAAACCACAAGTATTATTATTTGGTTTTTAATAAAGAAAAATAGCATCATATTGCTTAAAAACAATCAAATATAAGAGAATAAAACAAAAATAAACTGGATTTAGTGCAATTACTGAAAATAACGCATGTAGTATTTGTGTTGGATGCGTGGCGCAGTAAGTGACAACAGGAGCTGGAGTCGGGTTTGCCCGTTATAGTTCAGTGTGCATATCTGCTCCTTGCAAGTGTTCTCATTTTGTATTTGTGAATTCGACTGTTCGTCACGGTCAAGAAAGAGCTGAAAGTGCATCGGCGACTGTGGCTCTCCTTGCCCACATACGAGAGCATCACAGTACCTTAATTGTTAAATTTTTTCCCCCCACTTCACTCCAGCGAAGGTGTATCAGAATTTTGCTTGTGACTAAGTTTGTTCGCAACACAAAGCTTTAAAAAATAATAATAATTTTAAAAAAAAGAGAGAGGGACAATAAACAGCTAAGTGATGGTTTGTACTAATGTCATATTACTCACAGAACCACTGACGAGTTGACCATTTTCATTTTTAGATCTGGACTGCTCTGGCCAATGTAGGTCATGGAGCATGTGACTCAAAAAAAATGGCCCAATGCATTAAAATAATGGAGAAGTCACTCAGCAAGCTACATTAGAGTGTGTAAACAGATCCAATACAAGAGCAAGACAAAATAAGCATTGAGGAAGAATATTATTCTCAGTTTTGACTGACACTGTTTTACAATACGTTTGTATTGTATATATACTTTTTCATATTTTATGATTGTGGTTCAAACTGTACCAAATTACACCCAGTTGTAAAATATTGTATTTTTAGATGGCACCTAATTTTCTAGTGCATGGGTGGGAAAACTTAGGCTCATGGGCCATATTGGATTTTTCAAAAGGGTACTATGTAAAATAGTTTAATAAAAGAACATTTCATTCTCACTGTTAAATCATATTTATAAATTCAGTATTTTAATAAGTAACTAACCAATTATTTATTACAATAAATAGATCTAAAAAAATATTGCACCAAGATATTTTTATTTCATTGTTTACAATAAACCAAGTAACAATAAATATATTTAAATTAACCAGTGTTAGGGGAACAAAAACTGCTCAATTAACTGCAACAACTATTACATGACTCTTGATCATTCAAATGCTCATGGGCCCGACAAAAAAAAGAAGAAGAAAAAACATAGCCAAGCTTAAGATCCATGTACTAGTAGACCTCACTAGTAAAACAATTCAGGACACTAGTAGAATGACTGTGTCTCACGAGTAAAGTTTTTTTTTTCCCCCGCAGCTAGTGCCACTTTTGGCCTACTAGTAGGCAATTAAAACTTAATGTCACCTACTGTGCTGCACTAGTAACATTACTCGTAAGACAGTCTTTTTTACTAGAGCGTTGTATTTTTTCACTACAGACGACAAAGGATGTACATGGACCTCAAGTATATCAAATAAATGCTCCAACTGGTGTTACTAGTGCAGCACAGTAGTTTACTAGTAAGGTTTAATCGTGTACCAGTAGGAAAAAAGTGGTACTAGTAGTGGGGGAAAAAAACATTACAACTAAGACAGTCATTCTACTAGTGTGCTCTATCATCTAACTAATGAGAACAAATGGTGTACTAGTACATAGACCTGAAGCTGGACATCAGATAAATGCTGCAAGAGCTTTCCATATTCAAACACTGCAGTTAGATACATAACGTTATTTTCTATTTGGATTTAACATTTAAAAGGGACATGCCACATGCTGAAAATATAGTGGCTGTTGTGGCC